>NC_090320.1:101533043-101858941 GCF_040869045.1 Eurosta solidaginis | reverse complement strand
CTGCAACCTACCGTCCACAGTGCAAAGTACGCAGTCCAGGAAACTTGAACACGAGCGAGGTTCTCAAGAAGAATCCTCGCAGCGCTCCAAAAATAATACCCTAAAAAAGTTGGAGGTACTTCTACCTCATGCCGAAAGGAATTCCGAAACAATAGCTATACGACCTGATAATCCATCTACAGCAACTCCCATTGCACATACTATTATACCTTGTGACGTTCGTTTAGCAAATTACAATAAAGCCAGGGAAAAAATATTTAAGTCCGAAATAAAATCTCCTTGTTATTCGACACTACGTTTAAAAGAGTTTTGGAAGAAAGTTCATAAAGCCCGCAGACCAATAAATAACCTTGTTTGTACTATAAGCAAAAACCTTTCGATTTGAGACCATATGCTAAAATAGAAATGCTAGATAGCGAGTATTTGGGTCTTTTGGATAGTGGCGCCCAAGTATGTTGTATAGACTCCAAATTAGCTGAATTGGTTAACTCGAGAGGTAGTCTTCGTAAACACACCGCGTCCGTGTACACCGCCGACGGAAATAAACAAATTGTATATGGAAAAATTTATTTGAATGTAAAGTTCGAGGGAAAAGAGGAAACGATCGAGTTTCTTGTTGTCCCAAGTATGAAGCAGGAAATTAGTCTTGGAGTAGAGTTTTCGGTTAAGTTCAAAGTAGCACCTCAGGTTATATCCGAGATTTCTTTAGATACAAAACAAGATGATAATTGTATTTTTTTAAGCAATGAGCAAAAAGTAGAACTAGAGCAAGTGAAGAATAGGTTTCCAAGTTTCGAAAGAAAAGGACTTATAAGATGGTGAAGGAGTATAAGATAGAACTCAAACCAGATGTCCGTCCGATCAAGCAGCGAAACTTCCCTATATCTCCGGCCGTAGAGAAACTTGTTCATGCGGAGATAGATGAAATGATTAAACTTGGTGTAATCGAAGAGGCTCCTAACAGTACATGGTCTAGTCCGGTCGTCTTAGTTAAAAAGCCTAACAAAGTCCGTATGTGTCTAGATTCACGAAAAGTTAATAGCGTAACCATTATGGACGCTTATCCGCTACCTCTTATTGATGGTATTCTCAGTAGAATACCAAGGGCTCAGTTTATAAGTCCTCTTGATTTGCGACGTGCCTTTTGGCAAATCCCTCCCGCAAATAGCTCTCGCGATTACACATGTTTCACCGTCCCTAGACGTCCGCTCTATAGATATTGCGTTATGCCATTTGGCTTATGCAACGCCAAACAAGCTTTGTGCCGCTTGATGGATCGTGTAATTCCACCCCAGTTGAAAAATCAAGTTTTTGTTTATTTAGACGACTTTAAAAGTCACATGTCCGTTTTAGCCGAAGTTGCTTACCAATTAAGGAAGGCAGGCCTTACCATAAACAATCAAAAATTAAAGAAAAAAAACTTTTTTAAAAATAAGCTTTTATTATTGGTTAATAAAATTAACTAAAAAGTAAACAATAAATTGACTCTAAAGAAATATAACACTTTATAAGTTCATTGTAAGCTTTAACGATAATTAGGATTTTTCGTCTGCGACAAAAGAATTCTATATTGTACATAATTATATATTTTTAACATTAAAACTTTAAAATAAAATAAATAAAAAATAAATGTAAGGCGCGATAACCTCCGAAGAGATCTAAGGCCGAGCTTCTCTTCCAATTTGCGTCGTGCTCCTCTTGATTTTTCCCTACAAATTGGCCGGACGGGACCTACATGTTTTATGCCGACTCCGAACGGCATCTGCAAGGCAGATGAGTTTTCACTGAGAGCTTTTGATGGCAGAAATACAATCGGAGCGCTTGCCAGACACTGCCGAGGGGCGACCCCGCTTAGAAAAATTTTCTTCTAATTGAAAAATCTTATTTCTAAAATTTTGATGTTGCTTTGCCCGGGAGTTGAACCCAGGGCATACGGTGTGATAGGCGGAGCACGCTACCATCACACCACGGTGGCCATTAAAACTTTACACCTAAATTATTAAACCTTACAGTTTATATCACAGTTCTAATTGTTCTAATAAAAAACGTGTTGAATTTTGATGGTATAATTAACATTTAGGATCTCCTTTTCTTGCTATCGCAATGTAACACGCTTTTATTAGAACAATTAGAACTGTGATATAAACTGTAAGGTTTAATAATTTAGGTGTAAACTTTTAATGTTAAAAATATATAATTATGTACAATATAGAATTCTTTTGTCGCAGACGAAAAAGCCTAATTATCGTTAAAGCTTACAATGAACTTATAAAGTGTTATATTTCTTTAGAGTCAATTTATTGTTTACTTTTTAGTTAATTTTATTAACCAATAATAAAAGCTTATTTTAAAAAAAGTTTTTTTTCTTTAATTTTATTTTTTACTTTTTAGTTCGTTTTATTAACAAGTAATAGAAGCTTGTTCTTAGAAAAGCCTTTTTCTTAAATTTAATTTAAATAGGAATTTTTTTAAATTTTTAGTAGGCTAAAATATTGTTTAAATTAGTTACGTAATCTTTACTTAGTTATTTGTAACGTTTCTCATTCTATCCATTTCTCTAATGCATCAACTTACTTTTAAGCTAATTTTATTAACCAATAATAAAAGCTTATTTTTAAAAAAGTTTTTTTTCTTTAATTTTATTATATCATAATCCGAATATATTAGGGCATATTCATAATCGAAATAAAATGTGACTAAGTTAGTTGAAGCATTTTTGACAGAGAGCACATATAAAATTGTGTCAAACAGTGTTAAATAACTTAACTTTGCCTATGCCGCGATCAGTTTACAACTACTTATTGCAGATCTCTCATCTGTGGGTTAAATCCGTTTTAAAATAAAATTCCTACTTTCGCTTAGCTAAAATTCCATCGCCAAAAATCTGTAAAACAAAATCAAGTGCGCAGAAAAGTATGCAACACTTACCGATAACAGCCTAACGGCGTTAGCGTTCGTTGTATCACAGAATTTTTACACTTTGAAAATGACGGCTGTTGTTTGCAAGGTTGCGTTCTTTTGAGTCTTCGTTTTCACCATCTGGATTAACAAAGTCATGAGCCTGGACATTCGTGCAATTTTAGTGATGTAAATTGCATGGCGCCAGCACCAATGCGGTGCCAGCTCAATGGTAGCTCATTGACGAAATGGCTCCAATCGAATTTTTGGCGCTACTTAGTAGTGAGTGCGTAGGACATTTCACTTGCGCTATTGAGTGAAACGACTTTTGTGTGTCAGGCACGAGTTTGGTGTTATTGGCGCTACTGGCAATGATGACTCTGAGCTGATGGCGATAGCGCTGGTAGTTCAGCTTTTGAATCAGAAAAAGAATTGATGACCCGTGCAAATTATTATGGCTTTGGCCGTGTAAATTATTATGTTGTATTTGCACCAAATAAATGCTGCGGACATAACAACGGAGTCATTTTTGAGTTGTATATTTTAAATTTAATGCACAATTAATATGGGTGTGTTTGAGCGGCCAAATAATAACAGTAGTATTGCTAAAGTGCTGCTAAGTTGATGGAATGTCGCTAATTTCCTAGCGATGACCAATATATTGTCAATATTTCGTTCAACGGACACGCGAAATTGCCAAATCTGTTCAAATTTTCCAAGTTTTTCCATTCTTGATTTAACTTAAGCTGTTATGCCAATATTTTTCAGCCAGCTTTTTTCAAATAGGTAATTTTTCCAAAAGCAAAATAAATTACAGAAAAGATTACAGAGTTAAACAGCCTTAAAAATTCAGCTATGTTGGTTATACACAGAAATACAACAGAGGGTTGTGTCTCCGCTTTTCGCAAGCGTTGAGATTCACCACGCGTGACACGCGTGATTCACCACGTCCAAATATCACAAACCACGGACCGGCGGGTTTGTATGGGACTTAGGCTGTTATTCCAAAGTAAATACAAATCTTTACCGATAACTGTGTTATCGATTAATTTATCGAATTCTAACAAAGTAATATTGCATTGTCATCGGAGTTATACATGTGTGCAAAATTTCAGCTCAATCGGACACCGGGAAGTGTATCAAATTTAACTTGCAAGATTCCATTACAGACAACAAAAGTGAAACTAAATAAAAGCTTATAAAAAAGCAAGTTTTGTATCAAAGAAGTCAAGTATCTCGGTAATGGTACTTTGAGAACAGACCCCGATAAAGTCTCAGCCATAACGAACTATCCAGTCCCCACGAATTTGAAGCAGTTAAGAAGATTTTTAGGAATGGCAGGTTGGTACCGCCGCTTCGTAGACAATTTTATGGACGATAAACGCTCCATTAACAAATCTCCTTAAAAAGAGCAAACCATTCGCGTGGAATGATCAAGCCCAAGAATCATTTGATTCTCTAAAGCAAAAGTTGTGCTCCGCACCAATTTTAGCCAGCCCGAACTACGAGAAACCTTTTATTATTCAATGCGATGCAAGTAAACTTGGTGTTGGTGCAGTGCTATCACAAAAGAACGAAGAAGGAATCGAAATGCCGATAGCTTACTTTTCACAAAAACTCAATAAAGCCCAGAGTAACTATAGCGTTACTGAGCTAGAAAGTCTAGCTGCAGTTTTAAGTTTAAAAAAATTTAGGTCCTATGTGGAAGGGCAGCAGTTTTCGATTGTTACCGATCATGCTAGTTTACAGTGGCTTATGCGTCAGTCTGACTTATCTAGTCGGTTAGCCAGATGGTCGCTTAAGTTGCAAGGATATCGTTTTAAAATAGAGACTAGGAAGGGTTCTCAGAATGTAGTGCCAGATAGCCTGTCACGTCAGAATTTTTAAGAAGTTAACGAGTTAACAGTCAATCCATTAGTTGATCTCAAGTCGTCCGAATTTTCGTCCGATGAGTATAACAAATTAATATACCACATCCGTAATAACTCAAGCCGATTACCTGACCTACAGGTTGTAGACAATTTTGTATATAAGCGTACGGAACATCCTGATGGTGATCCGTCACGAGAAGTACATAATTGGGAATTATGGATCCCAAAATCATTAGCCCAAAAAGTGATAGAGGATGCTCACTGTCCAGTGCCCACCAAATAAATGCCATGGACGCATAGCCAAAACATTGGAACGCTTGAGAACGAACCTCTTTTGGCCAAACATGACTGTCGATGTGAAAGACTATATCAGTCGGTGTGATACTTGTCGACAGAGCAAAGCGCCAAATGTCACGCTACGTCCTCCAATGACAGCACAGTTTACAGTCCAACGTCCTTTCCAGAAGCTATATATTGATCTACTTGGCCCGTATCCTAGATCCAGGCAAGGAAATATTGGTATTTTTATTGTACTTGATCATTTAACCAAATTTCCTTTCATTAAAGAAGTCCGCAATTTTAATACGTCCGCTATTTGCAAGTATATGAAAAAAGTTTTCAGTATTTTCGGAACACCCGAAATTGTTTTGAGTGACAACGGCAAGCAATTTAAGTCTGCACAGTTTAACAATCTGCTAGCTGAAAGAGGTGTTAAACATACCTATACCGCCTTATATAGTCCACAGGCAAATACCAGTGAGCAAGTTAATCGCTCAATAATTGCAGGCATACGAGCATATCTCAAAGGAGATCAGACTCACTGGAATCAACATCTACCAGATATTGCGGAGGCACTTCGTAGTTCATATCATCAATCAATTGGCTGCACACCATATTTCGCCTTGTTCGGTAAACAAATGCTTTCACACTCTGACGAGTATACTTTACTGAGGCAACTAGACAACTTAGATGAGTCACCAATATCGAGAATTGACAAACTTAAACTTGTACGAAGAAATATAATGGAGAACATTAAACAGGCTTTCGAAGCTTCGGCCAAGCGCTATAATCTGCGAAGTTCCATAACAACTTTTAAAGTTGGAGATGTAGTTTACAGGAGAAATTTCGTTCTGAGCGACGCGTCCAAAAAGTTCTGTGCGAAATTTGCCCAAAAATTCATTAAAGCAAAAGTAATCAGAGTTAAGGGTAAAGCATGTATCAACTGGACGATGAAAGTAATGGAAAACGTGGAGTATATCATCGGAAAGACATCCAGGAGAGAAAGGTCTGAGCGGATACGCAACGCACCACCACTCTAAGTGGGGGGGCTGTGTACCGTGGGTACAGGCTTGCCACCTATTTATGCCTTATCTGCCAACATCCAAACTGTCCTCCCATATCTATATAAATTTTTTTTCAGTAATATACCTTTAGTTTGCTCAAATATCTTTACCCAATTATTTTGTGTTCAGGTGTATGCACGTGCATATGGGCAACACTACCTTTATGCGACTTTAGTTTTTTTTTATCTTTAAACTTCATGAGTAGATCGTTTTCTGTAGAAATTTTATTAGATTCTGTGAATGCCATTATAAGTAGAGAAATCTAAGAATTTAGTGTATATTAAACACATCTAATATCGTAGAGTTCATTTTTGAACATATGTTTTACGATGGCATTTTGCCCATATGATTTTAAGCTGCACGCTTAGCTCTCAACCATTTCCGTAGGAAAACCATCTGTCTTTTCCTTCGGAACCAGCATGCAGAGAACATCACATCCAGTAAGTCTTAATTAATGTCGATGGAATTAGTATTATAAAATTAAATTTGTCAGTGTAGAGTTAACTACTTTCATCGCGGTTCGCCATAGTTTTAAGAGAAACAAAGAAACCATCCTGCACTATACTCGTACAAGCAGCCACCTTTCCTTAGGAATTATCCACTGAATGGGAAGTTTTGTCAATAATAATTTTCAACGTTCAGTGGGATTACTAGTGAGGACTCTGTTTTAATTAAATTGTTTCCAATAGATATTGTGAAGTGTGAAAAAACAAAATCCTTCTAATTGTGAAACATCTACAATATCCCTTCGTTTCGGTTATCCAAAGTAAGGAAAAGGCCAAGTCTTCAGCCAAAACCATATTATTTCACAACCACCAAGACTCCTTAAGCGGAACTACATAAGTGAACAGCAAAAAACTCCGACCATCTACGCTAACAAATTTTGGAAACAGATAAATATATTATACATTTTAAAGTAACTTCAAAATTACAACCACCACTTAAACATAATCTCTATAGGAAGAAAATAATTAATACCTTTCTGTCGTGGAAAGGTATAAAATATACCCGCATACTTGTATGTAGCTGAGTATATCTGAAAGACTTTAAGATTTTTGGATTTTTTCTTCCATTATTAAATTTGTTCCATACTTCATTTTCTTGCGTTTAAAAATCAGTTTCCTATATACATAAATATAGTAAAAGAACATATATGTTAAAACCTATAGTTCCAGAAAAAAAAAAGAAAAATACAAACCCTATTCAAAAATTAAATAATTAAATACTTTTCTGAATTTTTTTTACTAAATTATAATACATTTTTTTTCTAAATAATCTACTGATTTAGTCATTTTTTTTGGTAAGCGAATGAATGGCATATGTTTGTAAGAAATATTTGCATTTATATGATATACATATAATTAGCGCATCTAATATATTTATTACATTATTTTGGATATTCTTTCTAAAAACTTTTCAAATTTTGGATACAATTTATTTTGCATAAAAGACTTATTTGTATATATATATATATATACATATATATCTGTATATATATATTTAAGTAAAACATACATACATATTATATCAAGATCATACATACCTAAATAAGAAAAAATAAATTAAAGAAGAATACTTATGCCAGTATAGATGCCTAAGTTAGTTATACATACATACCTAATATCTATTAAGTTTTTGTTGTAACCATGTGGGTTGAACCCTAACTTAACTCAACATATTACCAAATTTACTTTTTGATTGTTCTTTAAATTTGTCAGAGAGATATTATAAGACAGTCATCATTCATAAATTCGTTTGTTTATTTTGGTTTTGCAGCAGTATGTGCACAAAGCTCCTCCAATTATCTCTCTGATTTTAACTCCCAACTACAGTGCAATCACTAATAATTAGGACATCCTAGATTTTTTTTTGGTCTAAGATTTTTTTTCTACATCTAATTGAATAAATATTTCTATTAGAATGAGTCCATAAATGTATTTAAATTGAAAAGCAAGAACAAGCGAATTTATAGCTACACAGTCATCGTCATCATGCTGCGATCACAAGCGAGAAGGCCTTCAACGCTACGTGGGATTACTGCATTGCAGATTATTGGTGAGTGATGATTCAAATTGTTTCATTATTTCTTTTTGCTATACGCCACTGCCTTATTTCTGTTTACATAAATGCGTTCATACATATGTGAGTAATAATTGTTTTTTTTTTTTTTGCTTCCTGAGAATAAATTTGGGAGTAGACAAAACTTCATATAACCCGTAGGTGAATGCAATTTTTTTTTGTCTTAGCAAATTCCATCTCTCTTTTTTTGTGATCTAACAAACTCTCGCCGAGTCTAATTTTTTTTTTCTATTTTTATTTCGCTCTATTTTTCGAAACATATGACCTTATATATGTGTAAATATATTTAATTTAAAATTTCAAGATT
Source organism: Eurosta solidaginis (assembly GCF_040869045.1). NCBI lineage: Eukaryota > Metazoa > Arthropoda > Insecta > Diptera > Tephritidae > Eurosta > Eurosta solidaginis. The sequence goes on along the minus strand of NC_090320.1, from coordinate 101,850,443 downwards.
AGGGCCAAAAACCATATGTTGAGGTAGGTCATGAATTTAATATTTAGATACCCACAAAAAATTATGTTAGCATAGTAAACAAAATAATGATATGTGAAATCAAAGTACTGAAACCTAAACCTTGTTAAATTTTACTTGAATTCAATTTTAAATGCAAAAACTCGATTTGTTTATTTAAATTGGTATTATTATAAGCACTTTTTTTTTTTGTTTAAATAATGGATTGAACACATGGTCTGTATATACTTGAGGTAATAAACTTTGTTATTATGAGCTGTCAAATACTCTGTTGGGTCTGATTCTGATGGAAATGTAGGTGGTACAACGGGGCGTCTCCAACACCAACGATGCCATGGTAGGGTGGGTTAGGAGCAGCCGTAAACCATATACGGACGAGCTGCAAGTAAGGTGGTAGGAAGACGTGGTTTTCAGTTAGGCACTTTTAGAGACAGTAGGTTTCCCTCAGTGTGCAAATATTGTAGCTTATTGTGTTAAGTCGTTAGGCTTGGGAAGAGCTAGCTAGATCGTGTGATTGTGTATAGGAACCCACGAAACTCAAGCTCCGGGTTGAGCCAGTGCACACGCCTCAGTCACATGATGACGTCACTAGCGCTCCTCACAAATCCCTTATAGGATACACCAGCTAGCGATGTCATAACAACTAAACGACCGGTGTTAGGTACTATAGCCCGAATATTCGACCCACTCGGACTCTTAAGTCCAATAACTATTGCTGCAAAGATAATTTTAAAGGAAATCTGGACATTGACGCGTCACGACGGAAAACAGTCGGGTTTACACTGGGACGAAGAGCTACTGTCCCCAGTTACAATCGCTTGGCGCAATTTCGTTGCGGAGCTTCCTCATATAGAAGCAATTGCCATACCTCGATGGCTTAACTGCACTTCAAACATTCATTCCTGAGAATTGCATGCCCCCTGTGATGGTTCATCCGTTGCTTATGCAGCGCCCGTATATTTACGAATACAATATCTGCACGGTGAGATTCATACCCATCTGATTACGTCCAACTCCAAAGTCACACCCAGTAATCCAATTACAGTTCCACGAGTCGAGCTCTGTGGAGCGGTATTGGCCACAACCATTGCCAAGTGGGCACAAAAACATTTACAACAGCTCTGTTGTGAAATCCCAACCTATTATTGGACTGATGTAACTATCATTTTATACTGGATCACGGGTGATGTGAATAGATGGAAAATATACGTGGCGACCACAGTGGTGTGATGGTAGCGTGCTCCGCTTACCACACCGGATGCCCTGGGTTCAAACCCCTGGCAAAGCAACATCAGAAATTTTAGAAATAAGGTTTTTCAATCAGAAGAAAATTTTTTTAAGCGAAGCCGCCCCTCGGCAGTGTTTGGCAAGCGCTCCGGGTGTATTTCTGCCACGAAAAGCTCTCCGTGAAAACTCATCTGTCTTGCAGATGACATTCAGAGTCGGCATAAAATCATGTAGGTCCCATCCGGCCAATTTGTAGGGAAAATCAAGAGGATCACGACGCAAATTGGAAGAGAAGCTCGTCCTTAAGTCTTCCTTGGAGGTTATCACGCCTTACATAAATTTTTTTATATGTGGCGAATCGCGTTTCTAAAATTTTATCAAGTAGCTTGCCAAGTCATGTGCGTCATGTAAAAACTCAAGACAATCCGGCCGACTACGCAACAAGGGGTTTAACCCCAACCCAGCTGCAACAATACGAAGTTTGGTGGCAAGGGCCTGCTTGGTTGCGGAAAGATAAATCGACTTGGCCTGTCCCCTTCATGAACCGCGAAGAAATCGACAGCACAATGACAGAAGAAAAACCGGCTACGATATTAACGTATACGGCAGTCACACGTCGTTCATACTTCGATATTCTTCTTACAACCAACTTATACGTGTAAAAGCGTGGCTTCTTAAATTTTTTCATAGTCTCCGCAAACCTAATTTTGGCGATAAAAATTACGAGTGCTCACAGCTAACGAACTGCGACAAAGTATCTATCGAATTGTTTACTTAATACTGTGGGAAGCCTTTGGAGCCGAAATGCGATGCATCAAATCGAATACCAACTTGTCTACCAATAGTTCACTAATAAGTTTAACACCATTCATAGACGCCAATAAAGTTCTTCGCGTTCGCGGTCGCTTAAAACATGCCAATCTGCCATACGATCAAAGGCATCCTATGATTTTACCAAATAATCATTATTTCACGAAATTACTCATTAACTTCGCTCATCAAATCACTTTACATGGTGGCACGCAATTATCGCTAGCATACATTCGACGGCAGTTTTGGATAATACATGGCCAAAAAACAGTGCGTAATCAACTTCGACATTGCATCACGTGCTTTCGTAATAAACCCCAGTCATTGACGCAGTCACCAGCCTGTCTACCGAATATTTTTTATGGGCTTTACAGCGATTTATTGGACGACGTGGGGTGATTCCGGCTTTTGCTTTCACAAGGACATCAACCAGCAAAAATTCCAGGAACGGACAATCCAGGTGCTTAAGCTCAAATTATAGTACTTTGAAAGTTTGCAGAGTTCGTCATCAGTAAAGGGTTGTCTTCTTATTCGAGGCCTTGATTGTGTTTTCATTGGAGTATGGTTTTATGTGGCGGCTTCCAAGCCGTAAGGCGCGATAACCTCCGAAGAGATTTTAGGCCGAGCTTCTCTTCCAATTTGCGTCGTGCTCCTCTTGAGTTTCCCTACAAATTGGCCGGACGAGACCTACATGTTTTATGCCGACTCCGAACGGCATCTGCAAGGCAGATGAGTTTTCACTGAGAGCTTTTCATGGCAGAAATACACTCGGAGCGCTTTCCAAACACTTCCGAGGGGCGACCTCGCTTAAAAAAATTTTCTTCTAATAGAAAAACCTTATTTATAACCCAGGGCATACGGTGTGGTAGGCGGAGCACGCTACCATCACAACACGGTGGCCGCCAAGCTGAAAGTATTACTAGCACGTTTATATAGCGAGCCGCTTGATCCAAGACAGACGTCCGCCAGCTAACCCTTAAACCGATTATGTTTATAGTAGCCTAGCCAGGTTGTCGCCTTCTCACATTAGCTCACCATTAAACGCTTAAAAACGCAAAATTCAATCACTTTACTAGAGATAGGTAAGCGTCCAAAATTCATAAAACAATGACGATATCTATTTCTGCCATTTTTATCTCATTGCGTTTTATACAAGACAGGACATAGTCGCTTCAGTGAGCTATAAAAATATATCATAGTATCTCGAAAAACGAAAATTTCGCTTTACATCAGTTTACAATAAAAGGAGCGACATCTTTTTTTGCAGTAGCTTCCATTTAAAGAAATGTATTGTGATGAAATTCAACATACTACTTCTTCTGGCAGCTACTAATACTCCTGCTGAAATATAATTCTTAGATTCTAGATGGAATTCTTTCATAAAAAATTTCACTCGAAACTTGATCGCAAATTTGCAGAAAAAACTGCTAAGTACAAGAAACGGTGGTTCGACCACAAATGTAAAAGCCTGTTTTTAAAGTTCTTCTTTAGAATTCTACGATATGGTTAAAAAATCTTAACGCATTCGGAAGTTATGACTAATAAAAAATAGTTCCACTTTTAATTCGCAATTTTTTACAAAGTAAGCAATTTTTTTAAGAACAAAAGTATAGGGAAAATGCTAATATTTGCTTTCCATCTAACGAGTTAACTATTTTGTTGATTAAAGTAAAAATTGTTTTAGGTGGTCCGCTTTAAAAATTTTGCTTCGGCAGCCAATGTGCACAGTATGAAATAAACACTCAAAAAAACCTTCCTCAGAAGTTAAACATTGGAGGAAATTTTCGCTATAGGCAAAGACATTTTTTCTCTCCCCAGTCCCCTCCGTGGGTCCACCACTACTTAAATATGATATTGTTTTATAAACAAAAGTTTTCCCTAACCCCATTTCGAAAAAATTATGATAAACTGAATTTTTTGGTTTGTTCGGATTTTAAAGTAAAAATTTACATATTAATGGCATTATGGCGACTGCGTTATATACACAAATCAGATTTTTTGTGAATTGATTATTATAATATTGAAGTTACTTTTCGCTTGACCTTATTCTCCAGTTGTTTGTTAGAATTTTCTTTAAGCCATTTTTTGTTCATATTTCATTCCACATACGTTATAGCAACGCTATCGACAACTCATTGGTTCGTTATTAAACAGATGCTGAAAACCTTTTATCAGTTCAGTAATTTTAAAGTAAAAATTTACATACTAATGGCATTATGGCGACTGCGTTATATACACAAATCAGATTTTTTGTGAATTGATTATTCTAATAGTGAAGTTACTTTTTGCTTGACCTTATTCTCCCGTTGTTTGTAAGAATTTTCTTTAAGCCATTTTTGAAAAGTGTTCATATTTCATTCCACATACGTTATAGCAACGTTATCGACAACTCATAGGCCCCTCGAATAGAAGCCGACAAGGAACCAATAACAAGCCGATGACTCTACAATAACAATCCCATTACAAACCGATAAACCGATGATGTCACTATCGATAACAAACGGATTACGGGACTGACGTCTCGAAATTATACCAAAATGGTCCTTAACTATTTCCGACATGGTTCCGACAAAAGTCCCAAAGCATTTCCGAAATAAATCCGAGATAATCCCGAATTACACCGCATATATCCGAAATAGTTCCTACATCATTACGAAAATGTCTCGAATTTAATATGGAATGATACCAAAGTTTCCAAAAAGATTGCAAACGCGTACGAAATTATTCCAAACAGATTCCCAACTGACCCTAAAGGTGGACAACATTCCGAAAAAACCGCTTACGAGTCCCGAAGAAAACCATAAAATAGTGCCAAAACCCTTTTGAAAATGACCGCAAACTCGTGAAGTACATAATAGTATCTTCATTTTCCAGAAACAGCTTAGCCAATGGTCTTACTTATAGACATACATTTGTGTGTTTCACACATACTTGGTACTCAGGAATTTTTCACGAACATTAATTTTACATATTTCTAATCCAGAATTATATTCAAATATTTTGAATATACCAATTTTTGTTGTTATATAATTTAATAATTTTTTCAATTAAGAAAAAATTTATCATAACATAATAATGATAAAATAATTATTGTTAGACCTTGAGCTCGATTCGAACCCGCGATCTTATTTTGAATATATTTAAAATAAAAGTCCGGAAATAAAAGTTAAATCCCGACTTTTATTTTTTAAGGCCAAATTAAAGTCCGGCTTGATTACAAAGAAAGGCTTATCTGAATTAAAAAAAAATTTTATTTATAAAAGTCCGAGTTTAACTAGTTCTATCGGACTCAAAAAATAAAAATACAGATTCGAAAAAAGGGTGCATGATCGGCATGATATTGCTGTAGGGATACCTGAGAACTCAAATATTTTCACCTAGGAAAATTTTTTGACCCGAACTTTTTCGACTCCGAAAAAAAAATAATTATTTTCCGTCCCTGTACACAATAAAAGAAAAGGGCATGGTTAGGTTAGGTTCAACTGGCCGGTCAATAAAGACCTCCCATTGTCTGACTGTGTACATAGTGTTACCAGAATTTGTTTGACGACCAAACGGAAGAATCCCAATGAGGTGTCAGGACTTATGTTTTAAAATAACTCCGTCCTCTTGGTAAATACTAGAAGTTTTCTAGAACCTAGCTTAATTTCTGCCTAAAAATCTAGCAACTCTGCCGCCCGTAACAGCTAAAGCCTTGACCTGGCGAGCGCAGGACACGAGCGCAGGGCACGAGCACAGAACAAACTCAAACGTTTCTTCCTGCAGCTCGCCCTTTCTACACCTGCTGTTACTGACGAGGCCTAAGTTATAAGCATGTAACGCCAAAAAGGCAGTGTCCAATTAGTATGCCCAACGTGTGCCTTAAGTTTTCTCTCTACAACAATATTAGCCACTTTATAAGTCTGATATCGCGGGCTTTACATAGGATCTTAAAAGTTTTGCGCTTTTGCCCACGACTTTTCTGTTTGATAGATCATAAGTAACTCCTGTCTCCTTTCGATTTCTCCCAAAAGGATTGGGACGTCTATCATTGACTCAATGTGCGTTGCTCCCTCCTTTGCCAACTTATCGGACTTTTCGTTACCTTCTATCCCTCTATTGACCGGGAATTCAGGACAGATGTATGGTCTGGCCTGAGCGCAGTTTTTGCAATGCTTCTTACCATTAAAGAGAACTTCTTGATGAAGTGCTGTGTGAGATTATTGCCTTAATCGCCGCCTGACAATCAATATATATATTGACGCGACTGCAGCTTAAGCACGCTTCCTTCAGAATTTCTGCTGCTTTCTTCACGGCTATAATTTCCGTCTGAAAGACGCTGCAGTAATCTTGCAGCCTGTACTTCTTTCTGGATCGACACAGTAAACAGCAGACTCGACCCCTTCCGGTAACATTCGTTTCACCCTTGCGCCAACCTGCGGCTCAATTGGGGCCCGTAGAATTCTTTCGAAACTTTCGAAAAGGCATGGACTTGTCTATAGACGGGATTTGCTTAAAAATAATGATTTCCTTGGCTCTCCATTTTTGTAACTCACTTATGTGGCACGACGTGGATGGCCCTTGCTATAGTACAACAGATCCTGCACGGGAAATAAGATTTTTGGACTAACGAACAGATAGTAGCCTTCACCGAAAAATTCGGCACGCTCAATTCGGCATGGTCGTGCATCCGTCCGTATAGTAACTCTTATTTAAAATGGAAATTAATTTTGACATACTTCTTCTACTTTTTATTTATTGCGGTTAACATCGATAATTCCTTAACACATTATGTAGTATGTTAAGGCGAGAAAGTTAGAAAGTTCCTAGCAGTTTTCGTAAAATGAGCTATATTTCATGTAAGTAATAGTCTTATCCATGAAAAAAAAAAATTGTATAATTTTCTAAAACGAACAAATCACGAAAAATATGGAAAGAGTCGGCGGAAAACATTAAAATGAATTATCCTTAAGGAGATTCTGGACGCAGTATATTGAATAAGTGACTATATCCATTCGTTATCGAAGTGGACGACCACGAAAAGCCACTGAGTAATAAGCTTTTCGTGGTCGTCCACGAATAATAAGAATATCGGTAATAAGAATATCGTCATGATAGCTCTTCTGAATACATTTAATACTGTTCCAGAAACTTCCGCGGAATTGAAGGATAGTATAAACATGAAAACTATCAGCCCAATTCTAAACAAAAATTCCATGCGAGTTTTTTCTCTTCTCCCATTCCTCGTATTCTAAATAAAAAATTCCTTGTGAGTTTTTTTCACTTTTCCCTTTCCTCTTATTCTGAACAATGTTCGATAAAGCATAAACCGGTTATGGGAGAAAAGTAGGTATTATGAATGTGAGTGAGAGGAAGATTTCTCTGACATTTCTTAGGAGTTTTTTCACTTGCTAAATTAAAGGGAATGCATCAAAATAGTTAAAGTAAATTGGAAAGAACACTTGTTTGTACAAATGTGTGCTAAAATATGTACACTCTACCACAATATTCTTTATTTTAATTCGAAGATTATATCATAAGTAACGGAAGAGCTCTTGGTATATTTGATGCAGCCATCCAGAAATTGCTCAAGGATTTTTTAAGAAGGCTTATGTTTAGCTATAAACAAATTGTACAATTGGACTACCTCACAGTTTACATCGAGTAAATGCTTAAAAAATAACGAGTGACGGCTCTTATTATGTTTATCCTCTTTGACCTGATTACCATTGATCTCTAATAATTGTTGTACATAAAACATACATACAAGTCGTGGCGAATATTAGCATCTCTAAGCTGCTACTAAATAAATGCACAACAACAATAAAGCAGTCACTCTTATGTAGAAAGCGACGAAGAGATATCTCACACACACAAATATGTAGTCATCAGCCGAAGTAGTTGCTCAAATACACACGCATATGGCTAGTAGAAAACTATAAACTACAAATATACATGTATATAGCTGGTAACCAAACAGGAGGGAAATATGCAACAGAGAGTATAACAGCAGCGAAAGCTGAGTAATAACGAAACAGTTTGATCAGTTGCCAAGTGAAGAATAATCGTAGTACTCCCAAAGTAGGCTAATAAAGACCATTTTGCAATACAGAATATTGGAGTGATTTATTCAACAGTTTACCAATTCGAACATTAGCAGAAGGTTTTGTGGCGTTCCAAATGGAAGCCATGTAATATCATGTATTTTAATATGATATGCCGCATATATTTACCTCGTGCAATTTACCCAAATGACGGCAATCCTTGTGTAATGTGTTTTTACAAATTTAATATGCTTTATTATAAGTTCAATATAATTTCTATATTTTATGTGTGTCCGCTATTGTCTCTCGAAATGTAAATCGCCGCTCGTGTATTTTTTTATTTTTCTTCTCTCCTTCTTTTGTGTGACGTTGGCTGCAGTTGCACTTGCCATGCGTGTTGCCACTGCGTGCGCCTGTCAAGTACAACTAAAGCCCCAACCACATAGGATACTTTACTATATTTTTGCTAATGCTACATCACCCTTCCTTTGAAAAAAAGAAGAATTTGGCAACTTGATCATTTTTGCCACACTCTTCTTTTTGCATTCTATATAATTAATTGGTTCGAATGAACGAACATATTAGGGTGTACCTTCCTTTTGAATTCGTTCATTAGAAGCAATTTTAAATTTTTATTGTTATCTAAACTTTACATTAGGGTTTTTGAATTTTTGTTTTGTTTTTTTTTCTCTCTTTTATGTACATATATAAATCAGATTGTATGAATTTCCTCTTCTTACATTTATATTAAAATATATATTAGAAAAAATTTTACAAATTGTACATATTCAATTTAGAATAACGATTTGGTTTATATTAGAAAAAATTTTTTTTTCGTTTTCATAGGAAAATAAAGTTATTAGATACTATTTAAATAGTTACCATTACATTATCATTAGAGATTATTTTTTTTGGTTCTGTCATTTTTGATATTACAATTTAACTTTGAATTTTCATTTTCTTGATTTTACATTAGAAAAATATAAGTATATACATTTTAAATAAGTTGTTTTTTTTTTTTGTTCTCTGTGCCTTCTTGGCTATTTAACAGTGCTTATTTACGTAACAATAAAATTATTAGAATATTTTGGATTTTTTTTTTGTTATAAAAATATTACTTTATTTTTATAAGTCGATTTTGTGTACTTCTTTTTCCTTTTTATTTGTTTCATCAATAATTGTTGCATTAGGCCCGTCTATTTTAGTTACCGTAAATGGGCCTTGGTATATATTTTCATGTTTTTGACGAGGCTCTTTTTGTAGAAGAACCTTGTTGCCTACTTGTATAGATAACGGACGTGCTGGTTTATCAAAATGTGTCTTAGCCTGAATTTTATGCTTATTTATTAAATGTTTTGCCAATTCATGTGATTTTTGCATTCTAAATTTGACTTCTTTACTATAGTTTTCCACGTTATAAATGGGATCTATTTGTTCTTTTTTTAATTCGTGTGGCAATGTAGCCTTTTTCCCAAATACTAACTCAAAAGGAGTAAATTGGTTATTGAAAGCTGTATGTGTTGTTGTGTTATGGAAAAATGTGAACTATTTCAGGTATGTGTCCCAATCGGAAAATGTTTCATCTAGGTATGCCCTTAAATATTCATTAAAAACTCTATGATTTCTTTCAACTGAACCAACCATTTCATGGTGGTAGGCCGTTGAAAAATCATGATTAATATTTAAAAGTTTGGTTAATTCGAAAAATACTTCATTTTTAAACTCTGTTCCTAAATCAGATGTAATGGATTTCATTATTCCGTAATTTAAAATGAAACTCTCAAAAATTGCTGATGCTACTGTTTTAGCTGACTTATCTGGTATTGCAACTGTTACCAGATATTTAGTTAAATCACAAATCATGGTAACGGCGAACCTGTTACCATATTTTGATTCTGGTAGAGGTCCTATTGTATCTATTATTAAAATATCAAACGGTTTGCAAGGTGTAGGTGTAATAACTAATTGTTCTTTTGTTTTAGGTTTCGCTTTATTTAGAAGACACTTATTGCAATTTTTAACGAATTTAGCTATATCACGACTCATATATTTCCAATAGTATTTAGTTCTCAATTTTGCATATAGTTTTTTCGTACCGCAGTGTCCGCCTAGAAAAGGGTCATCGTGAAAAATTGTCATCAGTTTCTCTTTTTTGTCGTTCTCTGTTACCGTTTTTACTGGGTCTGTTAATATAATTTGTAAACTTTTTAAAATTTGATTTCCTCTATCTTTTAAATTTGTGATCGTGAAATATTTGAAAAATATATCATTTTTTGGCCATTCTAACTGCTTAATCTTGTGAATGTCGGCTACTTTTTCAAGCCTCAAAAGTAACTCATCTAAATTCGTTATTTCGTTGGCATTCGCAAAATTAAGTAACTCGATTTTTTTGTGTTTTAAATGTGCACATAGTTGAAAATTTGAAATGTGGTCGCTTTTATCGTAGGTTATTTGTGTTTTAACTCGCGGTATTTTTTCGAGAAGTCGTACGAAAATTTGTCATAAACCTCTACTGCTTGTATTTCACTAGTTTCGTCTGTCTTGGCTTTGTCGTCATTTTGTGGTTTTGTCTGTCTTGACTTTGACCTTGTTGTAACTGCTAAAATATGTTTCGTCGAGTCTTTTATTTCGTCTATCGTTATTCGTGAAAGCGCGTCAGCCACAACGTTCGATTTGCCTTTAACGTATACTATTGTAAAATTATATTCTGCAAGTTCTAATCTTATTCTTGTAAGTTTAGATGACGGATCCTTCATATTAAAAAGATAAACTAATGGTCGATGGTCGGACTTTACTATAAAATGTGTACCGTAAACGTACGGACGAAATTGTTTAATTGCGAAATATATTGCTAAAAGTTCTAACTCAATGATAGATTTTTTCTGTTCTGCTTTGTTAAAAGATTTTGAAGCGAAACAGATTGGTAAGTCAGCATCTTCATGCTTTTGACTTAATATAGCACCGCATCCAACTTTTGAAGCATGAACTCTTTACTAAAGTCAGGATACTGTAAAATTTGAGGAGACATTAGAGCTAATTTTAATTTCGAAAAAGCAACTTCACAAGCTTCGTCCCAAACAAAGTCCACTTTTTTTCTACTTAAACGATTGAGAGGTGCTGCCAGCAATGCGAAATTCGGAATAAATCGTCTATAATAGTTTGCAAAGGCGACAAAGCGCCGAACGGCATCTTTGTCAGTAGGCTTTGCATATTTTTTAATCGCATTTATTTTAGAATCGTCTGGCAACAATCCTTTCGAGGAACATTTGTGTCCTAGGAAAGTTACTTCGGAACGAAGGAAATTACATTTGTTGGGATTCAGCTTTAAGTTGAATTTTCTACAAGTTTCAAAAACTTTCTCTAAATTTTTACAATGATGTGTCTCGCTACACCCTATGACGATAATATCGTCGATATACATGAATGCTTGATTAGGCGCGATGCCTGAAAATGGTGACATCATACGCGAAAATGAATTGGGTGCTACATTTGAACCAAAAGGTAAGACTTTCCACCGAAAAACTCCTGCAACGGATGCAATGGAATTTGATGGAAACCAGAAAAAAGATCCAAAGTTGAAAAATATTTTGCCCTACCAAGGTTGTCAAGTATATCGCCCATTCGTGCTAACGGAAATTTGTCAGCGATAAGCTTTTTATTAACCGCTCTAAAATCTACGCACATACGATATGCCTTTTGACCTGTGGGATCTTTTTTGGGAACTAAAATTAGTGGGCTATTGTAATTTGAAAAACTTGGCTCTATTAAATCGTTCTGCAGTAAATTATCAACCTGTCTATTTATTTCTTCCCGTTGTGAATAAGGCAAACGATAGTTTTTAATGTAAACCGGGTTTTTGTCAGTCAATCTAAGTTTCTGTTCGTAAAAGTTGTTAAGAGGCATACGGTCCGTTTTTAAAGCAAACACATCGGCAAATTTTAGCCAGAAATTAAGCAATTGGCATTGGTCATATTTTGGCATTTGTTTTTGTAGAACACTTTTTAATTCTTCCAGACGTTTTGTATTTTCTGAAGTTTCACTGATTTTGTATACGTTGAAGTTGGTAATTTCTTCGGTTACTATATTGCATTTGTTGACATATTTTACCTCATCGGTTATATTTAAAACTTTTAAGATTGGGTTATTTGCGGTAAAAACACCACTACAAATTTCTTGTGCGTCTACAAAAACGGGATTTTTATATTTTTTCAAATTAAACAACCGATAAACTTCGCATCTTGGAGGAATCACTAAAGTGTCTGTGGTCATACCATGTAAAATTTTTATACTATGAGTTTCTGTGCCAATGCTAATTGTTATGCTATTGTTTGCATAGTCGATTATGCACTTATATGTTTTTAGAAAATCCTTGCCGAGTATGCCGTCCGAAGGTATGTTAAAATCGTCACTTACTACGTGTAATTTATGCGGAATGAAAAAATTTGATGCAATTAAATTTGTATTTACTGTACCTAACGTTGAAACCGAATCTATTGTTACACCTGTTATGTTAATAATATCTTTACCGTTAATTTGAACTCTATCTGTTAAACTTGAAAATTTAATTAAGAAAATGGCAGCTTCAGAATCTACGAGAAAAGTGCATGGCTTATAAGAATCACTACATTTTAATTCGATGAAATCGGAATAGTTGAGATTCAAACAGTAAACAGCGTTTTTAGGAAAGTTGTCATCTAGTATTCTAGCTCTTCCTCCTCCAGTGTTCGCTCCTGAGGGGCATCCGCGTTTAAAACACGCACATTAGCATTATTACTCGCATTTCCACGTCTGTTACTATTGTTTCCCCGAGAACTAGATCGGTTGCCCGGATTATTGTTATTAGAATTATTACTGTGGCCTCTTCTACTATTGTTATTAAACCTATAACTGTTTCCATTATTATTGTATCTGTTGTTATTGTTATTGAAACGGCTGTTATTGTTATTGAAACGACTGCTATTGTTATTGAACCTATTACTGTAATTATGTCCCCTAAATCCGCCTCGAAAACTATTTGGCCTATTAACACGCGACTGAAACGCTAGCACTTGACGTTCTTTAACCTCATTATTACGCTCTACTATCATTTTTGCAACTACGTCCTTTGAGTCGCTGAAAGTAGTTGATGCTAAAATTGACTTTACTAATTCTGAACGAGTATTCAGCCTACATACGTTAACTGTTTGCTCTACAGCCATTTCGTGAGCTTTCGCTTGCGTCATACCTTCAATCATCAGGGAACGTTCTAATGAGTCTGACAATTCTTCAACATGCTTGGCAAATTCCGAGTAGTTATTGTTTACCACATGTAAAGACGCGATTTTACCCCCGATAACTTTTGAATTGTCGGGTTTAATTCTACTTCGTAACGCGGCTTTAATTTGACTAACGGAATTTACCTCAGTTGGAATTACTTCGCGTGCTTTACCCTCGAGTTTCGATTTTAGAAATGATATGAAAGTACCAGTTAAATTTTCATCGGCGAACTCTTCGAGTAATTCAATTTTGTCTATAAAGGACTCAAGTGCCAACGGATCGCCGCTGTAGTTTTCTCTAATAGAAGTAGCACACATGGTAATGAAAGATCTCTTTTGCTCGAGTGTTGCCATGATTTTATCGTTAAGATCCGAAGCTGAATTAGAAGAAGTTGAGGCAATGTTTGGACGAATTGAATCGTTAAGATCTGGGTTTAAGTTAGAAGAAGTTGAAGTTAATTTTGCACTATTGGAATCGTTGAGATTTAACTCTAAATTAGAAGTTAAATTTTTGCTAGAAGAATCTTCGAAGCCTGGGAAATCTGCTGACAAAGATAATTTATTTTCCTGTTTTGTGACTTTTTCGGTCGACGATGAAGTTAAACTTTCCGAGCTTGAAGCTAGTTTATCGGAATCTGGTTCTGAATCTGAAGTTTTGTGAACTCGCTTCCTATCTCTAAGGTTGTACATGTAGTTATAAGAAGAGCAAAAGAATTAAGTTTAAACTACTATGAAATTAATGAAGCACTTATTTGAATGTATACTTGAAGCTGAAATGTTGGATGGAAAAATTGGAAAGGGAACTGGTTTACAGTGAATTGTCGCTAACGAAGCATTTGTAATTTACTGGAGAATCTAATTGAAACAAAAATATTGATACTAGAAAGCTGAAAGAAGAAATTGAAGTTAGAATGGGCTCAAAGATTTAGAAGTATGAATGGCAAAAATCTCAGTAATGTGATAATCACGGACGCACCGCTTTGTTAAAAAAAATCTCATTTGGTTTTTCACGGAACCACCGTTTAAAAAAAATCTGAATTGGTTTTCCACAAACCAATGTTTATATCAAAATTCCAAAATTTATAGATTACACGTGAACTGCTTATAAGTATTAAAAAAACTGAAGTATAATGAAAATTTGAGAAATGGAAATACAGACATGTGAAACTTGAATGAAAAATGTGTGAAATGATTTGAAAATTTGAAATTAAAATTGAAGCTTGAGAATATGGGAATTTGTAAAATGAGTTGAGAAGCTTTTAAATTAGAAATTTGAAAATATTAAAATTTGAAGAAAATATGAATTCGTAAAATGAGTTGAAACTTGAGAGAAAAATTTAAATGTAAATTTGCAAATGTTGAATTTATAAAATGGTTCGAAAATTTTAGAATTGTTGAAAACTGAAAAAGTATTAATTGTTAAGTTTAGACGGACGCACCGCTTTAATCAAAAAATGTATTTGGTTGTTCAACAGTACCACCGTTTTAATCGAAATCCAAAATAATTTATGTATATACGTAAATGTGTGTATGTAGAAAAAAATATACATATGTAAGTAATATACTTAAAAGCTGCTTCCGAGGTTCTGCCTAGCCGCCGCTGCTTCTTCTGCTGCGCTGCTGCACCGATGTTGGTCCTGCTGCTGCTACTGCGCTGCCAGTATTATGCGCTGCTGGTGTACAAATTTTATATGGCGTCGTTTTCGCGCCGTTATGCGTCTATATGTATGTATGTATATGGCGTGGTTTTTGTGCCGCTATGTGAGCAAGTGGAGGAGTGCCGTCATGAAATTTGGTGACTGGTGGTACAGTTTGCAAATTAATTCCGCACTTTAAATTATTTTCGTATAAATTAATATTGACAATTTTTTCTGCTTTTCTTAATTTTGTATTATCTCTGTTTGTTTTATTTGGTTTTATTATATCGAAGATTTTGTGTTATTTCCGTTTCGATTAAAATTTTGTATTATGGTTTTACTCTTTTGTTAAATTTTGTTACCTCCTTCCTCATTAAAGATTTCGTTTATAATTGTCTTATTTCTACTTAAATTTTGTACTTTAGTTTTGTAAAATTTTGATTATCTCCGTAGAATTTAGGTTTTTTGTATATTATAAATTAATTTATGTTCTTTTATTTCTGTAAAATTTAGTACTTTGTATTATTATTTTTTATTATCTCCGTAGAATTTAGGTTTTTATATTATAGATTAATTTATATTCTTTTATTTCTGTAAAATTTAGTATTTGATGTTATTACTTTTTATTATTTTAAATTTATTAAGTTGTGTTAAATTTGTATATTGTATATTGTAAGTTGTATTTCACTGCACCACCACTTTTCACTTTTTCACTCCACTCTACTCACTTTTAGACTGCCAAATTTAAACTGACCGAGGCTCCAGCCACGGCCGCCATGTGGCGTTCCAAATGGAAGCCATGTAATATCATGTATTTTAATATGATATGCCGCATATATTTACCTCGTGCAATTTACCCAAATGACGGCGATCCTTGTGTAATGTGTTTTTACAAATTTAATATGCTTTATTATAAGTTCAATATAATTTCTATATTTTATGTGTGTCCGCTATTGTCTCTCGAAATGTAAATCGCCGCTCGTGTATTTTTTATTTTTCTTCTCTCTTTCTTTTGTGTGACGTTGGCTGCAGTTGCACTTGCCATGCGTGTTGCCACTGCGTGCGCCTGTCAAGTACAACTAAAGCCCCAACCACATAGGATACTTTACTATATTTTTGCTAATGCTACAGTTTCAAATAAGCGGAATTTTTCAAAATTCCTTACAATTGGTGTCAGAAGAGGAATTTTTGAATAAATTCCAGAGTTGCAGAGCACAACAAGGACATGACAAAGTTGAGTGAATTGAAGATCCAGCAACTGAAGAAGGAGTTGGAGAGCCGTGGATTGAATACAACCGACAATAAATCCGAAGTTCAGGCACGACTAAGGGTAGCTATGTTATTGGAAGGAGTCAATGTTGAAGAGTATGTCTCTCATTCTGATAGCGACAACACAACGACAAAAAATGGAAGAAAGGAAGTCTAAGTTCGGGTGAAACCGAACATTACATACCCAGCTGTTGAAATGATGTTGTTTGTTTTGTGTGCTTAATAGTGTTACATGGCTGCGCAATGATACATATACATATGGTTCTATTTTGGACTAATTTTTTAAAAGAAGCAAAAAGGATACAGAGACTAACACCAATTTCCTTGAGCGGGTAATAATGCAGTTTCCCTTCAGATATGGGGATTTCCCTACTGGTTATTTTACAGAACAATAAACATTAACACACAATTGCCATTGTACTAAAACGCGTTATTACAAAAAAAAAGGGTTACTAACGAAATTTTCCAACTTTTACTAGAAATAGCGTATTACATGTATCTACGCACTTTTACAAAATCTTTTACATAAAAGAAGGCGACTTATCCGAATAGGCCATTTTTACTGAAAATATTTCCTGTTAAATTGCATACATGTGCACCAAATTTTTCGTCGAGTTATGGCTCCAGAAATGTTGGGAAATGCATTGTAAGAAAGGGGCAGTGCCACGCCCATTTTTCAAAATTTGAATTTTTTTCCCATTTCTTAATAGAGTGGCACAACATACCAAAATAATTTTTTGCTAAGATTTAACTTATTATTTTTGCCTACGACCCTTTTTAAAGTCACTTATATAAAAATGGGCGTGGTCCTTAACCAACCTTATCGATTTTTTTACTAGAAATATTTCTTGCTATAAGGAAAATATGTGTACCTAATTTTGTAACGATATGTAAATTTTTCTTCGAGTTACGGCTCCCGAAACATTGAAAATTGCTTAGACAAAAAAGGGGCGCTGCGGAATTTTAGTGTTTTCTAATTTAATGTTATAATTCAATTTAGAAAGTAAAATTCTATTGATACGTAGCTCTTTTTCGCTAAGATATAGCTTATTATTTTCGTTGTTGTTGTTGTTGTTGTTGTAGCGATAATGTTGCTCCCCGAAGGGTTTGGGGAGTGTTATCGATGTGATGGTCCTTTGCCGGATACAGATCCGGTACGCTCCGGTACCATAGCACCATTAAGGTGCTAGCCCGACCATCTCCATGAGGAGCTTGGGGTCGCCAGAGCCTCGTCTGTTAGTGAAACAGGATTCGCCGCGGTAGGTGAGGTTGACATTTGGGTTTGGAGAAGCTATATATTGCGCTGGCAACCTGAAGGGTTGCGCTACACAGCCCCTTCAATCTGGTATTTTAGTCGCCTCTTACGACAGGCATACCTGTTTCGTCTACGACCCTTTTAAAAATCTTTTATATAAAAGTGGGCGTGCTCTTTAACCGATCTCGTTTATTTTTTCTAGAAATATTTCCTGCTATCGGGAAAATTTGTGTACCCAATTTTATTACGATCCGCTAATTTTTCTTCGAGTTATGGCTCCCAAAACATAGAAAATTACTTAGTCATAAAAGAGGCGGTGCCACACCCATTTTTTCAATTTAAAGTTTTTCTTATTTATTGCTATAAATCCACTTGAGAAATGAAATACCATTGATATAAAGCTCTCTGCCGAATTTTGTTACGATAGGTTTGACGATTTTTGATTTATGATTAATAATATATGTAAAATTGATTTTATCACAAGCAGGCGGTGCCATGCCCATTTTAAAAAATTTTTTCAAATTTTTATCAAGAGTCTCAATATAAGTCCACACGTCAAATTTCTACATTGTAGGTGTATTATTTACTAAATAATCAGGTTTTTTGTGTTTTCCAAAATGTTATATATATGAAAAGTGGGCTTGGTTATCATCCGATTTCGCTCATTTTCAATACCAATCTATTCTGGGTCCAGATAAGCTCGTGTACCATTTGGTGAAGGTATCTCAATATTTACTCAAGTTGGTGAAGGTATCTCAATATTTACTCAAGTGTGTTAACGGACAGACGGACGGACGGACATGGCTCAATCAAATTTTTTTTCAATACTGATGGTTTTGATATATGGAAGTCTATATCTATCCCAATTCCTTTATACCTGTACAACCAACCGTCATCCAATCAAAGTTATAATACCCTGTGTACAAGTACAGCTGGGTAAAAAAATGAAACACCGCAGACAGTGACGAACACAGAATTGAACATG
The DNA here is from genome assembly GCF_040869045.1 of Eurosta solidaginis. Lineage (NCBI taxonomy): Eukaryota > Metazoa > Arthropoda > Insecta > Diptera > Tephritidae > Eurosta > Eurosta solidaginis. The sequence continues at coordinate 101,831,964 of NC_090320.1, read as the reverse complement.
ATATTGGCTGCAATATCTGCACAAAGATCGACAATGGTATCTCAACTGGAATTACAGAAGACACGCGTAACATTCAAGATGTAAGCACAAGAGGAGCGCCTATCATTGCAGGTGGCACAAATGTCTTTGCAGTTAGAAGCACAGAAAGCAAGGGTAACATCAAAGCTGGAAGAGCAGGATGCAAAAATCGCTCAATTTCAGGCAGAAGTCGATGATTTAAGAGGTCGTATACAGGAGTTGCAACTAAATCGGAGCGGTGTGGAATTCCGAAGGTAAAAACTCCATCTTTTGACGGCTATGTTCCTTTCCAGGTATTCAAGCTTCAATTTGAGAAGACGGCAGCAGTGAACAACTGGAATTCTGAATATAAAGTTGCTGCACTGTTCGTGGCATTGAAAGCGCCTGCAGCTGAAAAATTACAGACTATTCCAGAGTACGAACGGAACAGTTATGAAGCATTGATGGCCGCTGTCGAGAGACGTTATGAAAGCGAGCATAGAAAACAGATATACCAAATTGAGTTGCAAAACCGTTACAAAAAACCAATGAGACTTTGAAGGAGTTTGCTTCGGATGTTGAAAGGTTGGCTCGTTTGGCAAATGCGGACGCACCCGTGGAACACACCGAGGGCAAAAATTCCGAAACGGTATCACATGCTCTGACTCAGGAAATAGCATCGCTTCTGTGTAAGCCAGCTTTCAAAGCGTGCCGTGTAGAAGTAGAAAGGCCACACTGGGTGAACACAATATTGGAGGCACTGAAAGGATCACAAAAGCGGAGTGAAAGAGTTATCAAATGCTTCAAATGCGGGAAGCCAGGCCACATTGCACTTCATTGCGGTCTTGATCCTAGTGGTTCCAACAGCGTGGGTTGTCTTAAGTACAAAGCTGGAGGGGATGAGCAAGAGCGAGCCAGATGTAAAGATAGAGCTGTTGAATGTTCTGATATCTCTGTATCAAAAATCGGAAGAAAATCGAGCAGTCTTACCCTAAGAGGATATGTGGAGCGCATACTGACTGTAGATACGGGCGCATCTCATTACTTGACCCGATCTGATTTCGTCAACAGGAGAGTAACGCCATTACCTGGAGCAAGATTGCGTACGGTCACTGGCGAGTATAACCAAGTCCAGGGAGAAGTGACATGTGAAGTCTTAATCGGAAAGGTCACGGTTCTACACAAATTCGTTGTGGCAGAGATTGTTGATGAAATCATATTGGGAGTGGACTTGTTAGTTGACCATGGCTTCAGGATAGACATGCAAAGGATTATGCGCTATAACAACAAGGATGTGCCACTTAATTTCAGTTTGGAGAAAGGGTTCAGCAGTAAGCGAGTGCTGGTGGAGGAGATTCGACAAAGACCACAAAAGTCAAAGGCAGTAGATCGGGCAAAGGTTGATGGAACGAATGGGCTAAGCAAATCAAAATCGAAGGTACCTGCGAGGAAAACATGGGCATTAATAAACCCTAATGAACGCACTAAAGCCAACGAAAGAATTTACTAGAAAGAATGAAAGGGTGGTTTCAAGCCAGGACGCAGTATTGTTGTGAGACATCAAAACGATACTGATTATGCAAAGTCAATCGGTCAAGCTCAACCTCCTCAAAGTAGTCCAGTGGCCAAGCAACAGAGTGCGAGACAACGAACCAGGCTAATGAGTAGTAAGATGAAACACAGGTACGACGACAACAATTCTGAAGGTTTATTGGAGGGAGATTTGGTACTGTTATACAACCCTCACCGGCGGAAACGCGTTTCATCAAAATTTTGGTGCAGTTGGGAAGGCCCGTAGAAAGTTGTGAAGAGGATCAGTGATGCCCTCTACCGCAAACAAACAATTAGGAAACTACGAAATAGAAGGGTGGTTCCTTTGGAGAGGCTAGCAGCGGTTGGATCGAGAGATTTGTCTGATCGGGACGATTAGACTTAGGTGGAGGGCAGTGTGACGAATATTAGCATCACTAAGCTGCTACTAAATAAATGCACAACAACAATAAAGCAGCCACTCTTATGTAGAAGACGACGAAAAGATATCTCACACACACAAATATGTAGCCATCAGCCGAAGTACCTCCTAAAATACACACGCATATGGCTAGTAGAAAAGTATAAACTACAAATATAACTGTATATAGCTGGTAACCAAGCAGGAGGTACAATTGTTCTCGAATATATTTTCGCGAAATGTCTAGACCTTTGGAGAAATATGCGGACGAAGCAACAGAGAGTATAAAAGCAACGCAAGCTGAGTAAAAACGAATCAGTTTGACTTAAGCACGCTATCAGTTGCGAAGTGAAGTAGTTAGTCTAATAAAGACCATTTTCCAATACAGAATATTGGAGTGATTTATTTAACAGCTTAGCGATTCATACGTGATCATAATGTTCCAAATAAACGGAATTTCCCAAAATTCGTTACAATATGTATGTTTGCATAAAACAACCTATTGTGCACTACCGCTAAAACAGCTGACTTTGTCAACATATGTTTGTACATAATTAGTTACATCTACTGTTTGTGCTACCTTAAATCAGGCAATATTTCTGCACAAATGAAAGGTGCTCTTTGTACAATAGATGCATAGAATAATGATATGATAAGCTATATAAAGGTAAATACTAACAGCAATTTTTTGCCATTCGTCTTATGTTATGGTGCAAACCACATAACAAAATAAATTTCATACCTATGTATATCGTACAATTTCTTTATTGAAATAATAACACGGGTAATAAAAAAAGCTTATTATCTTAAATACATTGGTGACCCCGACGTGATCGCGGAATCGGTTCAAATTCAAAAATTTATTATTTTCGAACACCGTGTTGAATCGTCAAATAAAAAAATTAAAATTTTTGTAAATGGCACCAGCCAAGAAACACATTGAAGCCCAGAAATAGCCGGAGTCACTAATCCATCAAAATAACCAGATCAACAACTCACTCATCTTTGAGACTCTACATGAATTCGACGAAGCTGCAGTAGAGGTACGCATCGAGCAAGTGGATCGCCTAGAGAAGCGGTTCGATGCTACTCATGCGCAAATGGACGACAGCGACGCTGATGACATTTTTACTACATTTACAAACCATTATATTGAGGTAAAAACGAAGTTGACTCGACAGATGCACACATTCCGAACTACAGAAGCTCACAGCTCTACGTCGCGGGTATCTGCTGGAGATCAGCCGTCGTTCATCGTTACTCAACCTAAGCAAAAGCTACCCATTCTGCAAATATCCAAATTTAACGGTAACTTTGTAGATTGGCCAGATTTCTTTTCGATGTTCAAGACCGTTGTGCATCAAGACACAGATTTAACAAGAATATAAAAATTTCAGCATCTTCGATGCAGCGTTAGACACAATTCGATCCTTGGAAATATCATAGCAAAATTATGATAAAGCTATTGTTTTGTTAAAATCTAGGTTGAACAATAAAAGCTTAAATTTCCAACACATACCCAGGACATTGTGCAGCTCAAAAAGGTAGAGGGTAATAAGGTTGCCAAACTTCATGAAATTAGCGATACGATGAATGCTCATTTACATGCCTTACAAACCATGGGAACAAAGGAACAGAAAGCAGGTCGGCTTTTGACTCAACTCGCTGCACAGAATTTGGACATCAGATATCGATCTAAGTGGGAGGAAGAACCACCTGCAAACGAAATACCAACGTGGAACTCAATGGCAAAATTTTTGGAACAGCGTTGTCAACGTCTCGAAAACGCTTTTGCATTACCAGATCAGCAGGTAGGAAAGAAATTGTCCTATGACAATAACAATAAAAAGGTTCTATTGACGTCCACTGTAGCTGACTGCACTTTATGCCGCTCTAGCGAACATATAATTGCAAGATGCCAACAATTTGTAGGTCTTTCCCCATTAATGCGCTACAGAGAAGTGAAAAAAACTACAACTTTGTCTCAATTACCTCAAAGGAGGTCATTTTATCAAGGAGTGCAATTCTGGTCACTGTAGACATTGCTCGTCGAAGCATCATAGTTTGCTTCATCAAGGTACTACTTCATTTGAGAATTCGTCTCAAGCACCTAAGCCACTATCACCTGCACATATGACAACTACACCGATCACCCCTGTTAAGTCCCATTTTTCATCTTATCTTTCGTTCCTACATCTTCTGCACTTGTTAGTTCTTTAACAGAATCTGGTGTTGCTGACAGAGACTTCATTCTCCTTGCAACCGCTGTAATATACCTAAAGGGTAGCACTGGCTCTCTAATTCCTTGTCGATCTCTATTAGATTCTGCGTCACAGCTCAATTTCGTAACCAATCGGCTAATTAATCACTTGCAAATCAAGAAAATTAAATCATCGTAGTTCATTTCTGGTACTGAAAAAATTGATTTCGTCGGTAACCATATAATTGAATTAGAGCTGCATTCTCGCATTACTGATTACGCAGCAAAATTGACAGCAGTCGTCACATCTACTATAACATATGTACAACCAAGTCGTTCATCCAAAAATGTTGATTGAAACATACCTTCCAATATATGCCTTACCGACTTTGGTCAGATAAAGCTAGCTGAAAGTTTACCAGTTTTATAAAACACCAAATTAGGCTGGATTGAGTCAGGCGCAACCACATACAAAGCTTCCAAACAATCATGCTTGGAAGCCATCGACATGGCTCTCGAAAATGATACAAATATTGAGTTAAATAAACTAGTTGAAGGCTTTTGGACTTTAGAGAATTACAGCAGAGGAAGAATATGTGAAGAGTATTTTCTTTTCGCTTACTGTTAAGTATTTGAAGTCACACGGCAACCCTATCAGCCCTTGCCATTCTCGCTTGTTTTCCTTTGTGCTACTATTTCTATTCTACTTCTCAAACTACACTTATGTACTTATGTATAGAACAATAACCTTAGCTGTATCATATGTGAAGTATATACGCACATACATATGTATATATGTAGGTGGACAACTATGTACTGGAGATTTGCAAATAAAATTATTATACGGAGAAGCGTGAATCAGAGAAGACGTTCCTTTTTCTTTACTCGTTAACATTTGGCATCCCTTGCGGGGAAACAAGCCCGCGTCCTTTGAAGTCATAGGAAAAATCACGGCCGTATAATTAACTTACAAAATAAATGCCTTTCGAACGATTCTTGTGTAGATTATACGCAGATTATTCGCAGGTATCTACATTTTCCTCTACGCAAGCTACGTACATTCCAACAATGCGATAATTGCTGCTCTACACATAACGGATACATACTGTGGAAATATCACGTGATTCTAACTGGATGTTTTTATACTTCAAGTGTTTAAGGGGATAGGCGATATAAATTTTACCTTCCTTTTGGTGTAGGTGGCTGCTGCGGATGCGGAGGTGATGGCGATGATATGGTGCTTTGATGATGGCAATCGGGTTAGTCACGGTGGCGGTAGCTATGTGTGATCCTTAATTGGACAGAAATTCCGGCACACAAGGGTGAAGCGAACGCGCGATATATCGTGAAACGCGCAACTAAATAGCAATGCCGCACTGGGAAACGTATGATATTCCGAACGAAACTTTCGATATAGAAAAGACACTAGCAAATTTCTTATATTTTCTCTTTGTTACAAGGGTTTATTTTAATTCAAATTCACAAATTTGTTGAGTCACACTCGGGATAGTTAAAAGATTTCGAATGATAAAAATATAAAAGGAAATGTCAAAGCAATAATAAATGTATGTATGTACGTACATAGTCACATCTGTCAACCCATTGTTGGGGTTGCCAGAGAGGTGAAATACGCTCGCGTGTTAGCGTAAAATACAAACATCTCAAATACTTAACGTTAATAAGGAATATGTACGTAATATAGAATATACGTATTTGTACATGCAAATAATTCACGATGCATACTTATACGTAAAAGGTACATATGTAAAAAACTTCAATATAAAATTCAGCTAAATTCATTTAAATTCATGTTTAGGTTTTCTTAAGCCTAACTTCTATTAAATAGAAGGGTTGGTTGTTGGCGACTACGACAGTCGCTCAAACATCGTCCCCGCCCTAGGCGCGTTCAGCGGCTAGAGCCTCTTGCAGCTCTTGAAGAGTCCGTAAAGCATCGCGTACGAGGAGGTCTGACACCTTTCCCCTGAAAGTGGCAGTCTGCAGCCCTTGAGCAGTGCACCGAATGGTGCGTCGAGCGGCAGTAGATGCTGGCGATGGTGCGTCGGTAGCTGGACGAGAACGAGAGACAGCTGGGCGAGAACGGGGTCGCACGGTGGGGGCAGAGGGTACCTGAGGTGGTACTACTTGGCGACCAGGCCGGGGTGCCTGGGTATGACGTGGGATGCTCGGGGTTGCATCCCGCCGATGCAGCAGAGAGTGGTGCCTTAATCCGCAAGTTCGACAGCGATCATACGAACTGCATTCATCTGTTGCATGCGATAGCGCCAAACAATTCAAACAGAATTTATGCGCCCTCGCGAGTATCCATCGTTGTGGCGGCGTCATTTTCTTAAATATAGCACAATTTCGGAGGGCGTGCTGACGTGTGCAAATCCGGCATCGTCTATAGTCCACTAGCAGTGGCGAGATTCGGGACTCGCCGGCGTGGTTCGGAACGATGATCTCCGATCTCAATGACCTCCGGGATGCCGGTTGAGCGCGATCCATAGCGATCTGGAAGTACAGTTATAAATGCCTTTTAGGTGAGAGAAATGTTAAGGCAGGGAGTTTCAGTTGGCATTATGTTGCGAAATACGACTATTGGAGACGGTGATGTGGTAAGAGTGGTCAGAGGTGGTTTGAGAGTAGCTACGAATTCTCCGGGTTTGCCCGAGAGGGTGGGCTTTCAATCTGAGGGAGGAAACAGAGCTTGACAAGTGGTCGTGTGAGGGTGCCGGTTCGAGTACGAACGTCAACAACACGTATATGGCCGTCAGGTCCGGGATATACTTTTTCAATACGTCCAAGGCGCCATTCAGTCGGGGGAAGTGAGTCGTCGTGAATGCAGACACACTCACCGACCTTGGGTTGGGGTTGTGGATTTTTCCACTTCTGCCTTTTCTGAAGATCCTTTAGGTAGTCTTCCTTCCACCTTTTGCTGAATTGATGATGTAAGCTTTTTACCCTGTCCCATCGGTTTATAAGAGATAAATCCGCGTGATCCACTTCAGGGATAGCGAGGAGGGGGCTACCTCGGAGAAAGTGGCCGGGGGTCAGCGCGGTAAACTCTGTGGGATCTTGGGATAAAGGTGAGATAGGACGAGAGTTTAATACGGCTTCAATTCTTACCAAGAGGGTGGTAAATTCTTCAAATGTGAACTTGTGGGCTCCTGCAGTCCTCTTGAAGTGCAGTTTGAAACTCTTCACTGCAGACTCCCACAAGCCGCCCATGTGGGGAGCTCCGGGCGGAATGAATTTCCAATTAATGCCCTGGGGAGAGTATTTTGCGATTACTTCTTGAGAGGCAGTTTTCATGAAGTCAACGAATTCTTTTTCCGTCGCTCTTTTAGCTCCAATAAACGTTTTGCCGTTGTCACTCATCATTGTGGCAGGATATCCACGACGTCCGACGAAGCGAGCGAATGCTGCGAGAAAGGCATTTGTTGTTAGGTCCGAGCACAGCTCAAGGTGGACAGCTTTTGTCACGAAACAGACAAAAACGGCCACGTAGCCTTTCAGTAAGGTGTGAGACCTTAGCAAGGAGGCTTTTATTTGAAAAGGCCCCGCAAAGTCGACACCGGTAGTGGTGAAAGGCGGAGCATATGTGCATCGTTCCGGGGGCAAAGCCGCCATGATTTGCGATCGCATTTGCTGCTTGTGGAGGGTACAAGTTTTGCACTGATGTATGCATCTCTTTATGAGGGGTTTAAGTCGTGGAATATAGAGATCCTGTCTGAGGCATTGCTGCATGAGACGTATTTCGGCATGGAGAAGAAGTTCATGGAGGTACTGTATATAGAGGACAGCGAATCTTGATTTTTCTGGGATAATAACGGGATGTTTTTCATTGTAAGTCAACGTCGAATGAACTAGTCTACCATGAACCCTGAGGAGCCCGTTTTCATCGAGGTATGGGTTGAGGGTTAGAAGAGAGCTTCTTTGATCAATGGGTTTTGCATTTTCCAAGCATGCTCTTTCGCGAGGAAAATATCGGGTTTGTGTTAACGTCACAAGTTTATTTTTCGCTTTGCGGAGATCTTCATGAGACAGAGAGGGAGTGTAAGCGGGTTTAATGCCTCGAATTCGGTCCTTGAGATTATTAATGAACCTGAAGGCATATGCCATGACCCTGAGGGCGCGAGGAAAAGAGGAAAATCGATCCAATACATCGGGGTCATCTTCAGCTGAGTGAAGTACTTCGACTCGGCGCATTTCAGGCGGGTTGATGCTGCGGGTAGATGGGTTTGGCCAAGCTTCGGGGGGCTGGGTCAGCCACGCAGGGCCATTCCACCACAGCGAAGAATTTGCCAAGTCCATGGGTTTGCATCCTCTAGTGCCCATGTCTGCTGGATTGTCGCGACTGCCTACATGCTTCCAGGAGGCGCTTCCGACGAGATCCATAATTTCAGCTGTTCGATTGGATACGAAAGTTTTCCAAGCGTGGGGAGGCTTTTCGAGCCATGCTAACACAATTTCCGAGTCAGACCACATGTAAAGATTTGTAAGAGAGAGCTCGAGATGGGATTGTACGACGGCGATTAGTCGGGCAAGGAGTAGAGCTGCACATAGTTCTAGTCTTGGAAGACTGGTAGTGCGAAGAGGGGCAACCTTGCCTTTAGCGACCAGAAGGTGGGACGACGTGGTGGCACCGTGGGTTGTTCGCAGATATATAGTGGCGCAATATGCCTTTTCTGACGCATCGCAGAAACCATGCAGTTCAACATGCTGGTTCGGCATATAGTCAACCCATCGAGGTATCTTTATCTCTGAGATGTTGGGTAAATTTTTTGCGAACTGCGTCCATTTAATGAAGCGGAGGGGCTTCACTGGTTCGTCCCAGCCAGTTCCGTCTATCCATAGCTCTTGGAGTAAAATCTTGGCCTGAATCATAATCGGCGTAAGCCACCCTGCGGGGTCAAAAAGTTTTGCGACCGAGGAGAGAATTTGTCGTTTTGTATTAGCGGACGAGAGGGGTATTGAGTCCACTGTATACGAAAACGTGTCGGTCAGAGCGTTCCACTGTATGCCGAGAGTTTTGGTGTTGCTTGCTTTCTCGAATTCCAAAAGATTGGTATCTAGCAAGTCCTCTTCTTTGATGTTTTTTATTATACTGGGGTGATTGGCCGTTATTTTCCGTAATGGAAATCCTGCTGACGCTAACACTTGGATGACTTGGGAGAGAGATGTTTCAGCAGAGAGAATTTCATGGCTGCCAGAGAGAATGTCATCTACATATGTTTCTTTCGTCAAAATAGGGACGGCTTTGGGGAAAGTTTCCTTTACATCTTTGGCCAGTTGGTGAAGAGTACGTATGGCGAGGTAGGGGGCACAGTTCACACCAAATGTGACTGTTTTCAGACGATAGTCTTTTATGGGGTCGCTCGGAGATGAGCGAAAGACGATCCTCTGATAATCTCTGTCGTCTTCATGCATTATGATTTGACGATACATTTTTTCTACGTCTCCGTTAAAAACAAATTGGTAGGTACGCCACTTGAGAATCAGAAGCATCAGATCGGGCTGGAGGGTAGGGCCGGTATAAAGAACGTCGTTGAGCGCATGTCCAGATGCCGACTTCTTTGAGGCGTTAAACACGACCCGCACCTTTGATGTCTTTTTCGCGGGTTTGACAACTGCGTGATGAGGAAGATAAAATGAGAGGCATTTTCCTCCGTCAAATTTTTCATAGGAGCCGGTTTCCTCCATATGATCGAGGGTGAGGTATTCTTCTAGAACACTATCATATTGAGTCTTTAAATCCCCTTTCTTCTGCAGACTTCTCTCCATTCCAAGAAACTGGCTTAGAGCTGAAGACCGAGAGTGGGATAATGAGATTGACTCTGGGAAGCTGGGTTTAAACGGCAGCCTTACGATATAACGACCGTTATCATCGCGTGAGGTTGTGGCTGCATAGAAATTTTCGCAAAACTCGTCTTCTGGGATTATTTGGGGTTTGGTGGGAACTTCCTCCAATTCCCAGAATTTACGCAATAAAGAGTTAAGATCTTCGTTGGACACTTCTGACACTTGCATGCAGAAAGCGTTTACCATCACAGGAGCTCTACCGCTCAGAATCCATCCAAAAATGGTTTTCTGCGCTAGAAGATGGGGGGAAAGTTTCTCAACGCCGTTTTGGATGATTTGCGGTATTACATCACTGCCTAGTACGAGATCTATTTGCGAGGGGGAGTGACAGTTCGAGTCTGCGAGGTTGAGGTGTGCCCATTTTGCTTGAAGCTCGCTAGTGAGCTTAAGCGAGGGGAGCATTTTTGTTAGCCGGGGTAATACTATTGCCTCTGCACTTATTCTGGTTTCAAAATCGGGTGATACCAAAGTCAAAGAGCACAATTTGTTTGAGGTCTGAACTACCTTGCCGCCCATCCCTGATATTTCAAATCTAGAGGGTTTGAATGGGAGTTTGAGTCTATCTTGGGCTCTGGTAGAGATAAAGGTTCGTTCAGATCCCTGATCCACAAGAGCTCGTAGTTTAAAAATTTCTCCTTTATGCTCTACGGGAACGATAGCCGTGGGTAAAATTATTTCACAATCGTTTTCGGAATAAAACGATTGCACTTGGCTTTTCTGCGAGCATGAAGGGCTTTCATCCAGAGCATTGGCTTGATCGGGAGTATTGCCGGGTGAGACTGTGGAATTCGTGGTGGTGGCTTGTGAGGCTGTCCTTTGCAATCGTGAGGGTTGTCTTTTCGGCACTTGAGATGAGTCTTCGTGAAGAACTGAGTTGTGCCGATCTTGACATTGATTGCAAGTTTGAGTACTGGAACAGTCTTTCAATATGTGTGACTGAGAGAGACAATTGAAACACATATTGTTTTCTCTCACAAACCTTCTGCGATTAGAGGTCGACAGCTTCTTAAATTTGAAGCAACTTATAAGGGGGTGAGATGAGGTTTTACACAAAGCGCACTTGTACATTGTTCGCTGCTCTGTCATATGGGACTGGGTGTGGGAGGTCGATTTATTTGGAAACGCATGTGACTGTTGGGGTTTAAATGGCGGCCTAGTTTGAGGAGGAGTGAATTTACTTTTACTTGGGCGCCATTGATCAACTCTTTCTACCACTTCGTATCGCGTTGTGAGGAACTGGTCCATTTGGGACCAGTTGGGAAGTTCTCTTCTTGAGGTTAGAGATTGCTCCCACAACGTGACTGTATTTTCTGGGAGTTTAGAGGTCACGAGATAAATAAGTATGGGGTCCCAGTTATCTGTGGAGACTTGTTGCGTGGCGAGAATTTGAAGGCAATTATTTACCGACGATTGCAACCTTTGAATGTCTTCACTGTTTTTGGGCAATTGAGGGCGAGCAGTTTAATAAGAGTTATAAATGAGTAATTTTATGTGCTTGTAAGCGTATGAGTCGTGGCACAGTGGCTGACGTACCCGACCAAACGCCCGGGGTTGCGGGTTCAACTCCCACCAAGCATTCCTTTTTTTTAAATTTATAAATTATTATTATTAATGGACTGTATTGAGTTTATGGGGTTTTTGATTTAATGTATTCCATTTATTGAGTTGGGTAGTTTTAGTTCATCAGGGCCCGTATTTGGTTATCTACGAGAACTCGTCTGTTCTCGTATCGGGCCTTTAGGGCTTCCCACGCTAAGGCAAAGTTGTCGTCAGTCAAGGGAAATTGGTTGACTATTTGAGCTGCCTTTCCTTGGGTTTTGTATCTGAGGTGATACAATTTTTGCGCTTGGGAGAGTTTGGGATGGTTAATATAAACGGCTGTGAACATGTCACGAAATGAGGGCCATTTTTCATAACCACCATAAAATATTTCGGTATCGCAGGGAGGGATTTTTAGCGAAATACCGGAGTTATCGGGTGGACCTGTTGTGACGGTAGAGGGAGCGGGGGCATTTGCTTGTTTAAGCAACTGAAGCTGGTCTTCGATCTGGGCTTTTGTGTCTTCGTATGCTATGAGACAGGACCTGTATATGCTATTAGCAGATGTTAGAAAATCTTCGGGCAGGTCCTGATCTGGGGTTTCGACAATCTTATCGAAGACGGTTTGGACTCTATTCCAAAATTTGTCTATATTGGCGTTTTTTATTTTGAGTGAGGACTCCGTGTTGTCTTGGAGCGACGTCGACCTAAACCGAGCACAATATTCCAAAAAATTGTCCGTTTCGGATGTAAATTTTTTGTGGGCAGACGAGATTTTAAATTTTTTAACTCCTTGAGTTTTGGAGCCACCTTTTTTGGTTTCATCGTCACTCATTTTTGAGCTTTGTTTTATTACGCTTAGAGTTGAGAATCAACAAAAAATTTAACTTCAGAGAGAAAACTTTTTTTTTTTTTGAAGAGAGAGTATTTGCTTTTAACTATGTGAGGGAGTTACGTTAAAATATTCACGTTAAATAGCAAGAGAGAGTACTTTTCAAAACCAAAAAAAAGTTTTTAAGCTAAATTTATTTGAGGGTGAGACTGAGAAAATTTTACCACTGTGCTGCGTTTGCACTATATTTAATATATGTATATGAGGGTGGTTTAAATATACGTGGGAAAAATTATGTGAGATATATGTATATATACGTATTAAAAAGTATCTCGGGGGTAAATTATTATAATTTTGATACGTATGAGATTATCTAAAAATGTCGTTTTTTTTTTTTTTTTGTTTTCGGTGTGACTTAGAGGAGTCTTATTTAGCTTCGATTTGTTGGACTGTAGAGGCTTTGAGGAGAGAGAAATTAGTAGCTTATCGAAATTCTTAATGGGGATTGAGAATTTATAGCGTGCAAATTTAATACGAGAAACGTGCTATTACACGCACTGCACCACTCTTGTACCACTGTGCACGAGATTTTATTTCACCGCTTATGTCGTTTTCTTTCTTTTGTATATCCGTATGTATGTATACGCAAGTATGGAGATTTGAAAATATTTTTTGCGTTTTGTATTAATTTAAATTGGGAAAAATCAGAAGTTAGCAGAGGTTGTGCAATATATTTAATTAACGACAAGAGATATTTTAATTTAAAATGAGGAAATTTAAAATTATTAAGAGATTTGTCGCATTAAAATATAAGGGGTGCTTTTAGCAAGTGTGCCCACTGTAGCTAACTACTGAGTTTTTCTTATTTTGCTTTGCACATATACCGTACTGAGTTTTGCAATATCGGGTTATTGCTATATGTATATATATATATATATATATATATATACGAAATGGTATGTGCAATTTTAGTGGGAACTTGAGAAAATTTGGCGGGAAATGAGGATTATTGGCGGGAAATTCTAATCCTCGAAAATGAAAATTGCCTTGATTTTTCTCTTTTATGTATATTTTTCCGTGTATAGGGTGTATTCAAATGTTATTTAATACTCACGGTTTTTTGGCAAATGGGTATTTATTGTCGCTGGTTCCTTAGTGGCGTCGAAGGACCATGTCTAAGCTTTGGGCAATTGAGGGCGAGCAGTTTAATAAGAGTTATAAATGAGTAATTTTATGTGCTTGTAAGCGTATGAGTCGTGGCACAGTGGCTGACGTACCCGACCAAACGCCCGGGGTTGCGGGTTCAACTCCCACCAAGCATTCCTTTTTTTAAATTTATAAATTATTATTATTAATGGACTGTATTGAGTTTATGGGGTTTTTGATTTAATGTATTCCATTTATTGAGTTGGGTAGTTTTAGTGTTATTGGTGTATTTAAGTTGTGGGAGGATGCATAGCATCAGTACACCGTTTATTTATTTAATGTGGGGGCGAGCACTGGGGGGCTCTGAGGCTTCGCTCTACTGAGCCACCTCATCCTCTATTTGAAGAACCCTTTAAAATGGGATATGGAGGCGAGCACGGGACGGCTCTGAGGTATTGGCACCCCATTTTCTACAAGAAAAACCTCTATTTATTTAATTTGGGGCGAGAGTTGGGCACTCTGAGGTTTCGCTCTAATGAGCCACCTCATCTTCTATTTGAAGAACCCCTTCAAAGTGTGATATGGAGGCGAGCACTGGGCTCTGATGTATTAGCACACCATCCGAAGAACCTCGATTTTAATTAAAAACCTCAAACTATGTCTTTAGAATATTTCACTAACCAGTTGAGAATTACAAGCACACTCAATGGCTACTGAAATAAACGAAAGAAAAATGTTCATAGTTTAAGTCGCTTAAACATACTCCCCCCTTAGACGGCTTAGTCGTCTAATGAAACTTCCATACGAGCCAGTGATCCGGCTCGAAGGACCACTGTTTAAGGGGATAGGCGATATAAATTTTACCTTCCTTTTGGTGTAGGTGGCTGCTGCGGATGCGGAGGTGATGGCGATGATATGGTGCTTTGATGATGGCAATCGGGTTAGTCACGGTGGCGGTAGCTATGTGTGATCCTTAATTGGACAGAAATTCCGGCACACAAGGGTGAAGCGAACGCGCGATATATCGTGAAACGCGCAACTAAATAGCAATGCCGCACTGGGAAACGTATGATATTCCGAACGAAACTTTCGATATAGAAAAGACACTAGCAAATTTCTTATATTTTCTCTTTGTTACAAGGGTTTATTTTAATTCAAATTCACAAATTTGTTGAGTCACACTCGGGATAGTTAAAAGATTTCGAATGATAAAAATATAAAAGGAAATGTCAAAGCAATAATAAATGTATGTATGTACGTACATAGTCACATCTGTCAACCCATTGTTGGGGTTGCCAGAGAGGTGAAATACGCTCGCGTGTTAGCGTAAAATACAAACATCTCAAATACTTAACGTTAATAAGGAATATGTACGTAATATAGAATATACGTATTTGTACATGCAAATAATTCACGATGCATACTTATACGTAAAAGGTACATATGTAAAAAACTTCAATATAAAATTCAGCTAAATTCATTTAAATTCATGTTTAGGTTTTCTTAAGCCTAACTTCTATTAAATAGAAGGGTTGGTTGTTGGCGACTACGACAGTCGCTCAAACATCAAGCTTGAAGCAATATTCCAGCTCTACGCCGGTATTCTGGACATTTTTTGCACGTCCACAAAGCGGTACATAGCACCATGAAGACTTTTATAAAGCAACAAACATGTGTTGCAAATTTAATCATGAATTTCATGGCAATTTTACGCAAAACAGCCAAAACCAAGCAAACCAAAGGATTCTTAATCGGTCGTCGTTCGCTGCTTTGCCAATACTGGGAAAATATGTAAAGGGATACGATGACGTATCAAGTACTGCTGAAGACACCACAACCAGTGAGCTGGCTCAACCGATTTTGGATGCTTACACTGAAATCGAGCGTATTTACACGGAAACATTAGGAGAGTTGAACGACATGATTGAGGCAGCTGCTAATTCTTCTACCATTTCAGAATCACAGAATGCGACAACAACCACGCCACTTGACGTGCAGTTAAGTCAAAGACTACCACCAATCAAAATCCCACCGTTTGACGGCTCGTTTCTACGTTGGTATCCTTTCAAGGATTTGTTTACATCAATTGTTATCCAAAGTCGAAACCTATCCAACACGCAGCGCTTACAGTACCTAAAGGACAGTCTCACCAGTGAAGCTAAAACCTCATTGGATAATATCCCAACAACAGACGCTAACTTTGCTGTAGCTTGGGAGCTCCTAGAACGCAAGTTTGACAACAAGAGGATCATTATCAATGCACATCTCACCGAAATAATGACACTGACACCAATTCGAAAGGAATCAGCTGCAAGCTTGCGATCATTAATTGACAAGGTCACTGAATCGTTGCGTGCATTGGAACAACTTGGGCGTCCAAATGCACATTCGGACGATTGGTTGATCTATACGGTTGTACACAAATTGGTGCGTGCTTGGGAGCTATCTATTTCTGCCAAGAAAACACTTCCAACCTTTGAGGAGTTTCGCCAATTTATCGAAAACCAAACCAAATCATTAGAATTTATGCAAAGTTTTTCGGACTCTAAGCCAAACAGTCTACCATCTAAGGACGATCCGAAATCGAAACAGCCGGGTGTGAAGACGTATCACACCACCACATCAAACTGTCCTTGCTGTGCGGGCAAGCATTACATCCTTTTCTGTACAAGTTTTCGAAACCAAACGCCACAACAGCGGTAGTACAACAGTCGAAACTATGCTCAAACTGCTTACGACCGAATCATAAGTGCCAACAATGCCATTCAACCGGCCGTTGCCAAAAGTGTAATTTGACTCATCACACAATGCTACATGAGTATTACACGAATACCTCTTCAAATCAGTTCAGTTCTATGCCAGCTGACTCAAACCAACGGCCGATATCTACACACAACGCACCAATCGCCCAGGCGACTTCATATGATATGCCTTCAGTGGTACTCGGCACAGCATTAATTGAAGTAAGTTCTGACAGTGGGCACACAATGGTGCTACGTGCCTTGCTAGATAGCGGAGCCGAAGCAACGTTTATCAGCGAGTACGCTGTGACCCAATTGAGGTTACTAAAGTCGCCGGTGCGCATACCATTAAATGGTGCAAATGGCGAAAGATTGACCACAACGACTGGCTCGGTTGAGTTCACGCTACACTCGAATACATATATATTTGAAAAGCGTTGCCATGCGCTTGTATTACCACGCGTGGGAAACCCATGTCCATCCGTCAGCAGACCTCCCGAGCAATTCACAACCTTTTGCCAACTTGAGCTTGCTGATCCTAACTTCCATAAGTCTGGAGCTATAGACGTAATTCTAAATGCAGGTGACTATGCTGCTATCATACTTAACGATATAAAACATTGTCCCAACTCAAACATCATCGCGCAAAAAACACAATTAGGATGGGTCATCTTTGGTAGATTGCCAACACAAGAAAGTCCGTTCTTCAAACCCGCTTATGATTGTTACTCCACTAGTTTAGAGCTTGACGAGCTTATTCGTCGGTTCTGGGAGCAAGAAGAGGTAACGGTTCAACAAACCCTCACCAAAGATGAAACACTTTGCAATTCCATCTTTGAGTCAAGCACCCAACGCACTGCAACAGGTCGGTATGTGGTACGACTTCCTGTCAAAATTGAGTAGCATCTCACTGAACTCGCATCAACTCAAGGAGCTGCACTATCCCCTTTTGCACGATGGAACGTCGTTTGCATCGTGATGCTACAGTGCGAAAGTTGTATCATGATTTTATGTCCGAATATTATTCACTTGGTCATATGGAACTCGCTAAGGATGCTACGACAACCGGGCGCGTCAATTATCTCCCCATCATAGTGTGCTAAAAGACTCCAGCACAACAACTAAGCTACGCGTAGTGTTTAACGCATCCAAGCGCAGTGAGTCAGGACTGTCATTGAACGATTGTCTGTACACCGGTCCAAAATTACAAGGTGATCTCGCCTCTATTGTTTTGAATTGGCGAAGGTACCGTATCGCATTCACATCGGATATTGAAAAAATGTACAGGCAAATACAAGTTCATGCCGACGACGTTGAACTGCAACGCATTTTATGGAGATATGACGACCGGGAGCCTTTCAACCTTTCGCTTGTTAACGGTTACTTATGGCCCCAATTGCGCGCCGTTCGTTGCGACGAAAGTGCTGCAGACGCTCGTCAAAGACGAAGAACATAGGTTCCCTCTCGCTTGCAACACTCTACGACAAGAATTCTATGTGGACGACGTTCTGTCTGGTGGTGAAACCATAGCTGGCGTCAATCAACTCAGGAGCAAATTACAACAATTTCTGCTAGCTGGAGGATTCAAGCTTCGTAAGTTTAACTCAAATTGTCCTGGCGTTCTTCATGAAATTGACCCTACCGATCGTGAGGAGAAGGGCTCCCATGAGCTTGGTACGGAAACTGAATCCAAGGCACTAGGAATTGTTTGGATGGCACACGCTGATAGCTTCACTTGCAGCATAAAACTCAACCCTGTCGATTGGCGGGTCACCAAACGAGAATTCCTCTCGGATATCGCTAAGTTATTTGATCCGCTGGGGTTTCTGTCTCCAGTGCTTATCAAAGGGAAAATATTCAGACCAATTCTAAATATTCTCGCGGATTTTTTTATTCCCGCGGAAAAATTCCTCCAATTCTGTTCTCCTAGGGAGAACAATAATTGGGGAACAGGAATTTCGAATTTTCGAAGTCAGCTGTTTTGTCAATTGAAATTTCGTTGCACATTTCTTATTTTGTTTAAAAGATTGAAAAGTTTAATTATTGTTGCAAATTTTTTGGAAATTAAGAAATAAAATATAAACAATGCACAGTATTAATTGCATTTCATGTGGTATTCACTGAAATTAGTAATGAATTGGTGCCACAGCAATATCAACAGCGGAACATAAGAAGAAGACGGCCGCATAACACAAATCTGCCGGAGTTGCCTGCTTTCGTTCAGCAAAGCAATTTTCTGGCGGCCAAGTTGAGTTGAATTCCTACTTCTTCATATGCCAAAATCTATTTAAGCCTTATTAAAAAATCCTTGCACAATTTCTGGATGGCTGCATCAAATATGTATAACAAGAGCTCTACCGTTGCTTATGATATACTTTTCGACTTAAAATAAATATCGTGGTTGTTGTTGTTGTATTAACAGTGAGAATATTGGGGTAGAATGTAAATACATATTTTAGAACAAGTTTGTACAAATAAGTGTTCTTTCTTAAAAGAACCAATTTCCTTTAACTATTTTGATGCATTCCCTTTAATTTAACTAGTGAAAAAACTCCTATGAAATGGTAGAGAAATCTCCCTCTCCCTCACATTCATAATACCTACTTTTCTCCCATAACCGGTTTCCGCTTTTTCGAACATTGTTCAGAATAGGAGGAAAGGGAGAAGTGAAAAAACTCACAAGGAATTTTTATTTAGAATACGAGGATTGGGAGAAGGGAAAAAACTCGCACGGAATTTTCGTTTAGAATTGGGCTGATTATTTCAACATCTTTGGACCCTTGGAATCGAATGGGATGAGGAATTGCCTATTTCAATCCAAAGCGAATGGGATTCGCTTCGCAAAGAACTAGCGAACTTACGCACTCTAAGAATTCCACGCTGGATACACACATCTGGCAATGCCACTTTGCTGGAATACCATGCATTTGCAGATGCATCGACACAAGCCTTTGCCGCGGTGGTGTACTTAAAGGTGGTTTCGGAACTTGGTATACACATAACAGTGCTTATAGCTAAAACTAAAGTAGCACCACTTAAAAGGATGACCATACCAAGGCTTGAACTCTGCGCTGCCCTTCTGGCATCCAAGCTTATCGCGAAGATTCAGGAAGTACTTAAACTTCAAAAAGTCGCCACATATCTTTGGTCCGACTCAACCACGGCACTTGGCTGGATCAGATCCGATCCCGGCAACCTGAAAAAGTTTGTGTGCAACAGGGTAACTCAAATCCATGAAATCACATCTAATTAACAGTGGAGATATGTGCGCACAGATGACAATCCAGCTGACTGCGCATCGAGGGGAATATCGCCGAATCAGCTAATAAACCATACACTCTGGTGGACTGGTCCACCATGGCTATGCTTACCTGAAGACGGATGGCCACAACTGCACCCAGGAACTCCTAACACACTACCAGAAACTAAATCTGTTAAAGTGCTAAACACGCAACCGGCTGATGTTTCCATTCTCGAAAGGTATTCGGATCTTGATAAGGTGCTTGTTATAACGGCCTGGTGTCAGCGTTTCATTGCTATTACTCTTGGGTGGCCACACTCCACAACACCATACTGCCTATGGACTGAACGCTATGCCGCGCTGAAATCATGGATCAAACGAGTACAGCAATAAGAGTATACCATTGAAGTGGGACAGCGACGTGCAAGCAAGAGCATAGAGAAAAAGAACAAACTGGTTAGCCTAGATCCCTTTCTGGACTCAGAAGGTATATTACGTGTTGGTGGGCGGCTCAAAAACGCTGATTTATCATTCAACGAGCGACACCCAATGATTTTACCAAAAAACAGCAGCTTAACTATTTTACTCATTAAACATGCACACAAACAATTACTCCACGCTGGAACGCAAGCGACACTGAGCCACATCAGACGACGATTCTGGGTGATAAACGGCCGCGATGCAGTCAAAGGTATAATCAGGAATTGCCTGCTTGTTTCCGACAGTCCTGTAAACCACAGACGCAGCTGATGGGCCAATTACCCGCTCCTAGATGCAACATTTCCGTACCATTTGGGCACACCGGTGTGGACTACGCAGGTCCATTTCATATCCGTACTACCAAGGGGAGACGGCAAAGTTCATACAAAGGATATGTAGTCGCACTGGTCTGTCTAGCAACAAAGGCCTGCCATTTAGAGCTTGTCAGCGACATGACAACCGAAGCATTTATCGCTGCGCTGAACCGATTCATTGCTACGAGGGGACTCTGCACCGACATGTACAGCGATAATGGTACCACCTTCATAGGCGCAAACACCCTTTTGGTCAGCGAACGAAAAGCTCTGCAAGCACAACTTAGAGCAGCTGCATCATACACATCGCGTCGCGAAATTAACTGGCACTTTATACCACCTGCTGCTCCAAACTTTGGGGGGCTTTGGGAGGCGGCGGTGAAAAGCATGAAGGTGCATCTG
Organism: Eurosta solidaginis; assembly: GCF_040869045.1. Taxonomy (NCBI): domain Eukaryota; kingdom Metazoa; phylum Arthropoda; class Insecta; order Diptera; family Tephritidae; genus Eurosta; species Eurosta solidaginis. The sequence continues at coordinate 101,811,259 of NC_090320.1, read as the reverse complement.
AAGCGAGTAGTTGGGACCACTACATTGACATTTGAGGAGTTTTACACAGTCTTAAAATGAATAGAGGCCTGTTTGAATTCGCGGCCATTAACTGCCATAACCGACGATCCCAACGATCTCACGGCGTTGACTCCGGGCCGCTTTTTGATCGGCAGAGCCTTATCCAGCAACCCAGAGGCGTGTTCGCTCAACGCCAAGATGACTCACGTAAGCAGGTGGAAACAATTAACACAAATGTACCACCCTTAAACGACCAATCACCAAACTCTCGATCTTACCTATTACAAATAGTATAGCAGACGGTGGGTGGTCTGTGTTAACATGATTTCGTCCCAGTTTCGGACGAGGTGGGCGGAATGTTAAGTATTTGAAGTCACACGCCAACTCTATCAGCCCTTCCCATTCTCGCTTGTTTTCCTTTGTGCTACTATTTGCTACTTCTCAAACTGCACTTATGTACTTATGTATAAAACAATAACCTTAGCTGTATCATATGTGAAACTATGTATATACGCACATACATATGTATATATGTAGGTGGACAACTATGTACTGGAGATTTGCAAAAAAATTCTTATACGGAGAGGCGTGAATCAGAGAAGACGTTCCTTTTTTTTACTCGTTAACACTTACCAACAAAATCGCCTTCATGCGAATTAGGAGTCGTACGAGCAAGCAGTAAATCGTTTTAAAGTCCTAGAGCGAAAGTTGCGGCATAATGCTGACCTTAAACAACAATATTTTTCGTTTATTAAGGAGTACCTCGATTTGAATCACATGTCTGTCGTTGACGCCATACCAAATTTCAATTTTCAATTTTCTTCATGTTGGGTTTGTTTAAGCGTGGTTTTAACTTGGTTGGGATATTCTTTGCACTTGCCGTGTTATCACTTCGGTGGTTTGTTATCGATTTTCAATTTTCTTCATGTTGGGTTTGTTTAAGCGTGGTTTTAACTTGGTTGGGATATTCTTTGCAATTGCCGTGTTATCACTTCGGTGGTTTGCTATCGAATAACTGGTGTCCGGTGTTCTTTGCTCCATGCCTGTGTTTTTTTTTTTTTTTTTATTTCTTTATTATTTTTTATTATTTCGTGATTTCGTAGTTTCACCTGTTTCAGATGAGTGGTATGCCTTCAGCTCTGAGCCTTGCCCCGGTGCTTCTTTAATAAGTGCTGGGGTATACTCGCCGTTCCCAAGGTTCGTTTACAATAAATTTGTATTTTCGGGGCACCTTGCAAATCGTTTCGTATAATAATTCACTTTATTAATTTAACTCTATATGCTATAACTATAATATAAAATGTAATAAAAGAAAGATGTGTATGTATCTTTCACTTCGTTTGATGCTTGCTCTATGATTAGTGGTGGGCTAACGGTCCTAGTGTCCCGTTAGGATCGTTCCGTTAGGACGCCTTGCTGGTCGTTGCCTGGGTGTGTGTAAATGTATCTCTGTGACGCCCTTCCCAGGAATTTAGTTGGTGTTGGCGGCACGGTTTTTTGCATGTCGGCGTCGGCCGAGGCCCCCTCCCGTGCTTCCGCGTGTGTGGCGTTCGCAAACGAAATATTTTCGCGCCTGACTATGGTTTCGGTGATGGCTGTGTCCGCCGCGTCTATCCGAGCTGCCTGCACGTATGATACGGCCACGCGTCTGGCGTTCGCTATGGTGGTGGCTGCGTTTGCCGCATCTATGCGTGCGGCGTACTCGGTCGCTTTCGGCATCCGCGCGTGCGGTGGGGTGTATGTCGTCAGTGGTGGCGTTCGGGGCGGCTGCGCGTGCAAGCATACCGTCGGCGCTGGCGTTGACAGCAACTGCTGCTAGGACTTGTTCGGTAGTGCTCGTGTAGTTGGCGGCGGCTTTGCAGCTGCATCCATCTCCAGCAGCAGAAGAGCCCTGGGGCGTTTTGCTTCCACCTCCTCATAGCTTAAGCGCAAACGTTTGGCGCTTTTGGCGAACTTTTCATCAAAATTTTGAATTTTGTTCATGTTGGGTTTGTTTAAGCGTGATTTTGACTTGGTTTGGATATTCTTTGCACTTGCCGTGTTATCACTTCGGTGATTTGCTATCGAATGACTGGTGTCAGTCCGCTGTTCTCTGCTCCCTGCCTGTGTGCTTTTTTTTTGGGTTTATTTAGTTTTTGATTATTTTTTATTATTTCGTGATTTCGTGGTTTCGCCTGTTTCAGATGAGTGGTATGCCTTCAGCTCTGCGATGCTTGCCATCTTCTCCTTTCCGCTATCGATTTTCCTTAATTTAACAATTACTGGGGAGACGTACCCCAGGAATTGGTAAGGGCCATCTTACTTGGGGGCCAATTTCGCTGCAAATCCTTCCGTTGCCTTGGACAAGTGGTGCTCCATGACAAGGACTAATTCGCTGGCTACGGGGGTCCATTTTCTCCACCGTAGGTTATATTGACGCGCTTGATCTACTGCAGCTCGTTCCATATTCTGCCTTACTAATCTAAATGCTTCCTGCATTCTGTTGGACTTCTCTTCGGCTGTGGTGTGAGTTGCACCTGTTCCAACGTTGACTTCATCGAATGTATTGTTGTCGTACCCCGACTTCCTTGAGGTAGCGCTGCCAGAGCGTACTACAAAACTGTGCACCGTTGTCGGACATGAGTACTTTGGGGACGCCAAACTTTGTGAGGATCCGTTCCCTGAAAGCCCAGCGAAGGCCGTCTGCGGTAGCACGCCTCATGGGGATCAATTCCACCCACTTGCTGAATCGGTCGAAAAATACCAGTAACATCGTGTTTCCGTGTAGACCGCGGTAAGGGTCCAACGAAGTCGACGCATACCGTGGCAAATGGTTCCTAGGCCACCTGTGAGAGCATCTTTCCGGCTGGCTTTTGTTGTGTTTCCTTGTATTTCTGGCAGGATTCGCATTGACGTACATACCGGCTGATGTCACGAAACATACCGGACCAATAATATCGCTTGGCGATTCGTGTTACTGTCCGGCGGATACCCATGTGTCCCGCGCTTTGTGTGTCATTCTGTTTTTCTGTAATACTCGCTGTCTGAGTGGTGTGGGCACACACAATTTCCATGGTACCGCCTCTTCGTCGTGGGACCGGCAGGGAATATGGCGGTATAACTGTCCATCGTGTATTGTGTAGTCGGCATATTTCTCCGGGTTTGTGCGTACTTCGCCGACACGCTTGTACCACCACTTACATTGTGGTTCCGTCGTCGTTGTAAGTCGTATGCGATCCGCCTCGCCTTCTATACCATTATGTTTACTGCTGGGTACGTCGTCGTTAATTCGATTAATGGTGTCATACCTGTCGTCAATCGTACTGGGTAGTGTTACGACGACTCTTACCCTCTATCCGCTTCCAGAACTCACCACGTGGTTCGCGAGGGTGGCTGAAACAAAAATCCTTGAGTCCCCTGTGTCGATAACTGCCTCTGATGATACTTTCCCAATCTGAGCTGGGGCGTAGAGGCGACCGTGTTCCTGGTACATGATTACTACTGATTCGGCGCTGCGTTCAGTGGGCTCACCGCGCCTTGTCCTTGGTGACCCCCTCCGTTGTTTCCCTGACGTCGACGGCAGCATTCAGTTGTGCGTATATCGTTCCGACCGCACTCCCAACAAAAATTTTTGCGTGGGTCACGACATCTCCTCGCATAGTGTCCTCCTTGGCCACACCTCCTACATACGCTGTTCGGATCGAAAACCTGAGTTTCTGGTGGACAGTGGCGCTGTGCACTCGGTGGCTGCTGGGGGATGATCGTTCTGACTGCGGTGATGAACCTGTAGTTTTGTCACCACCGACGTGCCTCGCTATTTCGCGAAATGATCCGTCTGATATCCGTCGGTGACCTTCGTGGATACCTTCGTATTCCTCGGCGAGACAGATGAGTTCTCCTAGGGTATTGAAACCCCTTCTGCGAATGTACAGTAAATAACCGGGCTGGCTATTGTTGAAGATTCTTTCCAGGCGCTGCTCGTTGCTGTACCCGGCATCTGGTGTTGTGCTCGCCCCACCTAATAGCCGCGACCGACCACAAATTGTCATCAATATCCTCTAACGGGAGTCCAAGGAAACTTGCCGTTTCAACAGGGGTGGACCATAAGGAAAGGGGTGTTAGAGGCGTTGGTTCCAAATTACAATTAAAGAGATGGTTGGTGTCATGTGGGGACACATTGCAAGCGGGGCATACATTTTGTATGTCGGGGTTGATTCTGGATATGTAAGAGTTTAACCTGTTACAGTATCCAGAACGAAGTTGAGCAAGAGTGAACGCGTTTCCCTGGGGAGTATGCGTTCCTCTTCCGCGAGTTCTGGATATTTTTCTTCAAGTACTGGATTCACCGGGCAATTCCCGACATAAAGGTCCGACGCCTGTCTATGGAGTTCACCAAGGACCTGCTTGTGCTTTTTAGCTTCATACGGCTGGGTTCTCAGGTGCCGTATTTCCTCAAAATGCTTACGGAGATGACTCCTTAGGGCCCTAGGCGGTGCTGGTTCGTCAATCAGATGTCTGTTGGGATGCCCAGGTTTCTGGGTATTCAACAGAAACTGTTTGGTCAGCGTCTCATTTCTCTCCCTGATGGGGAGTATTCTCGCCTCATTATGCAGATGGTGTTCTGGGGACATAAGAAGACAGCCCGTGGCGATTCTGAGAGCAGTATTTTTGCAGGCCTGTAGTTTCTTCCAGTGGGTGGTTTTTAGGCTTGGCGACCATATGAGTGACGCGTAGCACGTAATCGGCTGGCTAATTGCTTTGTATGTGGTCAAGAGCGTTTCTTTATCTTTTCCCCAGGTACTGCAAGCAAGGGATTTGAGGATTTTATTACGGCTCTGAATTCTCGGAACAATTGCGGTTGCGTGCGCATCAAAATGTAGATCCTGATCAAACGTCACACCCAAGATTTTGGGGTGTAGGACAGTCGGTAGCGTAGTGCCATCGACGTGGATGTTCAATATGGTCGACATTTGGGGCGTCCATGTTGTAAATAAGGTCGCGGAAGATTTAGTCGGTGACAATGCCAGGTTTCGCGAGGCGAAAAAACTGGAGAGATCAGGGAGATAGCCGTTTATTTTATTGCATAGCTCATCGATCTCTGGGCCTGGGCCTGTGGCCATTATTGTGCAGTCATCGGCGTAGGAAACGATTGTGACTCCTTCCGGTGGTGAAGGTAGCTTAGATATGTAGAAATTAAACAAAAGTGGGGATAGGACACCACCCTGTGGCACCCCTTGTTTAATTCTCTTTTGTTTTGATGTTTCGTTTCTAAATTGCACCGATGCCTGCCGACCACCCATATAATTTGCGGTCCACCTTTTAAGACATGGGGGAAGGGTAGACCCTTCCAGGTCTTGCAGTAACGAGCCATGGTTGACCGTATCAAAAGCTTTTGATAGGTCTAGCGCTACGAGTACTGTTCTATGGTGGGGGTATTGATTCAAGCCGCAATTTATCTGGGTGCTAATGACATTTAGCGCGGAGGTAGTGCTATGGAGTTTTCTGAAGCCATGCTGATGAGGGGCTAGCTGCAAATGTGCTTGGAAATAAGGGAGCAAAATGGCTTCAAGCGTCTTTGCCACTGGCGATAGGAGAGATATCGGACGATATGACTCACCTACGTTAGCTGGTTTCCCAGGCTTTAGTAGCGGGACCACCTTGGCCATTTTCCATTTCTCGGGTATGACAAAGGTGGAAAGAGACAGGTTGAAGACATGCGCTAAATATTTGAAACCCTCTTTCCGGCATGGCTATGCCGTCTGGGCCCACTGCTTTGGATGGTTTAGCGCGACCAATGGCGTCCTCAACCTCTCTAGCGGTGATGGTGATTGGTGACGCGCTGAATTTGTGTTTATGTGCGTGTCTATTGGCTCTCCGCCTATCTTTGTCGACCGTAGGATGCATTATATATTGTCGGCAGAAAGCGTTCGCGCATTTTTTCGCGTCCGACAGCACCTTATCGCCAAAGGCGGTGGAAACTTTGTCTTTGTGCTTAGTCGGATTCTATAGGGACTTTACGGTGGACCAAAGTTTACCTACACCGGTAGAGAGGTTACAACCTCTTAGGTGCTCTTCCCATTTCGCCCGCTTGTGTTCGTCCACAAGCAATCTGATGCGTTGGTTTATATCCCTTATTTGGGGGTCGCCTGGATCAAGCTGTCTTATAAGGTCGCTAAGCTCGCGGCCTCCGCCGGGAAGTGGGGCCGGATTTCGGGAATTCTCCCGGCGGGAATGAAATGTGCCGAGGCGGATTCAATGACCTTACGGAAGGCACGCTCCCCTTGGCGGGCATCAGTCGGGATAGGGAGGGCAGCAAAGCTGCTGTCTGTTGCAGATTTATATTCTTCCCACTTTCCTTTTTTGAAGTTTATGAAAGTGCGTTTTTCGGTGACGATGAAGTCGGCGGTACGCTCGAATGAAATAAGTATGGGCAGGTGGTCGGATGCCAATGTTACCATCGGCTGCCAGTTGACGCAGTTTACGAGTTCTGCGCTCACGATTGAGATATCTGGCGAGCTATGACAGCTTCCTACCATACGTGTGGGGGCGTCCCCGTTTATTGTGCAGAACGTCGTTTCGTCTATTTGATCCGCCAACATCTCACCCCTACTGTCCGCTCGCAAGTTTGAATGCCATAGGTCGTGGTGGGCATTGAAATCGCCTAAGATAATGCGATTGTTGCCAGTGAGTAAGGCCTCGATATTAGGGCGGTATCCACTGGGGCAACAGGTGACAGGAGGGATGTAGATGTTGATGATTTCTAGATTTGCATCGCCTGACCGGACAGATAGGCCTTGACGTTCTAAGACATTGTCCCTGCGGTCGATGCCAGGATCAAATATATAATATTGCACAGAGTGGTGTATAATAAACGCGAGGCCGCCTCCATTTCCGCTCTCGCGGTCTTTAATGTGCATTATAACCAGAGCAGGTCTGCAATGCAGATTTTGCTGTGAGTTTAGTCTCTTGAATCGCAGCAATGCGGATGTTGTGCCGCTTCATGAAATCGACTATCTCCGTAATCTTCCCAGTTAGTCCATTACAGTTTAACTGCAGAATTCTGAAGTGCATGAGGGGTGACGCCGCCACTCTAGGGGTAAGTGACGGGTGACTACGCCTAGGTTGTGGAAGGCCAGGACGCAATTGCTGTTGTGGCCTTGGGACTGGGCGCCCTTGGGCAAGCATTGGGGTACCCGGATGATTTGGGTTTGCGACCTGGCAACATGGCGCGATGAAACCCGTCGAGGGGTTGACGTCGCGGAGACCAGAACATCTAGGAAAGTGGCACCACCCAAGGCAGGAGCTGCATTGAGCGGATGTCGCAAACCTATATATTCTGTGCTGGCAGACGGTGCAAACGGAGGCAGGGACTAAGAGTCTGTTTCCCTGACCTGCACGATTGCTGCCAGAAAAGAGGGGGGAAGAAGAAGACGGAGGCAGGGGCTGATGCTCAGCATTGCTACCAGCTCTACTACGAAGGTAGTAGTTATGAGTGGTATCAGCTGTTTGAGTTGTTGGCGCCGTGGGGCGCGAGCAGCAGCGGGTACTTGTTGTGGCTTGCTGAGCAGCGAGGCTGCTGGAAGGTAGTGGGGATACGCTTAGGCGTAGACTACGGGACGCCCTTGGGCGTGAGCAGCAAGGAGCCACAAAAGATTTATAAAAGTTACGTGGACGTCGGGTTTTGGGATCAAGCCCAGAACAACCTGTCCGATGCAACCATCCCTTGCACGAGACACACTGAGCAGAGTATGACCGTCCTAAAAAGATTCTTTTCTGGCAAATGCAGCAAAACCATTTCTCAGGACCGGGGTCAGGAGACGGACCCGGATTGGGTTCGATACCTTCCCGGAGTAGGAGAATATGTAGCAGTCCTGCTGCAAGGAGCTGCTGGGAGGATGACAATTTGTGGGAGGGACGAAACAAATTAAATGGGGTCACACTGAAATGACAGTCCTTGGTCGGGAAAAATCCCGAGTCGCTCAGGTACATAGAACCGACTGCCTTGGGAAGCATCTCTCATCAAGCTCTGTATCGCTAGTACATAGTCTATATATTTTTCGCGGGCGTGCTGCCTTCGTTGCCGTATTTCGTCGTCGAGACGCGCGAAGTAACTGGCTGGTAGAAAGAAGTTTAAAAAGTCGCGCTTGAAGGTCGTCCAGTCGCTCCAGTGTACGTTGTTATTGCGATACCATTGAAGGGCGGTGCCACCTAGCAATTCGGGCATCTTTTTTGGGAGGAAGTCTACGTTCAGTATGTAAACTTCGGCTAGTTCTTCCAGTCGTTCGAAGAAAGCTAGAGGGTCCCGTCCACCTTCATATTTCACTGACCACTTTCTTACCTGGTCGATGATGGGTGCGAATATAACGGTCAGTGCCTGAGATGTACCGTTGGGTGGTAGCGCTATTCCTGACGATAAGTACTGTTGTGGGGGTGCTGTACTCCTGGGAGGGAACGCGAACTGGATTTGCTCTGGTTGTCTATCGGCGATGTTCATGGTGCCGCCTCCTTTCGACGGAATCGGTGTCTTAGCCTCATTTAACTCACTCCTATCTGTAGTTTCCTTATAAGCGGCTTCTAGGGATAAAAATTTTGCGTGTTTTTCCGAGTCCACATTTGCTTTCGAAGCCAGTGCAGCTATGCGCTTTCGGATTTCTCGGGTGGTGCCTGTCTGCTCAATACCCAATTCCTGTGTGATGGATATCACCTGCTCCTTTGAAATGTTGTCTAACCACGTGGTATCAATCTGGTCGGCCATTTTACGGTTAGGTTTACAGTCAGGAATGTTCCTTCTGACGTTGTACGATTTGCAGGGTCCCTGCTCGGGCGCCAATTGTAACGAAGCTTTTCCTTGCTCCGGTGCTTCTTCAATAAGTGCCGGGGTATACTCGCCGTGTCCAAGGTTCGTTTACAATAAATTTTTATTTTCGGGGCACCTTGCAAATCGTTTCGTATATAAAATGTAATAAAAGAAAGATGTGTATGTATTCTTCACTTCGTTTGATGCTTGCTCTATGATTAGTGGTGGGCTAACGGTCCTCGTGTCCCGCTGCGGCCAGCGTCGTATGTTAGCGTGACTCAGCTGTGGCCAACGTCATATATTTGCGTAGCGCTGCTGCGGCCAGCGTCGTATGTTAGTTCGCGTGACTCTGCTGTGGCCAACGTCGTATGTTTGCGTAGCGCTGCTGCGGCCAGCGTCGTATGTTAGCGTGACTCTGCTGTGGCCAACGTCGTATGTTTTCGTATTGCTGCTGCAGCCAGCGTCGTATGTTAGCTTCTCTTTGCTGTGGCCAACGTCGTATTTTTGCGTGGCGCTACTGTGGCCAACGTTGTATGCTTGCGTGACTCTGCTGTTTCTGCCGAGGCTTACGGCGGTGGTGCGCGGACTGTGACGCTGTGGATCTTCGCTTAGCAGGGAGCGAGCGTGGTCTAAGGCGTTGTAAAGCGGCCAAAACCAGCTTACCCACAATCCTCAGCCCACGGCTTTCTCCTATGAAGGGAACTGTCTTGCGATGGTCAAAACCGATACGCCTTTCAGATGCCCTTCAATTGCTGCTCGGGTAACAATCACAACTTCGCGTCCCGTTAGGTGAATTCCGTTAGCCTCGGTACAGTCACGTTGTGGCGTTTCACTTCAATTCACTGCTACTGCGGATTCCGACGTACTTCTGCCACAGTTGACGTTTGGTTGAACGCGAGATCACGATGCTGTGGAGGACGTTTGCTTACGAGATAGCGAGCGTTGGCTAAAGCGTTGTAGAGCGGTCAAAACCAGCTTACCCACAATTCTTAGTACACGCCTTTCTCCTATGAAGCGCACTGGCTTGCAATGGTCGAAACCGATATGCCTTCCAGAGCGCTCCAATAGTAGCTCCGGTCGCAACCACAACCGCGTGCTGACTGCCTCTTGTCTTCTTGTGTTACCTTTTTCATAGCCAATGCTCTTGATATTGCTAGCTTAGTTCGTTGCGTTGCCATGGTTACGGTGTTTCTGTGGGGTGTTGCGGCTAATTATTGCGCTAGTGATGTTTCAGAGACTTGTTTATGTTTCGTGTTATGTTGGCTATGTTGCTGATCGTGTGGTTATGTAGAGTTTTATTTGTGTTGCGTTGTCTATGTTACTGATCCTGTGTTGTTGGCGATGGTTTTGTGTGGGCAAAATTAAGGGCTTATATTTGGTCCTCACAAACTCCAGCTTTTTGATACTTTGCTTAGATTCCGAACTTTTAGAATTGCTCTTACCGCCGACATTTGTAAGATATATCTCTGCGTAAGAATGGCGCATCCTGATAACCTTCGTCAATGTGTAATATGAAGGGATAACCTTAATGAAAATTTTCGTATTTTTAAGTAAGACACTGTCACATATGGAACAAAACCAGATTCTTTTCTAGCCATTCGCAGTTTTCTCTCGACGAAGCTCACATCTATCCAGCCGGAGCTCAGAGAGTAAAAAATGGATTTTTTGTAGATGATATGATATCCGGCGTTGACTCCATTGATGATGCCAGAATAATGTTAAGTGAGACAAAAATGTCACTTTCTCTGAGAAACTTCCACTTAAGAAAATTTTGCTCAAAAGGCATTAGCGCTTTGGCTGATATTGCTGCAAATGACAGGCAGGAATTCCTTACATTTGATGATGGTGCCAGTATAACAAAAACACTTGGATTGGTATGGCACCCAAGCCCATTCTCATTTTCACCCTTTGTCCCACCTAATAAGGTAACTTCACAATACTTTACGACCCACTTGGCTTGATTGGGCTCGTAGTGGCCAAAGCAAAGATATTCCTGTAGTGTTTATGGAAAGGGAAGCTACATTGGGACGAAAATCCATCTCCGGCAATATAAACGGAATGGTTAGAAATGTGCAAGCAATACAAATTAATTACTCGTTTTAACTTTGACCGGTACTTGCTTATGCCCGGATCTGACATACAAATACATGGATTTTGTGATGCGAATGCTGCTGCCTATGGTGCTTGCATATATATACGTGCTGAAAGGGATGGAAATGTACAAACCAATCTTCTCTGTTCCAAATTTCGTATAGCTCCTCTTAAAACCCTCACGATACCGAAGCTTGACCTTTCCGGAGCATCCCTATTAGCTGAATTGATTGCAAAGTTGCTCGATTCAACTCACTTCAAAGCAAAGGGAATATATTGCTGGTCGGATTCTACAATAGTGCTTTCATGGCTGCGAAATGAACCAGCTAACTCCAATGCCTTCGTCGCAAATCATATTAACACGATCCAAACCTTAACGAAAGGAATAACTTGGAGGTATGTTCCAACCCAGCCGACATTCTGTCAAGAGGCCCCAAAGAGCTTTTAAACATGCCCTTATGGAAGCACAGACCGTCGTATCTTAGCAGTAATCTACGAGACTGGCCGAAATGCCCTATTTTACCTTCAAACGACTTACCATAATGTCGCAAACGAGCGTGTGCATTATTTCTTTCAATTCCAAATTTGTTAACTCGTTCGATAGATTACAGAGAGTATATGCATACATTTTTCGTTTTTCTCAATTAGCTAAAACAAGAATATGTGGACGACTCAGTACAAAGGAATTACAAGAAGGAGCTTTCCTACTAATTCGAATGATTCAAAGAGTGCATCTTGGTGAAGAATACACGTCAAGAACTATTAATATCATATTGCTGAGCAAACACATATGAATTGACTACACATATTTGTTTATATCGGTCAATTGGTCACGGTGACGTTGGCCATATACACACATTTGTACTCTATGCTGCCTTTACATACAGTAAATATGCACATTTTGGCTCATAAGTATTAGCGTAAATAGGTATAAGTAGAATAAGAATATTTTGTATAAAAAGAGAAGCATTTTCAAAATAAACAAGACTCACAAAGAATCATTTTGAATGATCGAACGCTTAAACATCAACTCCGTATTAATTATATCATATGGCGATCCTGCCAGTCTATATAAAGTGATATCAAAACTGCTGAAGATCTAGCTAATCAGAGACCCTGCCAAGTTTAAAAAGAAAAAAAAGGATATAAAATCTAATGGCCACAGGCATGTCCGACGAGAGGGGCACTATTTTATTTTTGGGTGAGAGGCCTTATACATAGTCAGAGGCCAAATACATATATTGGTGAAAGAAACAATGGAAATTTTTTTGGCATCTTAGAACTCATAAGCCATTATGATCCGATACTCAGATCTCATTTGGGGAAAGTTAGGATTCCACAACATCAGCACAAACTTTACAAGTTCGCTATCTTTCCCCAGACATTCAGAACGAGTTTATAGAAATTTGTGCAAAACACGTGAGGGAAACTATATTACATCAACGCAAGAAAGCCAAGTATTTGCTATTATCGTTGATGCTACGCCTGATGCTAGTCATGTTGACTAGACTACAAAATTTTGTCAGCCTGGAACACAGCAACGTTGAAAGAAGGAGTTATATCCAATCAAATTATGGAATATGTATAATATCACCAAATTGGGCGAAGTCCGTACAAATAATTCTATCGAAAGGTGGCACAACGTCATTCAAAGTGCGTTTGGGACATACGCTAACACATTGCGACGAATATTAGCAACATTAAACTGATACTAAGTAAATAAAGGCACTGTAATGTAACAAAGGGTACAGTGGATGCAAAATTTATTCGATCTTATAATTTATTTTTCATATTTTTCCAGCAATTTATTTGATCTCATTTGTCACGCGATTTCTGCGGCGGCCACCAAGACAGAATCGTCTTGACTTTTATGAAGAATTATTTTTATTTTTCCGGGGTGGTCACATGCACAACCTCTTTGGTTAGTGTAATTATTTGATCTTTGAGAACTTGGGTAGCAATTATTATTTTATAAATTCCCCTACTGCAGTAAATATTCAATTCTTAATCACCAATTTGTCCCTCAGGACAACTGTGTTTTTCCTTATAAATTTCAAGTCCTGGATTGCCGGCATTTCTTGTATGCCTAGTAGAATATTGTCCTAAGTCAATAACTTCCTCAACAATCTGGTTGCTTGAAAATTTTCTACGCTACCATATTTCTATCCTAAGATGAAAACGAGCGCGACTAGTCTTTTGTTGCAAATTTATATAGCGCTTTATTATATATATATATATATTAGGGCGGGCCGAGATTTAAAAATCGCTCATTGCTCTGTGAAAATCGTATTCTAGGGATCAAAATAATTCGAGTGATTCAAAGAGTGCATCTTGGTGAAGAATACAAAGTCATCGAAATTGGAGAAACGCTCAAGAGGTCGTCTGAAATTCGATCACTTTACCCCTTCCTTGACGAGCATGGACTGCTTCGTGTTGGCGGTAGAATTCAGCATTCCAGTATGGACTTTTCAGCAAAGCATCCAATTATATTGCCGAAACGGTACCCTGTAACTGATTCAATCATCAGCAGTTTTCATAACAAACTTTTACATGCTTGACCACAATCGCTACTAGCATCTTGTAATGTGCCCTTGAAATTAGTCACGCTTTCACTATATTCAATTGTTCATTATATATTTACACACATGCAGACCTCACACGTCAAGAACTATTATCATATTATTGCTGAGCAAACACATATGAATTGACTACACATATTTGTTTATATCGGTCAATTGGTCACGGTGACGTTGGCCATGTACACACATTTGTACTCAAGTACCGAAATAGGGTCATGCCAATATGCTGCCTTTACCTACAGTAAATATGCACATTTTGGCTCATAAGTATTAGCGTAAATAGGTATAAGTAGAATAAGAATATTTTGTATAAAAATAGAAGCATTTTCAAACTAAACAAGACTCACAAATAATCACTTTGAATGATCGAACGCTTAAACATCAACTCTGTATTAATTATATTATATGGCGATCCTGCCAGTCTATATAAAGTGATAGCAAAACTGCTGAAGATCTAGCTGATCAGAGACCCTGCCAAGTTTAAAAAGAAAAAAAAGGATATAAAAACTAATGGCCACACGCATGCCCGAGAGAGGGGGCGGGGGGCACTATTTTATTTTTGGGTGAGAGGCCTTATACATAGTCAGAGTCCAAATAAATATATTGGTGAACGAAACAATGGACATTTTTTTGGCATCTTAGAACTCATAAGCCATTATGATCCGATACTCAGATCTCATTTGGGGAAAGTTAAGATTTCACAACAGCAGCACAATCTTTTACAAATTCGCTATCTTTCCCCAGACATTCAGAACGAGTTTATAGAAATTTCTGCAAAACACGTGAGGGAAACTATATTAGATCAACACAAGAAAGCCAAGTATTTTGCTATTATCGTTGATGATACGCCTGATGCTAGTCGCGTTGACTAGACTACAATTTTTTTTCAGCCTGGAACACAGCAACGTCGAAAGAAGGAGTTATATCCAATAAAATTATGGAATATGTATAATATCACCAAATTGGGTTAAGTCCGTACAAATAATTCTATCGAAAGGTGGCACAACGTCATTCGAAGTGCGTTTGGGACACACGCTAACACATTGTGATGATGAAAACGAGCGCGACTAGTCTTTTGTTGCAAATTTATATAGCGCTTAATTATATATATATATATTAGGGCGGGCGGTTTAAAAATCGCTCATTGCTCTGTGAAAATCGTATTTTAGGGATCAAAATAAGAAAATTTGCCAAAGGAACCATACCTCTAAAACGAATTCTGATTTCCCCCAATTTGGGTCGAACTTTTGGGTAGGGGCAAATTTTGAAAAATCCCACTTTGACCCATTTAGAGTGCTCCAATCGAGTCCAAATGTATGACCTACCCCCACTAACCTTGGAGGCCCGACCCACCGATGCCAGTGGCACACCCCCTGGAACCCCCCTTAGGGTTCACCATACAAACATTTCAAAAAATCGCCGGTTTTGCACTTTACATGAAAAAATCAGCGAAATTCCTATGTTTTTTTCTTTTTGGAGTTTATTTTTCTCTTTAGAAATGTATTTAGTCAGAACATATGTAAATGAAAAAATGAATTTAACTTAGTAATAGAAAAGAAATTAAAAAAAAATTATTAGAAATTAGCGTTTTACAACCCTTTTAAAACCAAGGCATCACTGTGATGCATTTGCATGTCGTAAACATAGTTGTGTGGGTTTTTTATTCAACCGTTTTAAAAAATGAAGGTATCACTGTGACACAATTGCAGATCGTAAAATTGCTTGTGTTGTTTTTTTAAGCCATTTCATTCTTATTACCTCGTCTCGTAGACCACATATAACAGTTTTTGTGAATGCATTAAGTCGTTGTGAAGAACTCAAAGTGCGAAGTGCCAATTTCAGATAAAAAAAATATTTAAAAAAAAAAATAATAAGTGAAGTGACCATTCCAAACCAAAAAGTTTACAATGAATCCACCATCCTCTACACCGCAAGATGAAGCAACTACATCAACAACTATTGAAAACCCAATGAGTCATATACCCAAGCATGATGTTACGGTTTTTGGTGTGTCTACTGATTTAACTGATCTTAATTTACCAACCCATCTGGATATCTTCAGATATTATTTTTACTTAAGCGAACGTGCTAAAACAGAACAAAAAAGTGTTCCCATAAATCATTCACTATTCAAGTACAAGATAAGTTGATTGGAATTTGGGAAAAACTTGGTATGGAAATAATGCTGAAAAAGTGTATTTAATAAATTAAATAAATTGCTTGACAAGTATCAAGAGCAAATCAAGAGAAGAAACAACACCCAACAATTTACAGAGTATGTAAAATCTCTGGAAACAATTTTTTACATTGGAACATGTAAATGCGATTTGAAGGCAGCTCCATGTGCATGCGGCTGGGTTCCCGAACGTCTCAAGGAGTTCATGCACGATCAACATAATCAGAGAAGACTAACAATGGATGCATTTATGATGGAAACTGAAGAGCAAGGAGCAACGTCTATGTCATCAATGCCAACATACCAAGATCCCGATGATTCAACATACGCACCGCCACCGGTTCAAGAAGATATGGATAGAAGCACAAGTTCACAGTGCACAGAGAGATACGATTGTTTTAACTTTGCCTTGGCATGTGACAGATTTGGTGTGCCTGACAGAGTAGCATCAGCATTGGGAACCGCTCTTTTGCAAGATTTTAAAATTAAAGATAAGCATGGGAAACCTCTCATCATGGATAAATCGAAAGTTCGCAGAGAAAAAGAGAAATGCAGCCAAGAAGTGCTTCGCAAACGGTTAGATGATACCAATTTGTTAGCGTTTTCATTCGATGGCTCAAAAGATGATACTTTAACGATAGATAAAATTGATGAGAAGTATCATACTAGGATGGTAAAAGAACCTCATCTTGTTATTTTGAGAGAACCCAATTCTGAATTGATTGTTTACGTAAGACTGGAATATGATACCGCTGAATACAAAACAACCAAATTAAATGGTTTTTTCAACGATAAAAATATATTACTGGATGCATTAATGTGATATGGTTACCCTGAACACCGGTTCAAGCTGGCATCTCCAAGACAACTGTCAGTAGTAACTCGTGGGAAGAGAGATATTAGCTGAAGAAAAGTTGACATAGACAGCCGCAAGTTTAACATCCACCTTCGTTCGTTCATTTTTATATTCATTTTATAATTGAAATACATTTTCTTTATTAATTAAATCATTCTAATCAATATACGCAATATTGAATACCAATAAACTATTCATTGTTTACATGGGGGCTCAACCATTTGAACGTGTTTGAGTGGAATGTTGTTGCGTTCATTAAAAATAGTGGAGTCGAAGCAGCAAAACGAAAGCAGAACAGCCGAAAAAGACAGCAGTACAAAGCAGCGACCAGAAGCCGAGGTCGATACAAATACAGCAACGAGTTCAGTAGAAGCAGAACACTTAAGCGAAACAAGTGGTGAAATCAATTTCAGCAGCAACAGCAGAGAAAAGAACGAAGAAGTAACTGAGGTTATAGCAGCAGTTCTCAAATCAACGAACACAGAAGCAGCGTGTACGTCCAGTGAAACTAATAGCGTTGATATTAGTAGCAGAGGCAATACGAAGGAGAGGTTACAGCAACAGACATCGCAGTAGAAACAACGAGTTCCATTTCAACAAACGCAGTAACATATACGTTCATCAAAAACGAAATGACAAAGGAGGGTAGTAACGATTTCAGCGAATTGGTTAAGGCGCTGACGCAGAGTATTGAGCAAAGCAGCAGAAATGGCGTAACAGTTGACAGTTTTGCAAAAATAGTACCAGAATATGATGGCTCGTCAATACCAGTGCGACAATGGATTAGCAACTTCGACGCAAATGCAGATGCATACGAATTGACTGCAAAACAAAAATATGTGAACGCTCGCAATAAGATGAAAGGCACAGCGAAATTGTTGTTGGAAACGGCAACAATATCAACTTACGAAGCATTATGCGAGATGTTAATCGAAGAATTTGACAGAAAGCTGTGCAGTAACGAAGTACATAAAATGTTAAGAGAACGGCGAAAGAAGGTATCAGAAAGTTTTCATGAATATGTATTAAATATGCGAAAAATTGCTGCATTAGGGTGTGTGGATAATGAGTCCGTAATAAAATATATTGCCGATGGCCTACAAGTGCGTGACGATCTAAAATATCCTCTTTACAGTGCGCCAACATTTAAAGATTTGATTAAATGTTATGAGTTAATTGAGTCGGTGGGAAAAAGTGGTGCAGTTGGAAAGCAGCATGAAAATAAGCAACTCAAAACAGAGAAGAATAACAAATCAGATGCTTTAAAACATTGTTTTAATTGTGGCTCGGCACAACATAAGCGTGCTGATTGCAAAGAGCCAACGAAATGTTTTAAGTGCAATGGTACTGGGCATATGGCAAAGAGTTGCGCAGATTTTAAGAAAAATATTAATGTAGTAAGTCAAACTAGATACAAGGTTGTTAAAGTAAACAACAATAATATTTCATGTCTGGTTGATACCGGGGCTGATGCATCGCTAGTGAGCAAAGCCATGTATGAAGATAAATTTGCTGGGTGCGCAATGCAAATAAGTCGTGCGAAGCTGTACGGTTTGGGAAATATTGCTACTCCGGTATTAGGCAAATTCCAAGCAAAAATTGAGATAGATGGTCTAAATATACAACACACATTTTTGGTAGTACCAGATGAGAAAATAAACGTAGATGTTATTTTAGGGTACGATTTATTGCAAAAGTTCACAGTAATTTTAGATGCAAATGGGTACAAATTTGTGCAAGCAGCCGAGGCCATGAATGAAGAACAATTACAAGGCAATGTTTATAATGTAGTAGAAACTGATCTCGACATCGATGTTGAGTCACAATATAAATCAGCAGTAACGCAATTAATCGAAAATTATAAGCCATCAGATAGCAAACAACAATGTCCAGTAAAGCGGTAACAATATTTCTTTTTTTGAGAGTCCGAGTCGGTTGTCGGTGGCTCAACATGAGGTCGTAAAAAATCAGGTCGAGGAGTGGTTAAGACAAGGTATAGTACGAGAATCAGTCTCAGATGTAGCGAGCAAGGTAGTGTTAGCCAAAAAGAAAGATAATTCGTACAGATTATGCGTTGATTTTCGAAAGCTAAACTCAATGGTATTGAAAGATAGATTTCCGGTGCCTATAATAGATGAGGTTATTGAGAAATTACAAGCCGCCAAATTCTATACCGTCATGGATCTCAAAAATGGGTTTTTCCACGTTGAGGTCGAAGAGCAAAGTCGCAAATACACTGCATTTGTAACCAGAGAAGGACTTTTTGAGTTTAATAAAGCACCTTTTGGTTTCTGTAACTCGCCAGCGGTATTTGTAAGATTTATTAATTATGTTTTTAGAGAGTTGATTAACGAAGACATAATGGAAATGTACGTCGACGATATTGTAGTATATGCTAAATCGGCTGAACAATGTTTAGATAACATGCGAAAGGTGTTAGGGCAAGCACAAAAGTTTGGGCTACAAATTAATTGGAAGAAATGCAAATTTTTAAAGAGGAAAATAAATTTTTTGGGCCACGAAGTAGAGAATGGCTTTGTGCGGCCTGGCCAAGAAAAAATTAAGGCGGTAAAAAAATTCCCTGTGCCGAAAAATGTAAGGGGAGTACACGCCTTCCTCGGGCTAACAGGTTATTTCCGCAAGTTTGTGCGAGGGTATGCGACCATAGCCAGACCATTAACACAACTGCTAAAGAAAGACGCCGTTTTCAAATTCGAGACAGAAGAATTGCAAGCCGTTGAAAAGTTAAAATCGGCATTACTACAGGCGCCTGTATTGAGAATTTTTCAGTACAATGCTAAGACGCAGTTACATATTGATGCATCCAAGCACGGGTTTGGCGCTACACTGTTACAGCAGCAGGACAATGAGTGGCACCCTGTTTATTTTTACAGCAGAAAAACAACAAAACAGGAAGAAGCGCTGCATAGTTATTTTTTGAAGTGAAAGCAGCCTATTTAGCGACAAAAAGGTTGCGTCACTACCTTTTGGGTATAACGTTTGAGTTGGTCACTGATTGTGCAGCTTTCAAACAGACGGCAAGCAAGAAAGATGTACCACGCCAAGTGGTGCAATGGTTGATGTACCTGCAAGATTTTAATTTTAATATAGAGCATCGAGCTGGAAGCCGAATGCGCCACGTAGACAGTCTAAGTCGGTACCCTGTGATGGTTATAACAACGGAGTTACACGCACAGTTGCGAAATGCACAGCAGAAGGATGAACATTTGAAAGCGATTACTGAAATTTTGAAACATAAGCAATACGCAGATTATAAAGTGAAAAATCAGCTAATTTATAAACAAGTGGACGGTACTGATTTATTAGCTGTACCGAAGAGCATAGAAAGAGAAATAATTCGAAGCGCGCACGAGTTTGGTCATATGGGCGTACAAAAGACAATGCATTCCATACGACAAGAATACTATATACCACATTTGGAACAGAAAGTAAAACAAATAATTTCAAACTGCATAAAGTGCATAACGCATAACCACAAGCTAGGCCGACAAGAAGATATGCTACACTGCATAGATAAGGGAGACGTGCCACTTTCCACGTTACATGTTGACCACTTGGGAACGTTGGACGCTACAGCTAAGTGTTACAAGTACATATTTGCTGTCGTAGATGCATTTTCGAAATTTATTTGGATCTATCCCACGAAGACAGCAGACGCGTCAGAAGTTGTAAAACACTTAAATTCATGGGTAGCAATTTTTGGTAGTCCACAGCGCATTATAAGTGACAAAGGTGGAGCTTTCACCTCGAGATTATTTAAAGAATTTTGCGAGTCAAATAAAATCGAACATATCGAAACAACAGCTGGTGTACCCAGGGGTAACGGTCAAATAGAAAGGGTGAACAGGGTAATCCTTTCCGTTTTAGCCAAATTATCAGCGGCTGAGCCTGCGAGATGGTACAAATATACATCAAAAGTGCAGCAAGCAATTAATGCCCACGTTCACTGTTCGACCAAGTTCACGCCATTTGAAATTTTATTTGGGGTGAAAATGCGAAGTGAGATGAATACGGAAATACTCAACATTCTAGAAGAGGAGGTAGCAATGAGGTTAAAAGAAGTACGCAACAAAATCAGAATGGAAGCTAGAGAAAACATATTAAAAGCACAAGAAAGTTATAAAAGAAATTTTGATAAAACACGCAAAGGACATCATGGCTATCGTGTAACAGATTTAGTGGCCATCAAAGTCACGCAGTTCGTAGCCGGGAAGAAACTGGCGAATAAGTATATTGGTCCTTATGAAATCATAAAAGTTAAACCAAATGGAAGATATGACGTGAAAAAAGCCGCCGAATTTCAAGGGCCAAATCAGACATCTACAAGCGCAGATAATATCAAACTTTGGCGTCTTATTCAATGGGAAGATGAGACAGACACCGAGCAAGAGGATGAAACCGAAGCATCTGGGGCAGATGGTTGTCAGGATGACCGAATGTGATATGGTTACCCTGAACACCGGTTCAAGCTGGCATCTCCAAGACAACTGTCAGTAGTAACTCGTGGGAAGAGAGATATTAGCTGAAGAAAAGTTGACATAGACAGCCGCAAGTTTAACATCCACCTTCGTTCGTTCATTTTTATATTCATTTTATAATTGAAATACATTTTCTTTATTAATTAAATCATTCCAATCAATATACGCAATATTGAATACCAATAAACTATTCATTGTTTACATTAATTGGAATATGCACTGACGGTGAGCCAACAAACACTGGCCCACACGGTGGAATTATACGACGATTCGAATTGCTGTTAAAAAGACCATTGCATTGGTTCGTTTGCCTTCTACACTTCAACGAACATCGTTTCGGCATTTGTTTGAAGCTTTGGATAAATCAACCAGCACTGGACCAAGATCGGCAACAGGAAAACTGAGCCGTCAAATAGAAACTTGTGAAACTCTTTCGGTAAGTTATTGCTATCACTCTTTTATTATAATTGTCAACCATTTTTAATTATTTTATTATTATATATTTTCAGGTGGTGGACGGCTTCCAGAAAGTTGAGTTGCAAAATATGCCCCCTGCTCCAGAATTAATTTTATTTTCCACCGATTCGAAGTACTTATACGTGGTTCCGGTGGATCTGGCTAACATCAAACCAGGGAAAATTGTACATTCTCGGTGGCTCACCAAGGCCGCTAGATTATTGCGATTATATGTGACAACGGAAAATCCAGATGCAAATTTAAGAATTCTGGTTGAATTTATAATTAAATGTTATGTGCCAATGTACTTCAATATCAAGTATTACAACTCTGTCGTGTACGGCAGTGCATTATTTTTCAAGTTCATTGGTTGGTCACGATTTCTAGAACCTAGTTTACGCAAAATTGTCAATCAAGTAATTAAAGATAATTCATATTATGCGCATTCGGAAAATATCTTGTTATCAATGTTGTTTGCTGATAGCAAAGAAAAGCGCGACTGTGCCATCAAGAAAATTCTACGCTATCGAACCGATGTTGACGAGCCAACGGAACTTAGAGTTTATAAAAAACCAGATATAAACTTTAATTGCACAAGTTATACGCAAATGATCAATTTGAACGATATAAGTATCGTATTTGAACCACCATTCACGCGAAGCATTCCGTACGATACATTGAAAGAATATTTAAATCAAGATGATCCACCGTTTAATGATCCAAAAATTCCATCACACATACAAGGAACGGAATGACATGTTCAATTGCTAGCTAGCGTTTCCAAACGGGTTATACCGGAAAATGTAGAGGCTGTTATGGCGACGACATTAGAGAGCCGTGCAAAATTGCTCAGACTTGAAAGTAAAAAAGACTTCAAACAATAATTTTTTTAGTTTCTTTTCTACAACTCACTTAAATAAATTTTTTCATTTACATATGTTCTGACTAAATAAATTTCTTAAGAGAAAAATAGACATTATTATAAATAAATAATAAATATTATTATAAATAAATAAATAAAAATAAAGAAAAAAACATAGCCATTTAGCTGATTTTTTCATGTAAAGTGCAAAACCGGCGATTTTTTTAAACGTTTGTATGGTGAACCCCCAGGGGGTTCCAGAGGGTGTGCCACTGGCATCGGTGGGTCGGGCCTCCAAAGTTAGTGGGGGTCGGTCATACATTTGGACTCGATTGGAGCACTCTAAATGGGTCAAAGTGAGATTTTTCAAAATTTGCCCCTACCCAAAAGTTCGACCCAAATCGGGGGACATCAGAATTCGTTTTAGAGGTATGGTTTCTTCGGCAAAGTTTCTTATTTGGATCCCTAGAATATGATTTTCACAGAGCAATGGGCGATTTTTTTGCTAGTCTTCGTGATTGGTATTTTCATGTGAGTTTTTGGAATTGCTTCCTGATTTCTTTGTTTTTAAAGATATCAGGAGCATTCATGGGAATTATGCAAATTCTTGATTTGCAGCTAATAAAGCTGTCTATACTGTCAATTGAGACATTTGAAGGTTACTTTTACTTGACTTGTATATTGCTCTTCCCCAACTTTGAGTTTGACAATTTGGACAGAGAAAAACAATTTTAGACGCGCTGTTGCACGTTATTCAATTGCCTATATTTAAATTTCATATAGTTTTTAAGAATAGCGGCTATCGCTATGATTAATAGCCCTATCGTGCATATTAAAGCACCTAGCCAAATGTCTGTAGTTTTTGTGTCCACTTGGGCTTGTGGCTCATATTTTAGCAATTTGTTGCCAACTATTTCCTCTTCAGATGTTTCTTTGCCGAATTCATAGCCAGCTATCGCTATATTTATGCCTTGGGCTATTTTTGTCCACCAAGACATTTCGATTGAAAGAGGAAATTCAAGGAAAAAAAAATTTGCTAATTTATGCTTTAATTTTAATCTTTATTCGAACATTCCATTTTACTCTTGACCTTCATTGGTTTTTAATAAATTTACCTTATTTATTTAATAGGTATTTTAACAATGTATTTCTAAAATTGTTATTTTTGTTTTACTTTAGTATTGTTTCATTTCCAATTTACATATTTAAAATTTTTCCTTAAACAAATTTTCTAATTTTATTTTTTCACATTAATAGGTAAGTACACTTTTATTTTCTTTTGTTTAATTAATTTTACAAAGTAATTAAGATTTGATCCCTATGCTATTTCCATTTTTTCTATGCCATTTTGGGCATAAAAAATGTTCTGTTTTTGAAAAGCATCAGTTAACGTATCAAAAAAATTTTCGGATTTAAAGAGTTGAATGTGGACTACTTACACATTCCGATTTACTAACTTAAATTTTGAATTAAAAATTTTTTTTTTACATTTTAGAAGTGTAGTTTTTTTTTTCAATTAACCTAGTCCTACTTTTTGAGAAAAAAAAATTCTACGCAAAATGTTTATGTTCATTTGTACTGAGAATTTACTCTATATTTATTTTTTATTTCTTAAGTCGCTAATTTTGTCTTTAAGTCCTCCTTATTGGTTGTAATATTAATAATTTAAAATTTCAGCTATTTCCTTCTTTTTTTTTAAATTGTTTATCTCCCCCGTTTTCTTCTTCTTTTTATTGTCGGGGAAGGTATTATAGGAATTTCCTCCTTGTAAAGCTTGTTTCGTCGCGGATACTCGTCTATTGTAATCGGTGTCGGACCTTGTTTAGCTTTTTTATTTTTTACGACTTCTTCAGAGATTTTTATAAATTCTTTAATTATGTCTTCGCATTTTTTATATCTTCCTCAGTTTTAATCTCTTGCATAGTAAGGAAGTAGCTGCAACCTTTTTTTTCAACTTATTTGAGAATTTGTATTTAAGTTTTTTTTTCTCAAGATTTTTCTATTAAGCTAGTCCACTTCAAGATTTTTAAAAGATATTTTTTTTCTCAACTTCAATATTTATTTCCTGTTTCTCAGTTCTCTAATTTTTTTTTTTCAAATTAAGAAAAATTGTTTTTTTTTTTTAATTTAACGCATAAATTCTTGCTACTTCTATATATATATTTTTTAAACGAGGTGTTTTACATATTATTCAATTCCTACTTAAAAAAAATCCTAACCAAAAACTTTCGTTTTTGCTAATAGTTTAGCGTCCGTAAAGGCCGCCTAATTTATTTCTAAATATACTTATAAGACCTGCTTTCCGCCAGTCATGCTGCCAATTGGATGATCCTTCAGAATATTGCTGTCATTTAAATCCGCTTATTCCACTTCCTTATGCGTTTATTGAAATAATTGCTAGTAAACCGCTGCTAGTCAGGATGTTTTACGTCTGTTGTCGGTCTTTATCCAGGTTAAATTGCCTTGTGTTTTTAACTATTACCATGAAATATTTAATTATCGCCAAATGATCAAATAATGCCTTGTGTGTTTAACTATCGCCATGAAATATTTAATTATCGCCAAATGACCAAATAATGCCTTGTGACAAAATTTTCCTTTTTTGTCTTTAATCCTCGGTCTTGTTAGTAATAACTATAGGATTTTTATTGTTTAATAATCCTTTTTAGGATTATTTAAGTACTTTACTAACTTTTAAGGCTGGCATGATCTTTTCCAGTCAGATCGATTTTAGCAGTTGTGCTGATTTGATCTGAACTGGCAGGATCGCCATGTAATGTAATAAATTAATAAAAGAATGTTTTGACTTTGGAAGTCTGATCAGTATTGATTTTATTAAAGAAATGTATTACTATTTATACAGCAGTTCTTAACCTATGCATATATACATACTTACATTAATATTTACATACTAAAAGTGCATGACTCAATAGTGAGGAATGCTTGTCAGCAAATTATTGACCTACATATTGTCTATATGATTCCCGCTTGAGCAGTTCGGTATGACGCATTAATGCATTAGGTGACTTAGTGAAAGCGAATGAACTTATGGTAGTTACCTGGGTCAATGAACGAGCGTTTGTAATGTTAAGCGTGTTTGAAATGGGGTGAATTCCACGCGATACTACAGCACAACAACAACAAAGCAAGCTGCCACTCTTGTATACTATACTGATTACTTTGTGAATTTTGACTTCTGAATTTTGCCTTCTGAATTTTCACTTCTGCAATTTGACTTCTAAAATTTTGGCTTTTGAGACTTGACTTCTGAGATTTGACCTCTGAATTTTGTCTTTCTGAAAAAAAGGTTCTGACTAAAGTTTTCTGAAAAAATGTGTTTCTGAATTTATGGGGGGCGCCCGACATCTAAATGCCTTATAACCTGATATGAAGTTGATAAGGAACCAACGGGAAAGAATTTTAAACGAATGCAAAACAGTGCTATTGAACATCTCGTCAACGTTTCCGGACATTCGAAGGAGAAATCCCAAAAGACGTTTAGAATATAATGGAAATGAGATGATTACGGATGATCCAGAGTCTGATTTTAGAAACAATACATTCTTGGTGATGGTCGGTTCGGTAATCACTGGCATTACTGAACGATTTGCAGCTATGAGAAATTTGAAAGAGACGTTTTCCTTTTTGTGGCAATTTGAAGACAAGGATGAAACTACGGTTCGGACGAGTGCAGTAGTCGAACAAACAAGTCGGACGTTTCTCAAAGCTAAGAATGGGAAATAATTCACTTGAAACACATATTTTTGATAAAGGTCTTTCACCATTGGAATTGCTAAATGCCATCTATGTTCAAAATCTGTATAAAATTTTCCCAAGCATTTGTGTTGCTTTACGTAACTTTTGCACTATACCTGTCACTGTAGCTAGTACAGAACGTTCTTTCAGCGTCCTTGCAAGAATCAAAAACTTTCCTAGATCGTGTTCATCTCAAGAGCGAGCTTCAGGACTTGCCACGCTTTGTGTTTGAATCCGTTTTGGCAAGACAGTCAAATTTTCATATTATTATACAAAATTTTGCAGCGAAAAAAGCAAGAAGAGCCACTCTTTGATAGCCGAACCTTCTATATTAAATAATTAAAATTTGTAATCATCATTATATTTATCAGAAATGTACTAAAATGTTACCAAATAACTAGAAAAGATAATTTCAAACAATATGTGACTGTTAAAAGAGAATTTTACTTCTACGTTACAATGAGACAGTATAAATAGTAAATATTCTGTGTTAATTTTATTTTCAGCTCTTAGTCCAAAAATCATTTAGTTGATGTGGAAATATATATTTTTTTTTTTGATGTAATCCATCAATAGTGATTCATGAATGAGACGTCTTAATTCAAATTAATCAAATGTATTAATGGATTTTTTATAGGGGGCCGTAAATTGTTTAGTCCGGATTTTCTCTCTACGCCCTGGCCACAGGCCACAATTACAACGTAAAGGATCAATTAACCACCAGTTCAGCATTAAATACGCAAATATAGTTAAAGTATAAACAAGCAAGACAAGCAGTACAGTGCAGATCCATCTACAGGAGACATGAATGGCAGCATGAACAAAGCATAAAACAGAGTGGAATAAGGAACTCAACAACAAATATAATGACTGGCAGCAAATGAAGTGGAATATGATATTGACTGGCGGCATACTAGCAACCAACAACCATGACAGGCAGCAATTAGTTGTAAATAAGTGTATTTAGAAAAATCTTGGCAGTCCAACGGACGCCTAACCAACGGCAGAAATTTTCAATTTCTGCTTAGGAATATTCAAAAAATGTTTTCCCCAGATAGGATAAATAAAAATAACAAACAAAAATTAAAATAATTAACAAAACACTGTAAGCTACAACTATCTATCAGTTATGACAGACATAACTGAAGAGGAATTCGACGCGACATTTAAAAGGTGCGAGGAATTACTGAAAAGTCAAATAAAGAAAGGCCACTGAAGAGGATCCCCTAACCTCTAAGAGCCTAAAATACCTACCCTGGTTAAAAAGCAACGACAAAAACGGGGAGGCTAAAACTTCCAAAAAAGAAAAAAGATAGCTGAAGCTTACAAACTATTATATTTTGCCAATACTATGGAAGAAAAATCAAAACTAAGAAAATAAATTAAACAGTTAAGGAGTACTTAGTAAATATACAAAATAAAAATTAGAAAGGTTTTGAATAAAATATGAGAATTAAATTTTTAAATATGGTAAGAAAAATTGTAAATGAAAAATTTTAGACAAAAATGTTTTGAAAAAAAAATTTTTTGAATTATTACAACATTAATTAAATAACGTCGTAAGTAAAATGGAATGCATAGGATAAAGAATAAAATCAAAAATTTTATTAAAGGTTAAATTTAGTCTCTTTCTCCCAGAAACAGGAAATTAATTATAGAGAATCTCAAATGTCTTGGTGGACAAAGATAGCACACAGCATCATGATAGCGATAGCCGGATATGAAGTAGGAAAAGGAAACTCTGAAACATCAGAGAACAGGATAGTCAAATATTAACCACCAGTAGAAACAGATACGAAAAACGTTCCAAACATCCCAGACGTTTGGTTAGCAGCCCTAATTTGCGTTATTCATGTTATTGACTATTACAATATCTATTATTGTTTGTTTGTTTGCTTTCTTTATTTTCTTATAAACATTTATAATTATACAATATTACAATCTAAGTTAATAATTAAATAAGAAAATAGATAATGACATTAAATAAAAAAAAAAATAAATGTAAGGCGCGATAACCTCCGAAGAGATCTAAGGCCGAGCTTCTCTTCCAATTTGCGTCGTGCTCCTCTTGATTTTTCCCTACAAATTGGCCGGACGGGACCTACATGTTTTATGCCGACTCCGAACGGCATCTGCAAGGCAGATAGATGAGTTTTCACTGAGAGCTTTTCATGGCAGAAATACAATCGGAGCGCTTGCCAGACACTGCCGAGGGGCGACCCCGCTTAGAAAAATTTTCTTCTAATTGAAAAATCTTATTTCTAAAATTTTGATGTTGTTTTGCCCGGGAGTTGAACCCAAGGCATACGGTGTGATAGGCGGAGCACGCTACCATCACACCACGGTGAGCAGTGGAAATGCCATTTCATCCATTCGGTATTCGCTTTTTTAAAATGCTTGTGGGGCGCATTACAATAAAAAGGTACAATATATAAGATAAGCATGAGTAGAGAGATTCAATGATACAACTATTATAAATACAAACAATAATTAGAGATATAAAGTTATTTTTTTTTACTATAAAAATACATCAGATCTTAATAAAAATCAAAGAATTATTAGATAGGACGCAGCAGAATTTCTATCTCCTCATGATTGAAACCAAGAAGCCATTTCTTCACTTCCCTCAGAAACGCTGGTAACCTTCCAATAAGCTGTATCCGAGCAGGTAGTTTATTGTATAGTTTACACGAGAAAATGGTGTAGAAGTTACGAAAAAGTGTGGTGCGAAATCTAGGAACTCTTACTAGAGACAGCAATGCCTTTCTTAGGTTGCGAATGTTGTATATCGGACTTTGTGCATACCCGCTAATTATAAAAAAAAATTTTAGAACTTTATAATAGTATGAATGTCTCATGGGAAGAATATTCAGTGTTTTGAAAAGATCTATAGAATGCGTTAGACGACCAACGTTGCAAATTCTTCTGATAAGACATTTTTGTAGAATTAAAAGCGAATGAGTTTTACAAGCATAGGCACCACCCCAACAACTAACACCGTATTGTAATTTTGAGTGGAATAGTCCATAATAAACCATAGCCAAAACCCTATTTGAGCACAATCTTTCTAATTATAAAAAGAGCGTACGGCTGACAGCATATAAACCTTCATAGCAGATATATGCAATGACCAACTTAAATTTTGGTCAATTATAACTCCTAAATATTTGAAACTTGAGACAATTTCGATCTTAAAGCATTTACTGACACAGTTTATTGCCTCGTTAAAACTGAGTGTAGTGCTATGTTGAGAACAATTATTAGCGCATAATTTGTGTCTCTTGCAATTGGAAGCATGAAATATAATGTCGTTCCTTCCTGGTTCCTTTCCACTTAAGTTAAAATATACTTACTTTGTTTTACTGCTTACCACGAGTTTATGGGTTGCGAACCAAGTTCTTAACAAAAAGACATCGTGGTTGATATCAGCATTAAGATTAAAAGAATTTTCTGAACCATATGCGATGGCTAGGTCATCAGCAAAGGCTGTAACTTTACCAATTAATGGCAATGAGAATACCGAATTTATGTAAATTAGAAACAAAATTGGCCCAAGAACCGAACCCCGTGGCACACCTAAGTTTATAGATCTGGGTTCGCTTAGAATATTATTAACTTTAACTCTCTGAACTCTGCTCGTTAAGTATGACTCAAGCCAACTAAGAAAGTTACCACGAAAACCAGCCGAACTGAGCTTATTCATTAAAATACTGTGATCTACCATATCAAACTCTTTTGTTATATCTACAAAAAGACTAGCACAGCTTTGCCTTTCGTCAATTGCTTTGTAAATAGAAGAACAAAAGTCAAGAAGAGCGTCTTCAGTTGACAGTCCAGACCTAAATCCAAAATGCATTGGGCTAAAAAAATTTATTTTACTTAAATAAAATAAAATCCTACTTTTCACTGCTTTTTCAAAAACTTTTGATACCGACGACAGTAGTGATATGGGCCTGTAGTTATTTTTGCCTTTTTTGTTACCCTTTTTGAAAAGCGGTATCACGGTGGCGCATTTTAAGTCTTCCGGAAAAACTCCCGAAGATATACTTAAGTTAAATAAATATTTCAAAATATCGACAATATAAAGAGATATGTTCTTTAGCACGCGATTCGAAATGTTGTCACTACCACTTGAACCGGAATTGTTTAAATTCTTGATAATATTAAGAATTTCTGAACCTGAGATGGGATCAAAGAAAAAGCTGTTACTAGGAGGTATGAACTCTGCATACATTGGATCTGTTTGGAAAATAAAATGATTTGTATCGCTTAACGTTTCAGTGACGGTACCCACATTTACAAAAAAATTATTAAATACATTTGAAATTTCGAGAGAGAGACATCAACACCATCCACACTTAACACAATAGAGTCAGGCTTTCTCTTAGAGCTAGGGTTTATAATTTTATTCACAGCATCCCATTCCTTTTTTGAGTTGCCATTTGCTGCAAATATTATACGTTGAAAATATTCATCGCGACTTTTGCGTATATCTTTATTTAATCTATATGTCAAGCGACGTACCCGTTTCCTGAGCTTGGTGTTCATCGAATGTTTATTGCTTTTGTTCCTTAACATATTCTTCAAGCCTGGCTTACGTTGCTTTCAGCAAAAACAGCTCCCCAATTTTCATGGCGAAGAGATTCACTTAGGGCATTGAAATTTATTTTTCTTGTGGCTGATAATATAGTATTGTTAACTCGCCTATTTACATTAAGATTCCTTAGCTGAACACCAGTCATGATCGGAAATTCCAAGATCAAGGTTTATTCCAATATACATTTTATCATCCATATTATTCTCTCTAACATATAGATGATCAATACAGGTCCCTGAGTCTGGACGTATTGGCTCTTGAGTGAAAGAAACTAAACCATGGTCTGCTAGAATCGCAAGATAGCTATCTAATAAAACGTTAGTTCTTAATAGGTCAAAATTAAAGTCTCCCAAAATAAAAATTTTAGACGCTTTTTCATTATTAAAAAAAAAAGAAAACTCCTCATGGAAAGCTTTGAAATGATGACAATGAAATCTATACAGACACACAAAAGCATAAGGTACATTGCATATCTTCAAAGAAACTTTTATTATATCAGCGCTTGTCAGACTAAGGCATGTAACCTCACATTCGTAATAATCACGTATAAAAACTCCAACACCGCCGGCGGAGTACGAGTCATTGGTATTAGCAAAAAATTTATAATTAGGAATGATGTAATAAGTTACTTCGTAAGAAAAGATCCAAATTTCAGAAACAAATAATATATCAGGAAGGATACTAATGGATTCAAGATTACAAACTAAGGAGTCAAAATTCCGCCTTAGACTTCTCACATTCTGATGTAAAACAGTGAATTGGTTGTCATTTGTTTCTAATAAATAAGGGTCATTAACAACATTTATTATATGGCTGTTATTTATAAAATCTGATCTTGTGTTCATAATTTAACTAGTTGTAAACGTAATTATAATAAACGTAATAATAAATTTAGTTTAGCTAAATTTAAGATCATCGAAAGTTTTTACAATAACAGCTCTTCCATTTTCATTTTTTTCATTAAAAGCTTCGAATTGTTGAACCATAAATATTTATACTTTTTCCCCCTTTTTACTTTACTAGCAGCTAAGAACAAAGCTCTATAATAATTAGTAAAGCTATTATTTATATAAATTCTCCTGTTGCTAGTATCAGAAAATAGCGACGAAGAGGCTTATTCCCTGCATTCCGTTTGGCCATCATAATTTTTTCTTTACTTCCACTGATCTGAGCTTTATGCAAACAATACTACTGACGTTATTATTGGAGGGTTGGGATTGTCGCGCATTGATGTGCTTAACGCTGATATTTTCAATTTCATCTTCAGATACCTGCACATTTAAAGCATCTCTGAAAATTTTCTCAACACATTCTTTTGCGTTCTCTATGTTGACATTCGGAACACCCACAACTTCGATCGAGCTCTCTAATTGGCTTTGTTCTTTCCAATTCAACCTACTTTCAAGCTTATTCACCCTTTGTTTCAACACCGCATTTTCATCCCTCAACTGTTGTATTGTATTTAAACATTCAATATTTACTTGTTTGAGGCTTAGTATCTCTTCGTATAAAAGCTGCAGAGTAAGTTTTCCCTCAAATTCGCTATCGCATACCGTGTTTTCTTTTTCATGCAAATTCAGATTTATTTTCTGCTCCGAAATGTTTGTTGCTTTGTGCTGCTCACCCAGTTTTTGCTTATTTTGCTGTTCCTTGTTCGCACAGGTTCGCGCGCACTCAAATGCACTGTATTGTTTTTTTCCATTTGATGCACTTGTAGCATTAGCAGAATGAGCCGGCGTTGTTGCCTGCAGTGTTTTCCTACGCATAGCAGTGCATTTGTCACAGCGATATTTTTTGTTGTTTACCTTGAAGAATTCGATATCCGCGGCTTTCATATTTACACACTTGCAAGTAAAGAAATTCATGCAATCTGAACAATCAATTTTATTTGAACTATTACGTTCGATTTTTTTTTTTTGCACACCAAGCAGTTTTAGAGATATAACAATTTAGAAATTCTTATTAATTAAATTTAAAAGTGAGCGCCCCACGATCACTTGTTTTCGAGACGGTTGTCGGTTGTCAAAAACTATATGAAGCATAAATATAGGCAATTAAAAGCCATTCAGGATCGTATCTAGAAACTCCATTTTTAGTACTTTATTATATAAGCTTTTATACCTACTATTTAAAACTCAATCCGGTTTTTAGGAAGAGCATGTTAGCTTAGGTTCGGTTAGGTTAAGTTAGGTGGTAGCTGCCCTGATAAGGATAGCTCACTTGGACAACACGAAGGTCCGTTCTGATACCATATACACCAAAAATAACGGTGACTTAGATCTAGCTACTTAGCGAATCATTGGGTAGCAAAGATAAAGCTCCGAATGATACCAATCTCAACTCGGGAGATCCAAGTGAGTCGCGACCGAAGTACTTTCGCCTAGTTCTGGCAAAAGCTGGGCAATCAAGCATAAAGTGATTTGGTGATTTCACCAAGGAGATATAAGATGCCCATACAGCTGCAGCAGGATAGAGTTTCCAGTATATTGAGACGTACCGCATGGATACCCATGGGACAGTGCCCTGTTAAAACCCCAATGACCATTGATAGGTGAGCCTTAGTGAACCCAATTATTTCAGCAGACCTCCTTCCAATCACTTTCGGACAGAAAGATCTTGCTACCCTGGTGTACGCCCAACGTTTGCTGAGCTGACTCTAGGCTCAGCTATGGAGGAGCATTCCACAGGTGGTCAGCGGAATCCCGAAATCCCTAAAGCCATCTTCATCCGGTTCCGTTGAACCGATGGCGGCTAAGAGATCCGCTTGACAGTTACCCGGAATATTACTATGGCCCGGGACCCAGATAATCTTAATTGTAAAATAATTCGATGCAATCGAAAGTGAGGTCAGGCACTCCCAGACCACCCTCCATGGCACTGTAGTTGAGTTCAAGGCCTTGATAGGCGCTTGGCTATCAGAGTAGATGTTAAATTCCCTAACCGTAGTAGCACTGGATAGCATTTCGTCCATCGCATCCTGAATCGCAGCAACTTCCGCTTGGAATACACTACAGTGATCAGCCAACTTAAACTTGCGCTTACATTTAGCTCTTGACAAAAGACACCCCACCAACCTTTACGTCCAACATCGACCCATCCGTGAACAAGTCAACCGGTCCTATACCCCACATAATTCCTCTTCCCCATTCGTCTCTCGGTGGAATGACTGGGGTGAAGGTTGTATAGGGAGCAGTTATCGGCATACAATAGACCGTTCTATCCGGGATCAAGTCGAAACTGGTAAGAAGGCTAGAGCGCCCGAAGTCAGAATGGCCATAGCCCATATCACGAAGCCTGACCAACGACCGCCAATCCACATGATTCAGCACACCTAGCCACAGTATCCAGGTAGCCCTGCAGAACATCGCGCAGAGTGCCCAGAAATTTGTCTCTGACTAGGATAGCGAGGTTGTTTTTGTTGTTCTAAACTGTTCTAATGAAAATCTGGATAGCGAGGTCATCTGCATAGGCAACCACCCGACAGCCGTTGGCTTCCAGCCGCACAAGAAGCTCGATGACTACCACAACCCAGAGCAGAGGAGATAGGACACCCCCTGTGGCGTGCCCCTGCACACCTTCCTCTTAATTATGGGCTCTCCCCACTCCGCTGCAACAATACTGCCGCATAGAAGTTTGCTCGACTCCTAAACCCACCAGAGCTCTTTCGATTGCCACCGGTAAGACAC
This sequence comes from Eurosta solidaginis, assembly GCF_040869045.1. Classification (NCBI taxonomy): domain Eukaryota; kingdom Metazoa; phylum Arthropoda; class Insecta; order Diptera; family Tephritidae; genus Eurosta; species Eurosta solidaginis. The sequence goes on along the minus strand of NC_090320.1, from coordinate 101,776,925 downwards.
TGTTAAAAGCCCCCTCGATGTCTAGAAACGCACCCAGAAAAAACTCTTTGTGTTCTAGGGACCCCTCTATTTGCTTTACAATCGAATCGAGAGCCGTTTCCGGCGATCTGCCCTGGCAGTACGCATGCTGTGAAGCCGACAGTAACTCCCGAGGTATCCTTTCCCGTAGGTACAGGTCAATCAACCGCTCGAACGTCTTAAGAAGAAACGACGAGAGACGGATTGGCCTGATATCCTTAGGTGATACATGAGAGTTTCTGCCGGCCTTCGGAATGAAGATTACCTTAACCGTGTGCCAAGACTTTGGGACATAGTTAAGCCTGAGACAGTTAGTGTAAATGATGGCCAACCAGCAGCAGGAAACGCCCAAAGACTTTTGAAGTTGCGTAGGAATGATTCCACCCGGGCCCGGAGACTTATAGGACTTGAACGACCCTATAGCACAGGTTGTTTGACTTTCCCGTATTGGAATTGCAGGCACTTCTGCATGGCTAACGACCGCCGACCATGCAGGCGAAGATCCCTGCGCAACTGGGACATCGGGAAAATGATTGTCCAGTAAAAGCCTTAGGGACTCCTCGCTACTCATCGACCAATCCCCACCATCATCTCTCAGATACCCCAGAGGAGCATTGCAGCCTTCTACGTTTTCGCAGAAGCTTCGCCATGAATCTCGCTTGGCTATCCTTATTTCGTATTTATAAATCCCCAGACTTACCTTATAGAGTTCCCAGTCCGAGGGTAATTTTCTCCTCCTGGCTCTGTTGAAGAGCTGCCGACTGGACGCTCTTAGGTCGTCAAGAGAATCCGACCACCAGGGCGGCTTGCCCTTCCAGAGGAAGAGCAACAAACAATTGAAAATAAACCCTTAAACAATAACCCTCAAAATGCCTCAATCGACAGTAAAGGCAGGTTCGTTAGCACTGTCCAAAAGCTATAGCAAATCAAGAGTTTGCATAATTTCTTTGAATGCTCCTGATATAATTTAAGACAAAGATAATCAGGAAGCCTCACTATAGTAGTTCCTATCGAAGTTATCAAAATAACAAATATGAAGGCTGTCAAAGTAGAAAATTTAGACCACATTCCTTATGAAAAAATAATTTTTCACAAGTATTGCTTGATTAAAAAAGCTTATGTCGGTGGAAGTATGCAAAATACTAAAATACTAAAAAACCAGCCATAATAACAACAAAAATGAAGAAAAGTCACAAGAGAACCGATATGTATATAAAGCGGTATAAAAATTTGCAACAATAAGACATGTCGCACTCGTTTTCATAGAAAAATGGTAGCGTAAAAAAAAAATACAAGCAACCTATTTGTTGAGGAAGTTATTGACTTAGGACAATATTCGAAATAAAAATAGGTACCCAAGTTCACAAAGAATAAATAATTGCATTAACCCTAGAAGTTATACAGGTGACAAAAGACGAAAAAAAAATTTTAATTTAAATAATTCTTCATCAATATCATGACGGTTCTGTCTTGGTGGCCGCCGCAGAATTTGCGTGACACATATAAGAACACAAAAAAATATCGCTAGAAAACATGAAAATCTAAAAAGTACATCTAAAAATGAAAATTTTTGCACCCACTGTACCTTCCTTTTTACCAATTACTTTAACTACCATGCCACTATAAACTACCATGCTCTTCCATCAACTAAATTGTCCCAAGTTTCTGTATAATTAATTACAGATTTCTTATTTTATATATTCTTAGTTTAGTAAAACTCAAATAAAATGAAATAACAATGAAAAGCGTTGTTTAATAGAAATAGTTATAGTAAGGAAATATAAATCATTTAGCTTTACTTTTTTTTAGAAATATTATAAAAATAAGTTTGGCCAATTTCGTTTAGGAAAACCACGCCATTTTAAAAAGGTCATAATTTTAGATAATAGGACCTTTATTAGGTATAAATGATAAGTTAGATAATAGACAAATATCAATAGAAAAATATCAATAGAAAAAATATTTTACCCTAATCCCCGTAGAAGAAAAATATTGATAGTTTTAATACATAATTCAATTTTCCATACAGTAGAAAAAACGGTAAGAAAAATAATTACACTTTAATACCTATAGAGTAAAAAATATTGATAAGAACAACAATTTTACATTAATACCACATAGAATAGGAAATAGCGATATGATCAATAAAGATAAGGAAATAATAATTCATAAAAATAGGCTTCAACCAATATAAAACCTTTAGTAGTACTAACCAAAATAACTTAACAAAAAAACAAATAACAATCTCACTATAAGCACACAATTATTACTCACAATTATCACTAAGCAAACAAAAAAAGAAAAAAAACAGAAAAATAAAACAAGAAACAAATGTTAACTCAATATGACACATGCAAAGAATGAAAAAAGCATGATATGTCCAAATATAAAGAATGAAAAACAAACAAAAGTCAGCATAATAGGTACACATGTAAAACAAATGTAAACAAATAAAAACAAAAAACCACATAAACAAACAAACTCATTACTTTTGGCATCAAATTACCATTATGTCATAAACGACCACACAACAATTGAATGCGAAAGACAATTTAAATTTTACATACCCAAGCGAGTCAGACGGGTCATTAAACGTAAAATAACATGGAACTATACACTTCTGTTGAAGACATGACCCAGTTTTAGGACTAAGTCCGCCCCCCCTCCGTCTGGCAACACCCGGCCATTGCGGCCAAGTTCAACAGCACATCAGCTGTGCTTGCCAACCACCACCGCGCTCACTCTCAAGTCAGTTGTTCTCAAACTACCCAACTACACGCGTCGCCGTATCGCAACCGTTCGCCTTATTTATCGCCCACCCGCCGTCTGCAGTTTAAATTTTATTTAAATACATTAAATTAATTTTTATTTTCATTTTATATTTCAATTTAATTTCATTTCCGTATTGTTATACTTTCGCTGTGTTTGAAAATATATATTGAATATTTACATATATGTGTGCCCTCTTTTAATTGGAAAAGTGCTGTGTTAACGAATTTTTTATACATGGTCCCTTCGCGGCAAAAGAGCACCAGTGACCAAAAATTAAAAACTAACACAAAAATACAAATACGTGCTCGGTACGGCAAATAAACAAAATTTTATAAAATTTAACAAAACAATAGTGCACATACATGAATACATAAAGAACTAAATATTAAGGTGTGTGAAGAAAAGAAAAAAAAAATGTTGAGAAATCAAAAAATTTAATCAAAAAAAAGTACAAAGAAAAAGCGTTACAAAAAAATCAGAAATACATACAAATCCACCACAAAAGTGAACACAATATCTAAAAAAAGACAAGCAAAGAAAACCATAGGTGCTGAAAAAGAAAAAGTTTCGAAAAAAAGGAAAAAGTTTTTGAAAAAACATAAGATTTATTTACAAAAAAAATCAAAGAAAATTAAGGTTTGTGGAAAAAAGTGGGTGCAGAAAGGAAAGAAAAGTTTAAAGCAAATAAAAATTTATTTGAAAAAATAAAAAAATAGAATTGTTTGGAAGAAAAAACAAGAGAAAAAATACAATTTTTAAATAAAATTAGAGTTGGAAAAAATAATTGGAAAAAAAAACACACATCAAAAGAACATCACCATTACACCAAAGACACTACACCAACAAGGAGGAACTAAACATCAACGAGGAGCAATACAACAAAGGACAACACAAACAACCCACAAGTAACACAAATAAAACTAAAGGAAATGTCAGAGTGAGTACTTTTGTTACCCAATATATACCCCCATATATATTCCCTCCGTCTAAAGTACGGACCCAAATTCTATAAATTCCCCAATTTTATACCCTCCGATCTAAAGATCTGGACCCTGGTGATATACCAACATTATAAAGCTTAAACGCAAAAATTTCATTTGCCTACCCACTGGTATAAAAAAGTACAGTCCCTTACAAAACCCTTAGCTTTTTTTTTTTGTTTTCAAAAGCAGCGAATACATGAATTTTTATTCCCGTACCAACGGAAAACCCACTGCCCGGTTCTATATACCCAAAAAGTTCGTTGCTACACATATCTAGTTAAATATAAAAATATATACGTATATATGTAATATATGTACATATATACCCAGTTAGTTCGGTAATATTCCCCGAGCTAAATATTTTTCCAGCGTGAAATTCACCGCTGTCCAATTTACCCTTATATACATATATTACATAAAATATATTTTATAAAAAACCCATAGCAAAGAACTTTGCCAAATTTTTGTCACTTTTCTCAAAGTTTATTTTACCGGTGCACCCAAGATAATTTTGCATACAAATCTACAAGTATATGCACCCATAATACCCACACGCACTTGTATATCTTTTTGCATAAGCCAAAAACCCACCCTCAACAAAGTAATTGCATGACCATATCGAGCCCTTGCCGCAATTTAAGTGTAACCAACAAAAATACAGCTTAGTTTTTTGCTGAAAACGATAGTTTTGCATGATTTGAATCATCGCACAAATTTTTATAATAGATAATAGTACCGTTATCAAGCTAAATCAAAAAGAAATTTTAGTGTAAGTGAATTTTGAGGTTTGTTTACTTTTTTTGTGACCGCAAATTGCTATTTACCTCAAAAGTGCTTCTCTGTGGTATCTTACGAGTAATGTTTATTTTCACTTTTAGCGTGTATATTTATATTGTTCGCAAAAGCACTTGTTGCAATTATACTGTATATGCATGACTTAAGCAACAATTTTGCAAAAAGAAAAAAATATGGCTGAAAATGAAAATATATATTTCAGTTTGGTACAAAACATTTCTGCTTAAGTTCGTGAAATCGAATAAAATTGTTTCATTATTTTAATATGGAGCTTTTACAAAATAAGGTGTTTAATTATTTTATATTATCTTTAAAATAAAATAACAAGACTGTGTTTGTATACCAATGGACGATCAAGAATAACTCACTGTTGCAATATAGCGATACTGAGTCTTAAAATACATATTCTGGGGAATTAGAAAACGAGATATGCGTTGGAACAAGAGGGTACAAGAAGAAACGAAAACTTCCCAAAAGACTTCCGGGTAAAAACCAAGGCTGTATGGAGTTAAACCAAATCCCTGCGTAGGTAAAAAGTGTGGAAACAAGTGTTGTGAAAAGCTTAGAGAGCAAGATCGGTTGGTGCTAAATGAACACTTTTGGGGCTTAGGCAACAAGATACGACAAAGAGATTGGCTTATATCGTGCATGACCATGAAATGCGTTCAAAAGAGAACATCAGATAGCCTTAAAGAATAGTGGAGCTATGCATATTTCATTACCTATAACGAAAAGCGTTTTAAAGTTTGTCAGCAGTTTTTACTGAAAACACTTATATTTCCCAAAACACGTTAATATGTGTTAGAAAAAACACAACACTTCAAATGCCTCTTGCCTGACCAAAAAAAGACCGCCGCCCCATAATAAGTCTGACGAAATAAATGTGGCTCTTTTGAAATCATTCATTGAACACCTACCAGCAGTTCCTTGCCACTATTGTAGGAACAAAAGTACTAAGTTATATCTCCCACAGTACTTTCGAAACGTGCCAACTTTGTATAGGTGTTACACGCAGCACTTGTTAAATACAAAACAGGAGCAAGCTAAGTTATCCCTAAGAGTTTTTCGTACGATTTTGAAAAATGAATACCATATAGGCATTATTTGTGAAAAGTATAAGAATTCGGACAGAGAAGCACAAAACCTTTTACAAAAACTGAGGAACATAAAATGCACATACTTGACAGAGATAAATCAAAGGAAATTTTCTTAGAGGACCAAAGAAAAAGCAAAGAGAATGGGACGTGTATCTGCGCCGGCTTCGACCTTCAGAAAGTATTGAATACACCACACGGAAAAGCGTAAACCTTTTCTATTCAAGAAAATATGCTTTTTATAATGAAAGCGTTTACGAAAACGGCACAAGAAACGGTTATGGCTTTTTATGGGGTGAATCGGATGGAAAGCGTAGATGTAGCGAAATTTCCAGTACAATTTTCTAATACTTAAATATCGTGGATGAAAGGGGGACTCATTCTGATATAAGTCCTGTTGTTTTGGGCAGAACAGGAACAGGGCTATGCAAGCAATGATAATATATTTCATAGAGAAGGCTGCTAACATAAAACACATTAAATTAACTTAACTGTTGCCTGGGCATACCATGATGCCCGTGGACTCCATACATAGCCATACATAGAGTCTTTTATTCGCGATAGAAATGTTTGGGCTCCAAGTGAATGGTATACAATTATTTCGAACGCAAGAACTATACCAGAAAATTATACATGCATTTCTATTCATAATTCGGATTTTAAAGATTGGAAAACCTTTTCTCAAGCTTTGCGTCCAGCTTCAGTTAAAATATCATTTACGTCTTTGCGTTGCGCTATCTTCGAAAAAAATTCTCCATTGGTTAAACTACACTATGGTTATTTTGACGATAGCGAAAAGCGATCTCAGTACAATTGTGCGGTCAAGACGAAATTCTCTCATACGTAGTAAGGGTCCTGTTACCTAGTATGATCACTTCTTACACATTTCATCTTCAAAATATAACGACCTAAAAGCTCTTTGCGAGTACATCAGCATCGAACAAACCGTCGAAAGAAAACCCGAATTAAGAGATAAATATTTTGAAGTAATGAATATTGAACCATGGATCACATGGAACCCGCCTCCCAACTATTAAAAAAAAAATAAATAAATGTAAGGCGCGATAACCTCAGAAGAGATCTAAGGCCAAGCTTCTCTTCCAATTTGCGTCGTGCTCCTCTTGCTTTTCGCTACAAATTGGCCGGACGGAACCTACATGTTTTATGCCGACTCCGAACGGCATCTGCAAGGCAGATGAGTTTTCACTGAGAGCTTTTCGTGGCAGAAATACACCCGGAGCGCTTGCCAAAAACTGCCGAGGGGCGACCCCGCTTAGAAAAATTTTCTTCTAATTGAAAAACCTTATTTCTAAAATTTTGATGCTGCTTTGCCCGGGGTGTGAACCCAGGGCATACGGTGTGGTAGGTGGAGCACGCTACCATCACACCACGGTGGCCGCACTATTAGAGATGGTAAATATCTATCGTTTTATCTACCCCATCGTGCTGTCATAAAACCCGGCAGCAAAATCACAAAAGTGCGAGTCGTCTTCAACGCATCAAAAATCTCACATTCTGGCAACTCGTTGAATAACGTGCTTCATACAGGCCCCATACTACAAAATGACTTAATGCTCGTTATACTTAAATGGCGACTTTATAAGTTTTTTTTTAACGGCTATATTGAGAAAATGTATCGCCAAATACTCATCCATGGAGAAGATAAAGATTTTCATAGAGCCGTCTTCAACGCATCAAAAATCTCACATTCTGGCAACTCGTTGAACAACGTGCTTCATACAGGCCCCATACTACAAATTGACTTAATGCTCGTTATTCTTAAATGGCGACTTTATAAGTTTTTTTTTAACGGCTATATTGAGAAAATGTATCGCCAAATACTCATCCATGGAGAAGATAAATATTTTCATAGAATAGTTTTTCGAAAACACCCAACTCTGTCGATAGAAAATATTCGATTGAAAACAGTTAGTTTTGGTGTAAATTGTACACCATATCTATTCGAACCTTACACCAACTCGCCCACGACTGTCAAGACGAACATCCGCACGCTAAAAGCATTTTATTAAACGAAACATATGTTGACGATATTTTGTCAGGCGGTCATATATGCAGTCCACTTTGAACTCCATGACTCAAGTTATCGAAGCCTTAAAATCGGCAGGGTTCCCTTTGAGAAAGATGTCGGCAAATCACCCTGAAATTTTAAAACCCGTTCCCGACCCTGATTTGCTAAACGTTGACTTTCTTAAATTCCACGATTCGAGTTCCACAAAAACCCTTGGAATTCAGTGGAACGCGCTGACCGACACCTTCACCTATACGTATGATCCACCATCAGCAGAAAACACGACTATGAAAAGGCAGATTTTATCAGCAGTTGCGAAACTGTTTGACCCCGCAGGATGGCTATCGCCAATAATGATTCTCGCAAAAATGTTGCTGCAACAGCTCTGGATGGAAGGAACGGATTGGGACGAAGACGTGAAACCCGGGGCTCTCCAAAAATGGACCTCAATATACGAAAATTTACCTCACATCAGAGAAATTTAAATCCCTAGGTGGGTACAGTATTCCCCCGATAAACTCATCCAGCTGCATGGATTTTCAGATGCTTCCGAAAAAGCATTTTGTGCCTGTGTATATTTACGCGTACAAACCCATCAAACTAGTTTTTCATGTTGTTGTTGTTGTTGTTGTAGCGATAAGGTTGCTCCCCGAAGGCTTTGGGGAGTGTTATCGATGTGATGGTCCTTTTCCGGATACAGATCCGGTACGCTCCGGTACCATAGCACCATTAAGGTGCTAGCCCGACCATCTCGGGAACGATTTATGTGGCCACATTAAACCTTCATGCCATTCCCTCCCTCCCCACCCCCAAGTTCCATGAGGAGCTTGGGGTCGCCAGAGCCTCGTCTGTTAGTGAAACAGGATTCGCCGCGGATAGGTGAGGTTGACAATTGGGTTTGGAGAAGCTATATATTGCGCTGGCAACCTGAAGGGTTGCGCTACACAGCCCCTTGAATCTGGTATTTTAGTCGCCTCTTACGAAAGGCATACCTACCGCGGGTACATTCTGATCCCCTAACCCGCTGGGGGGGACTAGTTTTTCATCCCATATGCTAGCTGCTAAAAGCAAAGTAGCACCCCTTCAAACGGTGAGTCTTCCAAGGATAGAACTTTGTGGAGTAGTCTTACTCTCCAAATTAGTGAAACAGCTCCGAAGTGAGCTGAATCTACCCCAACACGAACTCATTCTCTGGTGCGATTCTGCCATCGTACTGGCATCGTTAGAAAAACCACCCCATGCCTGGAAAACGTATGTAGCCAAGAGGACATCCGAAATTCTTAAGAAAGTCGACAACGCCACTTGGAGGCACGTTTCCAGTAACGATAACCCAGCGGATTTGAGCACTCGAGGCTGCAAGCCCCAGTTCTTAGACGAATGTCCATTATGGTGGGAAGGACCTAATTGGCTTATCAGGCCACCAACTTCGTGGCCAAAGGATATATCTCACCACCCAACTCAACCCGAACAACGACATGTGGAAGCGTTCCCTGCATGAAAAAAAAATAGATATACTCGACCGTTTTTCGTCGTTTTCGCGAGCGCTTAGTGTCGTGGCCTATATGTTGCGGTTTATCCAGAAAGCAAGGAAACTAAAAGTTGCAGCCACGTTCAACCTCACCCACGCCGAAGTGAATGATGCCAAAATCAAAATCATCATTCAAGCTTAACGGAATCATTACGGAGACACGATAGAGCTGCTTCAAACGGCAGGACCCTTACCCAAAAAGAACACCCTTCTGACTTTAAACCCCATGTTAGATGACTCAGGAATCATGCGAGTTTCCGGAAGATTGGCCTATGCCACAGGTAGCTTTAATGAGCGGCACCAAATTATCATACCCGAAAACCCTCGATTTTGTTCTCTTCTGTTGGACTTCCTCCATTCGAACCTGCTGCACGCCGACAAACAGCTGATGATCCGAGTGGTACAGCAACAGTAATACATTCCACGCTTGAAGCAAAAGGTTAAAAAGCTCATCATCCACTGCAAAACCTGCACCATCTACAAAGAGCAGATGAAAACGCAGATAATGGTAGCTTTGCCACCCGAGAGGTCAACATATTCCCTACCCTTTCATACAACAGGAGTCGACTTTGCTGGACCATTTATGGTAGAAACTTCTCCCCTTCGCCGAGCTTCGTATGTCAAAGCTTACGTTTGCTATAAAAGATTAAAATGAAGTAATTGGTTTTGTGAGTTTTCAACATCAATGAGCGAATGCTTTTTATTCAAATATTGTCAGCTTATTTATACTAAATTAGTATAAACATATTCTTACATACATATTTACTTTAAGCATACATACTTACATGCATATTTACCTTAAGCATACATACTTACATACCTACATACAACTCGATACAAAATATGTACCTACACACCAGTGTTGAGTTGTGCCTTCTGTGGGAAATGCAACGTTCGCAATTTTGCTGGAATGCAAGTTTGGTTTGGTTGTGTGTTGTGCATACCTGTATTAAATCGTGTGAATGGCTATGTCAGCAATAATTATCAAATGCATATTTATGTGTTGATGAACATTTTCACTATTTTTGTATCAGGGTAGCAAATTAGACTGATTTAAATATTTGGCATTAAATTGTTGGCTGTTTACACTACATCTCCTTTTTTTCAGAATGCTTATGCGTTTGGAGAATGCATGAGCATTCTATTTTTATTTAGTTAAGTATGAATTAATTCTTCTTTTGTATTTTGTGTTTGTAGGTTGAAAATTTTTTTATTTTATTAATTTAAATCTATTTTTGTGTATTATTATTTTCTTATTATTTATGATATTGCCATTCTCTATGTTACTGAGAAATTTTTGCTTATCCTCATTTCCTAGCCTAGATGGGATTAAAGTGTCATTATTTTTATTATCAATATTTTCTTCTTTATAGGGTATTAGAGTAAAATTATTATTTTCATCGATTTCTTCTACCTTATAGGGCCTTTATATCTACTATCTAACTACCTCGTTTTTTACTAACACAACATCTCCTATATTTATTTCCTTATAGTGAATATTTTTATTATAAATAATCTTTTGTTTTTCTTTAGCATCTTTTACTAATTTAAAGGCTCTATCCTGTGCTATTTGTAACCTCTTTATCGTAAGCCTCATAATTGTACAATGGGCTTACCGTATTTTCTTGTAAAAGTCTGGGGTTTTTTGCCAAAGATCAATTCGAATGGACAATAGTTATGGACTGTAGATGGGGTAGTATTGTAACAATATGCAAAATATTTGAGATATTCATCCCAGTCTACTTAATGGATATGTATGAACGCACATATTCATTGAAAGTTCTATGGTTACGTTCAACAGTGCCTAAAGTTTGGTGGTGATACGGCGTAGATGTTTTGTACTCAATATTGAGAAGCTTACATAGTTCTTCAAACAGGCTATTTTTATATTCAGATCCCATATCCGTTATTATTGTTTTCATACTTCCATAAATTAATATGAAATTTTCGAATATGGCTCTGGCTACTGTTTTTGCATGTTTGCTATGTATAGGAATTGCAACTAAGTATTTAGTCAAATCACATATTAGATTGACACAGTATTCGTTTCCATTTAATGATCTTGGTAAAAGTCCAATTGTATCTATTTGTACTGTTTCGAACGCCTTTGGTGGTGTTTCCGTCAAAATCATTGGTTCTTTTAAATTTGTATAAATGTTATTTTTGTTACAATTAACGCATTTCTTTATATATTTTCTTATATCATTTTTCATATTTTTCCAGTAATATTTTTGTCCTATTTTATTAGTTGTACGATTGATTCCTGGATGGCCACCATTAACATGATCATCGTGATATTTTTGAAGAATCTTTTTAATTTTATCATTTACCGTCACATGCACAACCTCCGGAGTTAATGCAATTGTTAAATGTGTGAGAACTTTGGTACCTATTACCTTAAATGTGTCTACTCGAGTATAATTAAACAATTTGTCTCCTAAGGACAACTGTATTTTCTTAATTTCCAAATTGCCGGCTTTTTCCATAAGCCTGGTAAAGAATTGGCCCAAGTCAATCTTCGCCTCAACAATTTGATTCTCTATATTTATTTCACTACAAATTTTCTTTCCTTTTTTGAAACATAATTTCGGAGGATCGAAAACGAGCTGGACTAGTCTTTTTACTTCACATTTATGAAGCGCTTCGTATATTATATGGTTCTCTTTGTGACTTTTCTTCTATTCATTTCTATTACTATTATTACTGGAATTCTTTTTAGTTTGCGATCTTGTCGTGACTTTCATTATTTTACAAATCATTGATATCTATTCGTGACAGAGCGTCTGCCACGTAATTTTCTTTTCCTGCTATGTACTCCACCCCAAAGTCATACTCTTCAAAATCCATCCTGATTCTAGTTAGTTTAGATGAAGGGTTTTTCATTGTGAATAAATACGTTAAAGGTCGATGATCCGTCTTCACTGTGAATTTTCTGCCATAAACATATGGTCTAAAATATATAATTGTCCAATATATGGCCGCTAATTCTTTTTTGATCGTGGCTTTATTTATTTCGCCTTTTGTAAAAGATCTTGAGGCATAGGCAATGGGTAATTGTTTTTCTTCAACTTATTGGTTTAGCACAGCACCGAAGGCATAACCACTTGCGTCGGTTGTAATAAAGAACTCTTTATCAAAATTGGGATATTGGAGGATATTTGGACTAACTAATGCATTTTTTAGGTAATTAAAAGATTTCTCGCAGTCGTCTGTCCAATTGAAAATTACATTTTTCTTACTAAGTCTTGTTAGAATCCTGGCGTATTCCGCGAAATTTGGTATGAATGTTCTATAATAATTACAAACTGCGATAAATTTTTTTGCTTCATCAGCATTTTTGGGAGTTGGGTAATTTTGAACAATTTTAAATTTGCTTGGGTCTGGTAAAATTCCAGTACTTGTGCATTTATGTCCAAGATAAGTGACTTCTTGACTGAAAAATAGACATTTGTCCGGATGCTATTTTAAATTATATTTTCTGCATGTGGAGAATACATCCCGTAAATTTTTAATCATATATTTTTCAGAGCATCCTAATACGACTAAATCGTCCATGTATAAGAATGCTTGTGATGGTTTTAGACCTGCGAATGCCAATGTCATCATCCTCTGGAATGAGTTTGGAGCTACTTTGAGACCATAAGGTAATCTTTTGAAACGATAAGTACCGTTATACGCTGTAAAGGATGTGATATCTCTTGATTCTGGGCTGATTTCTATTTGGTGAAATCCTGACATTAAATCTAGGCATGAGAAATATTTCGCTCTTCCCAATTGATCTAGAATATCATCTATTCTAGGCAAAGGGAATTTATCAGCTGTTATTTTTTTATTTATTTGTCTGAAATCAACAACTAATCTCCACCTTTTTTCTCCTTTGCCCGGAAGGGATTTTTTAGGTAACAATAAAATAGGGCTGTTGTACTCTGAGGTTGATGGTTCAACAATATCATCTTGAATTAGTTTGTTTACTTGTTTATTTATTTCATTGTTATGTGCTTGGGGTAGTCTATAATTTTTATTATACACAGGAGTGTTATCTTTCAGATGCAACTTTTGTTTGTAAAAGTTATTGGTCGTGATTGGTTCTGTTTCTAATGAGACTATATCAACGAATTCTGAGCATAATGTGTTGAGTGATTTACTAGCGAATGGCGCAAAATTTGTATTCAATCTTTCTAACTTTTCTTTATTATTACCTTGCAGTGAGGTGTATTTTCAATTATTACATAATCCTCTAAGCTTTCTGTTTTGATGTCATAATCTTGAATGATTGCATGTTTATCTGTTGTATTTATTATTCTTATTGAAGCATGATTTGAGTTTACTATCGTGTTGGCTACAAAAATGCCATCAGTCAATTCTTGATGAGGTACTAATAGTTCCTTATTATGACTATTGATTTGAACGTGTCTAATTACTTCGGCTCTTGCGGGTATTTTAATGCTATTGATTGTTGGTTTATTTGTCACTTGTATAACTATATCTTCTGGCTAATCGTATGGTCGTAGTATTAGGCTGTCCCCATTTTTATTATAATCTAAAATGCAATTCTATTTTTTAATGGAGTCAAGTCCCAAAATTCCATCACATGAGATTGGGAAATTGTCTTCTACTATGTGAAATTTGTGTCTTATTAAAAGACTATCATCTGTTAGATCTGCTTTTACTGTTCCAAGTGTGCTTGTTATGCCTCGGCCAATACCTTTTTAATCTGTGATCTGTGAGTTATTTATTGTGACATTACTGTCAATTTGACCCTTCTTTATTATTGAGATATCCGCTCCTGTATCTATCAGGAACGTTGAAGTTGACTTATTTAGAGTAGTATTGGAAGATATGTAGCTGTTCAGATGCAAGTTGAATGTATATACTTTATTACCGTTAGCATTTACTGTTGGAGTGGAGTTTTCTGGTTTTCCTGTTGGTTTATATTACGGAGATTGCGCGTGTTACTCTGATTGGATGATCTTGACTGACCTGCAAAATTGCGTCTTGGGAAATTATTATTTTGTCAATTACTATTATTATTATTATATCTGTTAGCATTACCATAATATCTTCGGTTTTGGTTACCTCGATAATTATTATTTTGGTAGCTTCTTGGGAAGTTACCTCGGTAATTACCTTGTGAGCGCGTCAGGCGTAACATTGTATTTGGGTTACCCGTGATTTCAGTACAACTATTCGTGAATTTTGAAATAGCCTCGTTCATAGATGTGAACATTCCTGCCTGCATTATCAGTTTAACTCTTTCGGTAGCCGAGTTCTTACACATGGCCTTTACAGCTGCTTGTGTGGCATATTTGGTCGCCACATCAGGTGCAAGACCGTCATATATGTAAGCACCTTCCAACGATTTTGTTAATTTTTCGATTTCAGCAGTGTACTGGTTTACTGCGCTGTTGGACGTTTAGGAGTTTTGCCATCAAAACTTCTACAGATTCACCTTTAATTGCTGAACTCAACTTTTGCCTTATTGCCAGTATTGAATTTTCAGTGCTCGAAAGGTTTCTAGCTGTTCCCTTGAGCTTAGTTTTTATCATGGAAACTGCTATGGTCTCATGAGTTTCCTTAATTTGTTCTAGGATATCTAGTGCGTCTAAGAAGCTATGTAAGTTCCCATGTTTACCATCAAACTCAGGTAGAATTGGCGAAGCCGTTTTTAAGAATTCTACTGTGGTTTGTACCATTTTGTCTTTTCTTGTTTGGTAGTTTGGTGTCTCTGCTAAAATTTCCTTTTTTTCCTGTTTTTCTTCTTCTTTTTGCTCTACTTCTTGTTCCTCTTCTAAATCGGAGGCTGTCTCCAGCAGGAATGTGCTAAAGTCTATTTCTATTTCCTTCTTGAAACTCCTTGGTACTATGAATTCTATATCATATCTTGCCAGTGAGGACACCAATTTGTCTCTAACGCTGGCAAAAATTTGATATGCTTGGTCTTTTCGATTGCCGTCTAGTTTACCGTTTAACTTTTGGATTGTTTTTCCTATTCTGTTAAATGCTTCATCTATTATTTTAAGATGCTTTACTACTGTTTCTGCCATTACTTTTGTATTTTTATTAATATATTTGTAAGATTCTTCTCCTATCGTTTTTTCTTCTATGAGTAGTTTAACGATATCTTCCCATTTGCCCATTGGGGATGGCAGTTAAAATTTAGTTAAAACTTATCTAAACCTTCGGCGCGGCTATCATATCGCTTTTTTAGGAATTTATTATGGGTTGAGTAGAGTTTCAGAAACAAACTGATGCAACTAACTACGCAGATGATTAGAAGCATGATCTTAATAGTATCTAGTGCCTCAGTATGGTCTACTACTTATTTTTTTTTTTTTGTTTTTTTGTTCTTTTATTAAAATTTTTATTTATTTTTTTTTTTTTTCAATATTTTAATCGGTGCTTCCCATAATTTTGACTTCCCACCTATATAACTCTTCAGCTGCTGTTGCGTGTGGGTTCCTAACATTCCATATTGTTGGTTCCCCAGGCATTTCAATAAGTTTCCAATGACTTTTCAACCAAATTAGAGTTTTTTCCTCATCTACAATTTTAATTTCATTTTTAAGGTCCTCAAGTGGGCCTTTTCCATAAGTTTTAATCTTCCTTGATGTTTACATTGCTGGATTCGATTTTTTATTTTTATAATTATTATTCCTTAATCCCTTAATTTCTTGTTTTAGTTGAATTTTTTTGCCTGATTAGTGCTTAAATTTATTTTTTCATAGATCTTGGCTATTGTTTTTCGAATGCCAAATTGCTTTCCTCCTCTTTTTCTTTTCAATTTGACCGGCTTTGGAACTTTAGGTTCCTCAATTTTTTTAATCCTATTTCTCTTTCTGTACTCCTCGATTGTTATTGGCTTAGGGCTTTGCTTGTGTTTCTCAGGTGTTTCGTTTTCACCTTCTTGTAAATTTAAATTTAGTTTAACTAATTTGTCGAAAATTTGGTCAAATTGGCTTTGATTTTGTATGTCCTCTTCTGGGAACATGGCTCAATAATTTAACAAAAAGTTTTTACAGCAGAAATTTTAATTTTTGCTTGTCAATAGGCAGCCGTTAGGTTGCCCGAATATTTTCCTGCTTAAAAATAATTTTTAAATTATCAAAATTAAGCTAATATGCGTATTATGCTTATAATTATTAGGTGCTAGTCCTGGACGATTCACGATTTCGGTGTCATCCTTGCGCAGGGGCCATGCTGATCTTCTCTGTATCGTTGCAATGTATGTTTTGTTGACGTCTTCCATTTGCCGCAATTTTCACTGTTGGTGCCCGAATTTAATTATCATTTCTCTTCTTTTTTTCTTTTACAAGGCTTAGGCTGTAATCAGCCAATACAATCCTTACCAATGAATTAGGCTGCATAATCAGCCAGTAGAATCATAGGCGGGATCGCCATATAAAAGATTAAAATGTCGTATCCTTGCCAGCTATGAAATTAGGCTGAAAAATTAGCCAGTAGAATCATAGGCAGGATCGCCATATAAAAGATTAAAATGAAGTAACTGGTTTTGTGAGTTTTCAACATCAATGAGCGAATGCTTTTTATTCAAATATTGTCAGCTTATTTATACTAAATTATTCTAAATATATTCTTACATACATATTTACTTTAAGCATACATATTTACATGCATATTTACCTTAAGCATACATACTTACATACCTACATACAACTCGATACAAAATATGTACCTACACACGTGTGTTGAGTTGTGACTTCTGTGGGAAATGCAACGTTCGCAAATTTGCTTGAATGCAAGTTTGGTTTGGTTTGTGTTGTACACACACCTGTATTAAATCGTGTAAATGGCTATCTCAGCAACAATTATCAGATGCCTTTTTATGTGTTGATGAACACTTAAACTATTCTTGTTATAGGGTAGCATATTAGCTGATTTAAATATTTGACATTCAATTGTTGGCTGTTTGCACTACATTGTGTGTTCGTCTGTTTTTCCACAAAGGCTGTTCATTTAGAAGTGTGTTCTGACCTCACCACGAATGACTTCAACACAGCTTTTGCCCTATTCACTGGCCGCCGTGGCCTACCCTATCAGATATTTTCTGACAACGGAAAAACGTTCGTCGGCGCACAACGCGTACTACAAAGGGAATTCACCACATTCCTCAAGGAAGCCGCTACACACGTCGCCGAAAAGTATGCAACTCACGGATTCTCATGAAAATTCATCCCACCATACGCTCCACAAATGGGTGGTATATGGGAAGCGGCCGTGAAAAGTTTTAAGATACACTTTACGAAGGGAGCAGGAAACCAGAAGTTCTCCTTCGAAGAGCTCACTACCCTCTTAGTACGCATAGAGGCGGTCCTCAACTCCCGACCGCTCTCCCCTATGTCCGAAGATCCAATGAATCCCCTAGTCCTAACCCCAGGGCATTTCCTACGTGGTGCACCATTCTTGTCATTGCCGGAGCCAACTGCAGAGCATCTCACCCTGGTCAACAAATGGCAGAAACTGAAAGTGCTTCACCACCAGTTCAGCACGCGATGGAAGAACGAGTAATCAAGGAGCTGCACAAGCGGTACAAGTGGAAATGCCCTCAACGCAATATTCAAGTTGGAGATTTAGTCGTGGTAAAGGATGATTTACTACCCCAGAACGAATGGTGTTTGGGACGGGTAATCACTTTACACCCTGGATCGGATAACCATGTTCGAGTTGTGGAACTCAAAACTCAAAACGGACTAATAACCAGGAATATTGCCAAACTGTGCGTGCTACCAACTGCCTAGCAGTCCTACCCCTACCTCCGGTACCCTCAGCTTTCAGGGCCCCTAGCAATCTGAAAAGATATATAAGCTACCCTCACCCGTGTCTGAAAAATACGAATATTTTTTCTCTTTCCTTATCTATACGGGACCCGCAGAACAACCGAGGGCCAAAGTGTCGCCTCAACGGCATGTGTTGAGACAGTGTCGGACATTTTTAGCGATGCAACCGGGGGAACGATATCAGTGTGCGAAAACCCACCGGAACTGCCTTAACTGCCTCGCCATTTCGCACATCACTGGGGCCTGCGACTCTCCGAGCAGCTGCCGAAAATGCCACCTCGGCCACCACACGTTGCTACACCGGACTCGAAAGAACAACAACGCCGGACGCCAGGGCAACGACAGTCGACGCCGAGACAGGGCAAATCCAAGAGCCCGCGCGCGAAACCGCCAAAGCGCGGTACAAAGCTAATCGGCTCGGCAAAAAGCCAAACTGAGAAAACTCGTCGATAAGGCACGGGCGGCCCTGGACCGGGTCGATGCCGTCCTCAACCCAACCACGCGTCGGGCTGGGGGGAGCATGTTGAAGACATGATCCAGTTTTCGAACTAAGTCGGCCCCCCTCCGTCTGGCAACACCCGGCCATTGCGGCCAAGTTCAAGCAGCACATCAGCTGTGCTTGCCGACCACCACTGTGCTCACTCTCAAGTTAGTTGTTCTCAAACTACCCAACTACACGCGTCGCCCGAATCGCAATCGTTCGCCGTATTTATCGCCCACCCGCCGTTAAATTAATTCTTATTTTCATTTTATATTTCAATTTAATTTCATCTCCGTATCGTTTTACTTTCGCTGTGTTTGAAAATATATATTGAATATTTACATATATGTGTGCCCTCTTTTAAATGGAAAAGTGCTATGTTAACGAATTTTTTATACAACTTCAAATCTAATTATGTCAATGTCAGTAAGAATGGGCACACATAACTGGTGCACAAGTTATATATGACCATTCTCCAAAGGCCGGTGGTATAATGTGCCCTTAGAATTAGGCACGCTTTCACTATATCAAATTGTTCATTACATATTTACATACATGCAGACCTCACACGTCAAAAACTATTAATAACATATTGCTGAGCAAACACTTATGAATTGACTACACATATTTGTTTATATCAGTCAATTGGTCACGGTAACGTTGGCCATATACACAAATATGTACTCAAATACCGAAATAAGATCATGCCAATATGCTGACTTTACATACAGTAAACATGTACATTTTAGCTCATAACTATTAGTGTAAATAGGTATAAGTAGAATAAGAATATTTTGTATAAAAAGAGAAGCATTTTCAAAATAAACAAGAATCACAAAGAATCACTTTGAATGATCGAACGCTTAAACATCAACTCCGTATTAATTATATTATAATCTATTCGTCTTCAGTACTGGCCCATTGGCGGCCGTAAAACCGTAAGTTGAGTTATTAATAAGTGTGTTCGGTGCTTTCATGTCAAACCCAAATCTATGCAACACTTAATGGGAAGCCTGCCAGCAGCAAGGGTTGAATGCAGTCGTGTATTCCTAACAACCGGAGTCGACTTTTGCGGTTCGTTTCTCTACAAATCCGACGTACGAAACCGAGCTCCAATCAAGTGTTATATTTGCATATTTATTTGCAACTAAGGCTATACATATGGTGCTGGGCAAAGATTTGGCAACCTAGTCATTCATCGCTGCCTTAAAGAGATTCATTGGTACTCGCGGTAGGCCGCAACTCATATGGTTGGACAAGGCCACTAATTTTTTTGGAGCAAAAAATTAGCTATCTTAATTAAAAAACTTATTCTTTGATCAAGAGAATGTGAAAGTAATACATGAAAAGTATGCTAGCGATGGAATTGAGTAGATGTTCATACCCCACGCTCTCAGCAATTTGGCGGCTTATGGGAAGCCGGAGTAAAAATGGCCAAATATCATTTTTATCGCGTAGTTGGCCTTTCCCTATTAAATTTTGATGAGCTTCGCACACTTGTGTGCCAGGTTTGCGCAAAAATAAATTCACTTCCCTTATGTCCCGTTTCAGGGAACCCTGATGACATTGAGTTGCCTACACCTGTGCACTTTCTTATTGGCGCATCTTTCACATCAGTGGTAGAACCTGACCTTACCACAGTAAGCATAAATTGACTTAGTAGATGGAAGCGTATATGCTACATACAACAGACTCTTCTTCAGCAACGCCAAAAATGAAATTCATCGGCAATAAAGCTAAAGCCTGCAAACTTAGTGGACAACTTTGGTCTTTCTTCGCTACACTTAACACTTCCAATTAAAAGGGTTTATCGTTTTACTTCAAAAACGTTATAAATTCTTTTTTTATTTATAATTTAATAATTAAGCAATTAACGCGTTAACAACTTCAGCTTCTGATTTAAATATTCAAAAATTCAAAGGATTAGAAAAAAATGTATATAGAGGGAGCGCGTCCGCGATTGCCGGCTAATAATGCTTGACTGACGAATGCCATATATAATTGTTGACGATGGTAGTGTATGCGCGTTGGCGCCTTTCCATTCGCCGCGCACGGCTGCGCATAAGGATTTCGCCGCCGTATAAATTATTAAGGAGGCGGCTTAAACATCCTGCCCGCCCTGCAGGGAGGTGCCAGTAAGCACCTTCTGCAGTTCCTGCAGGGCGCGGATGGTAGTATCTAAGGCGCGATTCGTATTGCGCCGTTGGCATTGCGCCGTTTGCAGGCCTTGAGGGGTGCGCGCGATCGTGCGCTTGGCCGTCTTTGCGAGTTTGGGGGTTGCCGCTGTTTTACATGCAGGATGCGCCTTTTGGGCGCTACAGGCGCAGGTCGGTGTCGTCTCTTTTTTCTTTTTCGGCCTGGGTTTCGGCTTCCGGGATGCTTGCTGTGTTGGGACCTTTCCTTGACCACGTTGACTTTTCGGTCCATTGTGCAGGAGGGTGTGATGCGCCAGACCGCACATTTTGCACGACCCTCGGGAGTCGCATTCACCCGTTGTATGCGTGAGGGCTAAGCAATTATAACAATAGCCCTGTGCCCTGGCCACGGTAGCACGCTGCGGTGGCCGCATCGCCTTAAAAGCCGGGCAGGTCCGCAGAGCGTGGTAGCGGTGGCAGAGCCGACACTGGAGGCAGTTATCGGTCTCTGCTGTGGGAGCCAGTGGACATGCTGGTCGAGATGCCATGATGGTGTCGTCCTGAAAGCATAAGAGCAGAGAGAGAAACGAGAAGTAGTTGGATACAGCGGATGATACGGAAATTTAATTATACAGGGGAAACGTATATAAGTTAGAGCGCTGTGCTCGAAGAGTACTCCATTGGAAGAAAGCACAGTTTAACTAAGGGGCGCATGACAAGCCCATTTTGGGTGCGAACCTCTACAACCCGAACATGGTTGTCAGGTCCGTGGCGAACGTTCTCGATTCGTCCCAGACGCCACTCTGTGGGTGGGAGCGAATCTTCTTTAATTACGACAAGGTCGCCTGGTTGAGGATTTCGCTGTGGCGTTTGCCATTTATAGCGCTTCTGAAGGTCCTTCAGATAATCCTCTTTCCAGCGTCGACTGAATTGGTGATGAAGCGATTTGAGTTTTTCCCATCGATTTATCCAGGAGAGGTCTTCCGCGTTTGGCTCAGGAATGGCTAATAGCGGTGCACCTCGAAGGAAGTGACCCGGAGTGAGCGCTGTGAAGTCAGCTGGGTCCTGGGATAGTGAGGTGAGAGGCCTCGAATTGAGAACTGCTTCAATACGCACCAACAGCGTCGTGAATTCTTCGAAAGTAAACTTGTGGGATGCAGCGGTTTTTTTGAGGTGGGTTTTAAAACTTTTTACTGCGGATTCCCACAAGCCGCCCATATGAGGGGCGCTGGGTGGAATATACTGCCAGTTTATTCCCTGAGGGGCGTATTTCTGTACAATGTCCGCAGAGCATTCGTTAAGAAATTTAACGAAGTCGCGTTCGAGTGCGCGCTGAGCGCCAATGAACGTTTTACCATTGTCGCTCATCATTTTTGAGGGATAACCTCGTCTGCCAACGAATCGGGCGAATGCTGCTCGAAAGGCTTCAGTAGTAAGGTCCGAGCATAGCTCGAGGTGTACTGCCTTTGTGGAAAAACAGACGAATACAGCCACGTACCCTTTTATGATAGTGGTCGACCTCAGAACCGATGCTTTTATTTGGAATGGACCTGCAAAGTCTACTCCTGTTGTGGAAAAGGGGAGTGAGAAATTGCAGCGCTCAGGTGGTAGAGCTGCCATTATTTGCGTGCGCGTTTTCTGTTTGAAAAGCGTGCAAGATTTGCACTGAAAAATGCATTTCTTTATAAGAGGCTTTAGTTTTGGTACGTAGTACTCTTGCCTCACCATTTGGAGCATTAACCGCATTTCTGCATGAAGAAGCAGGCGGTGTAAGAACTCCAGATACAACTGGCAGAGCCTCGAATCCGGAGGAAGGATTACTGGATGCTTCTCGTTGTATTGCATTGTAGAATGTTCCAATCTTCCACCGATACGTAGGAGCCCGTATCCATCCAGAAATGGGTCAAGAGCCAGAAGGGAACTCTTTTTGCTTATTGGCATATTGTTTTGTAAGGCGCTCTTTTCCGCCCCGAAATGGCGAGATTGTGCCATTGCCACAAGCCGCGTTTTCACATGTTGCAACTCTTTGTACGTCAGATGGGGATTATGTGTTGCCACCGATTTGGATTTGCTGCAGGCATTGTTCGCAAAGCGGAACACGTATGCAATCACACGGAGAGCTCGAGAGTATGAGGAGAAGCGTTGGAGAATATCGTCCTCCTCCTCGAGTGCGTGATATGCTTCGACCTTGCGTTTCTCGGGTGGAGAAGCACTACCTGCTTTCGGCTTTGGCCATGCCGAAACGTGGCAAGAAAGCCATTGTGGTCCGTGCCACCAAAGTGAAGAGCCTATCAAATCATGCGGATTGCAACCACGTGTGCCAAGATCAGCAGGGTTGTCTTGGCTAGATACATGGCGCCAGGTGCCGCTGGGAAGATATTCTCGAATTTGAGAGGTACGGTTGGCCACATAAGTCTTCCAGGTCGATGGAGATTTCTCTAGCCAGGCTAGTACAATCTCAGAATCTGACCATAAGAATATGTTGCATGCTTGTAAGTCGAGCTGTTTTCGAACAGTTGAAGCCAGTTTTGCGAGTAGGACTGCACCACATAGCTCTAAGCGGGGTAAGCTTACAGTTTTTATGGGGGCAACTTTGCCTTTCGCAACCAAAAGAGAAGATTTTATTTGGTTGCCCACATGTGTGCGGATGTAAATCGCTGCGCAATATGCCTTTTCCGAGGCATCACAGAACCCGTGGATTTGGGTGTCTTGCCCTGGAACGACATTAACCCATCGAGAGATTTCGATGTGGCAAATGGCTGGCAGATTTTCTGCGAAATGTTGCCATTTTGATAATGTTGCGGGTTTGGCGCTTTCATCCCAATCGCTGCCATCCAGCCAGATTTCTTGGAGAAGCATCTTGGCCTGGATCATAACTGGCGACAGCCATCCTGCCGGGTCAAAAAGTTTTGCAACAGAAGATAAAATTTGTCGCTTTGTGACCGCATTTTGGGTGTGTTCCGGCAGAATGGTGTATGAAAATTTGTCCGTGAGCGCGTTCCATCGAATGCCAAGAGTTTTGGTATTGGAAGTGCTCTCAAATTTTAAGAAGTTGGAGTCTAGAAGATCCTCCTTCGGAAACTGTTCTAATATGGCCGGGTGATTAGCCGTTAGTTTCTTTAGTATGAAACCAGCTGATTTTAGGGCGTGTATCACTTGAACGAGGGATTCAGTGGCGTTATCGATGGTATGACTTCCGGATAGGATGTCGTCGACATAGGTTTGCGTCTTGAGAATTGTTGCAGCCAACGGGAATGTCGCTTTCGTGTCATCGGATAGTTGATGCAACGTACGAATAGCGAGATATGGTGCACAATTGACGCCGAATGTAACCGTTTTTAGATTGAAATCGCTAACATTGGAGTTGGCCGATTTGCGAAATAGGATTCGCTGAAAATCTTTGTCGTCCTCGTGTATAAGGATCTGACGGTACATTTTTTCAATATCTCCATTGAACACATACTTATGCATGCGCCACTGTAGAATTAGTAGCATGAGATCTGGTTGCAGAGTTGGACCAGTGTATAGCACGTCATTCAGGGATTTTCCTGACCCAGATTTTTTAGAGGCGTTGAAAACCACACGAACTTTGGTGGTGACCTTATCTGGTTTGACTACCGCATGATGTGGCAAGTAAAATGAGAAGACCTTGCCATTCGAAGTTATTTCGCATGGGTCGGCAGATTCCATGTGATCAAGGTCGAGATATTCTTGCAACACATTGTTGTACATTGTACCTAACTCCCCCTTTTTCTGAAGCGATCGCTCCATGCTGAAAAACTGCTGCAGAGCAGCCGGGCGGGATTTGCCGAGGGAGAGTTTTTCAGGAAACTCTTCCTTGAATGGAAGTCGCACAATGTATCGACCGTTTGGTGCACGTGTCGTGGTTGTTGCATATATCCGCTCACACGCTTGATCCTCGGGGGATATCTGTGGAGGTTGTGGAATTTCCTCCTCTTCCCAAAATTTTCTCAGTTGAGAACTGAGTGTCTCGTTTGACGCTTGGACTTGCGTCGAGAATGACACAACATTTTCAGTTATTGGACCACTGAGAATCCAACCAAAAATGGTTTGTTGCGCAAGTATGCTACCGCACACCTTTTTTATACCTTCCAGCAGAATTTGTGGAAGTATGTCGCTGCCAATGACCATGTCAGTCTGACCTGGTATGTGGCAACTGGGATCAGCGAGCTCAAGGAGTTTGAACTGCTGCCAGATTTTGCGACTAATGGTGGATGTTGGTAGATTTGTTGTTAGCTGCGGCAACACAATGGCATGAGCCTTTATCCTTTTCATGGCCTTGGATGCAACCAGTGTCAAAGGACAAAGCTTGGAGGACTTTTGTACGACTTGTCCACCCATGCCAGAGATTTCGAACTTTGAATGTTCGAATGGAAGTTTCAACCGTTTTTGCACTTTCGAGGAAAGGAAAGTTCTTTCCGAGCCTTGATCAATAAGGGCTCTCAGTTGAAATAATTCCCCTTCGTGTTCGACTGCGACCATAGCAGTAGGAAGGAGAATTTGGTTATCATTGGCTGCATGCAATGATTGAACCGGTGCGTGTTTTGAACAACACGGTAGCTCGCCAGAATCGGAGCTATTCTGCGTTTGTCGAACGGGAGATGTTGACTCAGCAGTTGTGTGCTGCACGTTTGGTGCATTCGTTCGCGGGGTGGAACGTTGAGCTTGTGGGCTCGCATGCAACAGCGTGTGATGCCGTTGATGACATGTCGAACATGACCACTTGCTCGTGCACTCATTGATGATATGAGTGCTGCTAAGGCAGTTTGTACACAGCTTAGCTTGTTTTATGAATTGTGTCCGGTTTTGCACAGACATTCGTTTGAATCGTGGACAGAATCTAATAAGGTGTGGGGAGTTGCAACATTGGCAAGTTTCCTTTTTAGATTCTGCCACAAGGGTTTGCGTCCTGTTGAAGGACCTGTTTTGCGTAGGATTTTGATGAGCGACTGGTTTTTGTTTGCTTGGTTGAAGCCTATTGACCCTTTCAACGACTTCATATCTCGAGGTGAGAAAGTCGTTCATTTGTGACCATGAGGGTAGATCTCTTCGAGAAGAGAGAGACTGTTCCCAAAGTGACAGGGTTGTTTCTGGGAGCTTTGATGAACAAATGTACACCAGAATCGGATCCCAACTGTCTGTCGTAACTCCTTGGGAGTGAAGGACGGATAGGCAGTTGTTTATTGTATTTTGCAATTTCTGAAGTTGCTCACTATTTTCGGATGGAATAGTGGCAAGAGTCAGTAAGGATTTTATCTGGTTGTCAACCAAGATACGCTTGTTTTCGTATCGTGACCGTAAAGCTTCCCAGGCAAGGTCAAAGTTATCATCGCTCAACGCATATTGTTTGACGATGGAGCCGGCTTTGCCTTGCGTTTTGTACCGGAGATGGTACAATTTCTGAGCACGGGAGAGCCTTGGGTGGTTAATGTACACCGCTGTGAACATGTCACGAAAAGCGGGCCATTCTTCATAGCCACCATAAAAGGTCTCCGTGTCGCATGCTGGGACTTTGAGGTAAATATTTGCCTCAGCCGGGGGTTGTTCCACGCGGGGTGGTGGACTCGGCGTTGCCATCATTTTGATCAATGAAAGTTGATCGGCAATTTTTGCTTTAGTCACTTCATACGTATCAAGGCAGGCGCATTGTTTGCCTTGCACTGAACTCTTGAAGTCTTCAGGGAAACTTTCGTCTGGTTTCGAAAAAACCAGATCGTAAACCGATTGAAGTCGTGCCCAATAATCATCTAGTGATTTGTCCTTTATCATGAGATACGATTCAGTGTGATCCTGAATCGGTGCTTCGTTGAATTTTGCACAATATCTCATCAGATTGTCACTTTCCGCGATGAACTTTTGCGCGGATGGGTCAACTGATTTGGATTTCTGGGGGGATGTTGACCTCTCCTTGGCCGTTTCTTCCTTTGGGCCACCTTTTGGTTTTGTCCCGGTTTCGGACGTTTTTGGGGGACTGCGAGGCATTTTATGCAAGCTTTTGGGTTTTCACCAAAAAAACCGAATAAAGTATGTGTCCGCTCAGAGAACGTTCGCAAAATTTGAAGATGGAAAACTCTTCGTGCCACAGAAATTTAAAAAGGGGAATTTTTAATTGGTGGCGGTGTTTGTGTTTTTTTTTTTGAACAATAGAGTCAAGCACGGACAACGGGACGTTCCTTAAATGATTTAAATCCGCGAAATTCGGAATTTAATAGGATTTATATTGTTTTGTAAAAACAAAAGGTATAAAATTTAAAAAAAAATCACAAACACTTTTCACTTATATATACGTGTAAATATACGTGTGGAAATAAACGTGTATTTGTAAATTACTGGTATATATAGGTATGTATATATTAGAAAATAATAATATGTACTTGAAGTTTGTATGGATATTTTTTGAAAGTTCCTATAGGGACGAAAATATCTCAAACTTAGTTTTGTACGCCAGAATAAGTACAAATGTACACGCGCAATATACAAACGTATGTATATATATTTGTTTGTGCGAACGTATGCACGTGAATCAGATGAGCTTCTCTGTTTATGTTTACAAACAGAAGAGTTTGTTTTGATTCGCTTCTTCGTCGCTTTAATGTCGCGTTTCTTTGTGAAGCTGAGTGCGCTTGATTGCACTGTTGGGAGAGTGCAGCAAAGAAAGATGAAAAAATTGCAAATATGAGAGAGGTTGAGAAATTTGATCAGCAGTACACAGCTCTCGTTGCTAATGTAGCTCTATGTGCTGGGAAAATGTCGCTGGAAGAGCGACTTGAACGTGTGAGTAAACACGTATGATGTTCTCTGAGTGGAGAAGTATGATTGCTGGAAAAGCAACTTGAAATTATTTGTACATGTATGTAAGTATGTACGTATGAATATTACGATTTTTGTATATGCTGGCAAGCAAGAAAAAATCACTTGGAAGAAGTTGAACTGTATCGACAAGTTCAACGCTCTGTGTGAACAACGGGGTAAACTCAGCTGTAGAAGAAGATTTTGCCGATGTTGTTCTTGCACAGTGGATTTGAGTAGGCAAGTAAACTGCAATTTTTTGTTGGTTAAATACCACTAGAAATATGTATACATATATATATATATATAATTGGCGGATTTTGCCTATCGGTATAGCGGAATATTTTCTACCAATTTTTGGTTGCAAAAAAGTTGCAGTAAAACCAACGGTAAGAAAATTTCCGCAATATTCAAGTATATATGTGGATATATATATATGTTTTTGCAGTTTACACAAAATAATATAACTTTTGTGGAAAAAAGGTTTTATTATTTTTAATATATTTTTTATGAAAAATAAAAAACTGCCTACTCACCGATTCCTGTATTCTTATGCTGCTTATATTGTTGTTGTTGGTCTGCTTCTTGATGATGCTGCTGCTCAGCTCCTGGGTAAAGATGATTTAAAATTTTTTTTTTTTTTTTTTTTATGTTTTCAGTTTCAAAAATTTCTTTTCTCTTTTAAAAAACAATTTTTCTGTGTATTTAAGTGTTTGATTAATATATGTTTGTATGATGATTGCACCCACAATTATCAAAAACTTTTTTTTTTTGTTTTAAAGATCTTAAAATTTTTTCTTTTTTCGCAATTTTTTTTGAATATGTTCAATTCTCTATTTGTATATATGTATATAAGCAGCTTTTAAACTTTGTGTTGTTTTTTTTTTTTTT
Source organism: Eurosta solidaginis (assembly GCF_040869045.1). NCBI lineage: Eukaryota > Metazoa > Arthropoda > Insecta > Diptera > Tephritidae > Eurosta > Eurosta solidaginis. The sequence goes on along the minus strand of NC_090320.1, from coordinate 101,748,594 downwards.
CTTTCACACTTCCCTCACTCAGTTTTTATTCACTGTGTCTCCACTTTTGTATGTTTTGTTTTAAAAAATTTTTATTTATTTTTCAAACGAACGAAAATTCGATTTTAATTTAATTCTTGTTTTAATTATAATTTTAGGGGTTGGGCCAAAGATGGCTGCGAAGGACCATGGACAACTTTGGTCTTTCTTCGCTACACTTAACACTTCCAATTAAAAGGGTTTATCGTTTTACTTCAAAAACGTTATAAATTCTTTTTTTATTTATAATTTAATAATTAAGCAATTAACGCGTTAACAACTTCAGCTTCTGATTTAAATATTCAAAAATTCAAAGGATTAGAAAAAAATGTATATAGAGGGAGCGCGTCCGCGATTGCCGGCTAATAATGCTTGACTGACGAATGCCATATATAATTGTTGACGATGGTAGTGTATGCGCGTTGGCGCCTTTCCATTCGCCGCGCACGGCTGCGCATAAGGATTTCGCCGCCGTATAAATTATTAAGGAGGCGGCTTAAACACTTAGTTTTGACGAAGGACGAGAACAAACCGCCGCTTAAATGGCCACTGGCCAGGGTTATCGAAACTATTAGTGGAAAGACCAGTTGGTTCGGGTTGCCACTCTGAAGACTGCAAGTGGGATCTACAAACGGTCGGTGACAAAATTGTGCCTACTTCCAATTGACGACAATGTATTGAAAGGCTAAACCTTTCAACGGGCGGAGTATGTTTAGTTATAAACACATTGTACATATTTTAAAGTATAAGTTACCAATTCCTTATTACTACGTTTTGTCATGTACGATCACTGATAACTTTATTTTCTTATTATCACTTGCAATTTCTAATGTTCATATTCATATACATAACTTCATACACACATATGCAAACATTTGCTAACTTTAAACCTGCACTTCCACTAACCTCTATTGTTATCAATGCTAATAAACCTGTTTACCAGAATCTTTGTTGTACATAAAACATACATACATATGTACATATGTATGTGAGCATAAAAAACCTATTGTGCACTCCGGCAGGCTTTATCAACATATGTTTGTACATAATTATTTACATCTATTGTTGTGGTACAGTTAAATCAGGCAATATTTCTGCACAAATGAAAAGTGCTCTTTGTACAATAGATGCATAGAATAATGATATGATAAGCTATATAAGGGGGTAACTACTAACAACAGTTGTTTGCCATTCGTCTTATGTTCATGGGGCAAACCACATAACAAATCAAATTTCGTACCTATATCGTACTGTTTCTTTATAGAAATAATAACACGGGTAACAAAAAAAGCTTATTATCCTAAAAACAGCTTAAATATGGTATATGACGAAAGACGAATTCAACTCGACTTGGCCGCCAGAAAATTGCTTTGCTGAATGTTGTTGTTGTTGTTATACTGTGCATTGTTTATACTTTATTTCTTAATGTCAAACAAATTCACAACAATAATTACGCTTTCCATGCGCAACGAAATTTCAATTGACAAACAGCTGACTTCGAAAATTCGAAATTCCCCAATTACTGTTCTCCTTCTCGCAAGAACAAAATTTCGAGGGAATATTTAGAATTGGGCTGTAAAATATTTTTGGTCCACCGTCACTTGAGGTAAAATAATTATATGGTTCCTGGGTAGAATATAACCAGCTTCTTACCACAACTGTAGCATTCATTCATTCACTCAGTCCCTCATTCATTCATTCATTTGTACATACATATATTTTGACTCGTTTTGGTATGTCTTGAGATGCATTGACCCTTACATACATATTCATTCAATTGTACATACATACATCACGACACGCGCTACGACAGTCTACTGTCTCGTAAGTTGAGGCGTATTCTGTTTCAATTTAAAGCTGATGAATTGCTCACCACCAACCTTTTCCTGCACAATTTATTCCCACGACGCGTTGCCACTTAACTTATTCTATTCCGTTTTTGCTTACTAAGCATTTCCCACAACTAATGTTATTTGCGCTGAGCTTGCGCTTCCCACCGAGCTGAATATATGTACCTACGCAGTTCATATTTTGCACACTTAGTATATAAGTATGTATTAATGTAAATATGTAATGTAGGTAGCTCATAAGTATTAATTAGAATAATTTTGTATAAATACTCAGGTAACTTCGCTTATAAAAACAATGATTGTTTTGACACCCAAACAGAACAAAGCATTTTTTTCTAATTTTACTCATCTTCTGATTTTATTCATTACATGGCGATCCTGCCATAATAAACAGACTGCTAAACAAGCAGGACTGGTTTAGCCGTCATTATTTTATACCAAGCAGGACACGCATTACATGGCGATCCTGGCAATTCAAGTATTATTAGCAGACTGCTGTTCTGAAGCAGACTGCTAAACTCTTGAAAGGATCCTGCGAGACCTGCTAAACATCCTTAGCAGAACGTCTTAATTATTCGCAAGGATCCTGCCTCAAGCAAGACAAACCTAAGAAAAGGCAGGAATCTCAACAAATTGGAAAATTTACGCAATATTTGCTAAACGTACTTCCAAAATATCAAGAAAGGTGCTTGAAGTAAAAACTGTTTCGGAAAATATTACTTACTTACTTACTTACTTAATTGGCGCATAACCGTCTAAACGGTTATAGCCGCCCAACAAGGCGCGCCAGTCGCTTCTTCGCTCCGCCAACCGGCGCCAATTTGTCACACCAAGGGAGTTTAAATCGTTTTCCACCTGGTCCTTCCAACGAAGTGGGGGCCTTTGCCTCCATAGGCGGGTTCCGATAGAAACACTTTCTTGGCCGGAGCATCATCTTTCATTCTTATAACATGGCCTAGTTAGCGCAGCCGCTGCGTTTTAATTCGCTGGCCTATGTGAATGTCTGCGTATAGCTCGTACAGCTCATCATTAAATCTTCTTCGGTACTCGCCATAGCCAACGCGTAGAGGTCTATAAATCTTTCGAAGAACTTTTCTCTCGAACGCTCCCAAAGCCGCTTCATCCGCTGTTGTCATGGTCCATGCTTCTGCCCCATATAGCAGGACGGGTACGATAAGTGACTTGTATAGTATGATTTTCGTTCGCCGAGAGAGGACTTTAATTTTCAATTGCCTATCTAGTCTGTTGCGGTCACCCTGTGCGACGGATCTGGACCTAAAGTCCGGCAACCTCATGTCCGTGCCATGTCAGCAAATGACAAACGTCAGTTGCACACTTATCGGTGCAATTTCCGCGGCCAACTTCCCTTTTAATCGACAGAAGCGGAGGCGAACACACGCGCCAAATAAAGGAAAAAAAAACAGGAAAAGTTCTTCCCACAAAATTTATCGGGTCACTACTTATGGTTTTGGAAGCTATCCAGTGATCGCAAAATAAGCGTATCACACCGCCCGACTGGCCACTGAGTTTGGCAATTGTTTGGGGGCAGAATCCACCTTCTTCAGCACGGCCTATACGTGTCGGCACTGCAATTTTTTGGCCATCCTGCATCAACACTTACATTGTTGTAAAGTGTGCTACATTCGTCAGCGGCGTCGGAAAGAGCTGCAGTCTGGTCCAGCCGGGCGAAACAGCTGCCGTATCGCCTAGACGATCGGGGCCACGCGGTTGGTAAATCAACCACGGCACCTACGAGTACATTGATCGGCCGGCGCGAAAAGGCGAGAGGCAAATGGTCGCATATCCGCGACCGATATAAGAGCGTAACACCACCGGGCATCTAGGGCCATACCCAAAAGCTTCATAACCACTTCCAAGGAGCGCTTAAGGAAGCCTCAGTAGCATTCATCTAAGCGCAATATCGATACAGGACTACATCCAACTAATGAAGCAGCACTCTGGTCGGACGGTTTACAGGTTTTTCTAGTTTAAGCATATATTTAGTAACGGGTAGAAGCACATATACGTTTTTGTACACAGCCATATATTTGGTGGTGAATCTCGGGGAGTGTTCGGTAACACCGCGAATAACGTAGGTTCGTCCCTCGAAATACCCATCCAAAATTAAAGTTTGAATAAGAATTATAGGGAGGGTTACGAGGAGAGTAATAATTCGCCACCGCGGGGTTATCCAACTACCCTGAGAGTATTCCCTGACACAAGACGTCTTGTAGGGCTGGGTGGGAATTTGATCTATTCGTCGGATGTTCTCCTAGAGGAATCTAACCCGTTCGGGTTTCTTTTGCGTTGTGTTTTATTTTCTTTGGGAGGGCGAACCGACGTTCGCATGTATTCCTGACATTGCGTTTGTATAGCAGTGACTGCACTCAGCATTATATTTTCTGCATGTGGAGAATACATCCCGTAAATTTTTAATCATATATTTTTCAGAGCATCCTAATACGACTAAATCGTCCATGTATAAGAATGCTTGTGATGGTTTTAGACCTGCGAATGCCAATGTCATCATCCTCTGGAATGAGTTTGGAGCTACTTTGAGACCATAAGGTAATCTTTTGAAACGATAAGTACCGTTATACGCTGTAAAGGATGTGATATCTCTTGATTCTGGGCTGATTTCTATTTGGTGAAATCCTGACATTAAATCTAGGCATGAGAAATATTTCGCTCTTCCCAATTGATCTAGAATATCATCTATTCTAGGCAAAGGGAATTTATCAGCTGTTATTTTTTTATTTATTTGTCTGAAATCAACAACTAATCTCCACCTTTTTTCTCCTTTGCCCGGAAGGGATTTTTTAGGTAACAATAAAATAGGGCTGTTGTACTCTGAGGTTGATGGTTCAACAATATCATCTTGAATTAGTTTGTTTACTTGTTTATTTATTTCATTGTTATGTGCTTGGGGTAGTCTATAATTTTTATTATACACAGGAGTGTTATCTTTCAGATGCAACTTTTGTTTGTAAAAGTTATTGGTCGTGATTGGTTCTGTTTCTAATGAGACTATATCAACGAATTCTGAGCATAATGTGTTGAGTGATTTACTAGCGAATGGCGCAAAATTTGTATTCAATCTTTCTAACTTTTCTTTATTATTACCTTGCAGTGAGGTGTATTTTCAATTATTACATAATCCTCTAAGCTTTCTGTTTTGATGTCATAATCTTGAATGATTGCATGTTTATCTGTTGTATTTATTATTCTTATTGAAGCATGATTTGAGTTTACTATCGTGTTGGCTACAAAAATGCCATCAGTCAATTCTTGATGAGGTACTAATAGTTCCTTATTATGACTATTGATTTGAACGTGTCTAATTACTTCGGCTCTTGCGGGTATTTTAATGCTATTGATTGTTGGTTTATTTGTCACTTGTATAACTATATCTTCTGGCTAATCGTATGGTCGTAGTATTAGGCTGTCCCCATTTTTATTATAATCTAAAATGCAATTCTATTTTTTAATGGAGTCAAGTCCCAAAATTCCATCACATGAGATTGGGAAATTGTCTTCTACTATGTGAAATTTGTGTCTTATTAAAAGACTATCATCTGTTAGATCTGCTTTTACTGTTCCAAGTGTGCTTGTTATGCCTCGGCCAATACCTTTTTAATCTGTGATCTGTGAGTTATTTATTGTGACATTACTGTCAATTTGACCCGTCTTTATTATTGAGATATCCGCTCCTGTATCTATCAGGAACGTTGAAGTTGACTTATTTAGAGTAGTATTGGAAGATATGTAGCTGTTCAGATGCAAGTTGAATGTATATACTTTATTACCGTTAGCATTTACTGTTGGAGTGGAGTTTTCTGGTTTTCCTGTTGGTTTATATTACGGAGATTGCGCGTGTTACTCTGATTGGATGATCTTGACTGACCTGCAAAATTGCGTCTTGGGAAATTATTATTTTGTCAATTACTATTATTATTATTATATCTGTTAGCATTACCATAATATCTTCGGTTTTGGTTACCTCGATAATTATTATTTTGGTAGCTTCTTGGGAAGTTACCTCGGTAATTACCTTGTGAGCGCGTCAGGCGTAACATTGTATTTGGGTTACCCGTGATTTCAGTACAACTATTCGTGAATTTTGAAATAGCCTCGTTCATAGATGTGAACATTCCTGCCTGCATTATCAGTTTAACTCTTTCGGTAGCCGAGTTCTTACACATGGCCTTTACAGCTGCTTGTGTGGCATATTTGGTCGCCACATCAGGTGCAAGACCGTCATATATGTAAGCACCTTCCAACGATTTTGTTAATTTTTCGATTTCAGCAGTGTACTGGTTTACTGCGCTGTTGGACGTTTAGGAGTTTTGCCATCAAAACTTCTACAGATTCACCTTTAATTGCTGAACTCAACTTTTGCCTTATTGCCAGTATTGAATTTTCAGTGCTCGAAAGGTTTCTAGCTGTTCCCTTGAGCTTAGTTTTTATCATGGAAACTGCTATGGTCTCATGAGTTTCCTTAATTTGTTCTAGGATATCTAGTGCGTCTAAGAAGCTATGTAAGTTCCCATGTTTACCATCAAACTCAGGTAGAATTGGCGAAGCCGTTTTTAAGAATTCTACTGTGGTTTGTACCATTTTGTCTTTTCTTGTTTGGTAGTTTGGTGTCTCTGCTAAAATTTCCTTTTTTTTCCTGTTTTTCTTCTTCTTTTTGCTCTACTTCTTGTTCCTCTTCTAAATCGGAGGCTGTCTCCAGCAGGAATGTGCTAAAGTCTATTTCTATTTCCTTCTTGAAACTCCTTGGTACTATGAATTCTATATCATATCTTGCCAGTGAGGACACCAATTTGTCTCTAACGCTGGCAAAAATTTGATATGCTTGGTCTTTTCGATTGCCGTCTAGTTTACCGTTTAACTTTTGGATTGTTTTTCCTATTCTGTTAAATGCTTCATCTATTATTTTAAGATGCTTTACTACTGTTTCTGCCATTACTTTTGTATTTTTATTAATATATTTGTAAGATTCTTCTCCTATCGTTTTTTCTTCTATGAGTAGTTTAACGATATCTTCCCATTTGCCCATTGGGGATGGCAGTTAAAATTTAGTTAAAACTTATCTAAACCTTCGGCGCGGCTATCATATCGCTTTTTTAGGAATTTATTATGGGTTGAGTAGAGTTTCAGAAACAAACTGATGCAACTAACTACGCAGATGATTAGAAGCATGATCTTAATAGTATCTAGTGCCTCAGTATGGTCTACTACTTATTTTTTTTTTTTTGTTTTTTTGTTCTTTTATTAAAATTTTTATTTATTTTTTTTTTTTTTCAATATTTTAATCGGTGCTTCCCATAATTTTGACTTCCCACCTATATAACTCTTCAGCTGCTGTTGCGTGTGGGTTCCTAACATTCCATATTGTTGGTTCCCCAGGCATTTCAATAAGTTTCCAATGACTTTTCAACCAAATTAGAGTTTTTTCCTCATCTACAATTTTAATTTCATTTTTAAGGTCCTCAAGTGGGCCTTTTCCATAAGTTTTAATCTTCCTTGATGTTTACATTGCTGGATTCGATTTTTTATTTTTATAATTATTATTCCTTAATCCCTTAATTTCTTGTTTTAGTTGAATTTTTTTGCCTGATTAGTGCTTAAATTTATTTTTTCATAGATCTTGGCTATTGTTTTTCGAATGCCAAATTGCTTTCCTCCTCTTTTTCTTTTCAATTTGACCGGCTTTGGAACTTTAGGTTCCTCAATTTTTTTAATCCTATTTCTCTTTCTGTACTCCTCGATTGTTATTGGCTTAGGGCTTTGCTTGTGTTTCTCAGGTGTTTCGTTTTCACCTTCTTGTAAATTTAAATTTAGTTTAACTAATTTGTCGAAAATTTGGTCAAATTGGCTTTGATTTTGTATGTCCTCTTCTGGGAACATGGCTCAATAATTTAACAAAAAGTTTTTACAGCAGAAATTTTAATTTTTGCTTGTCAATAGGCAGCCGTTAGGTTGCCCGAATATTTTCCTGCTTAAAAATAATTTTTAAATTATCAAAATTAAGCTAATATGCGTATTATGCTTATAATTATTAGGTGCTAGTCCTGGACGATTCACGATTTCGGTGTCATCCTTGCACAGGGGCCATGCTGATCTTCTCTGTATCGTTGCAATGTATGTTTTGTTGACGTCTTCCATTTGCCGCAATTTTCACTGTTGGTGCCCGAATTTAATTATCATTTCTCTTCTTTTTTTCTTTTACAAGGCTTAGGCTGTAATCAGCCAATACAATCCTTACCAATGAATTAGGCTGCATAATCAGCCAGTAGAATCATAGGCGGGATCGCCATATAAAAGATTAAAATGTCGTATCCTTGCCAGCTATGAAATTAGGCTGAAAAATTAGCCAGTAGAATCATAGGCAGGATCGCCATATAAAAGATTAAAATGAAGTAACTGGTTTTGTGAGTTTTCAACATCAATGAGCGAATGCTTTTTATTCAAATATTGTCAGCTTATTTATACTAAATTATTCTAAATATATTCTTACATACATATTTACTTTAAGCATACATATTTACATGCATATTTACCTTAAGCATACATACTTACATACCTACATACAACTCGATACAAAATATGTACCTACACACGTGTGTTGAGTTGTGACTTCTGTGGGAAATGCAACGTTCGCAAATTTGCTTGAATGCAAGTTTGGTTTGGTTTGTGTTGTACACACACCTGTATTAAATCGTGTAAATGGCTATCTCAGCAACAATTATCAGATGCCTTTTTATGTGTTGATGAACACTTAAACTATTCTTGTTATAGGGTAGCATATTAGCTGATTTAAATATTTGACATTCAATTGTTGGCTGTTTGCACTACATTGTGTGTTCGTCTGTTTTTCCACAAAGGCTGTTCATTTAGAAGTGTGTTCTGACCTCACCACGAATGACTTCAACACAGCTTTTGCCCTATTCACTGGCCGCCGTGGCCTACCCTATCAGATATTTTCTGACAACGGAAAAACGTTCGTCGGCGCACAACGCGTACTACAAAGGGAATTCACCACATTCCTCAAGGAAGCCGCTACACACGTCGCCGAAAAGTATGCAACTCACGGATTCTCATGAAAATTCATCCCACCATACGCTCCACAAATGGGTGGTATATGGGAAGCGGCCGTGAAAAGTTTTAAGATACACTTTACGAAGGGAGCAGGAAACCAGAAGTTCTCCTTCGAAGAGCTCACTACCCTCTTAGTACGCATAGAGGCGGTCCTCAACTCCCGACCGCTCTCCCCTATGTCCGAAGATCCAATGAATCCCCTAGTCCTAACCCCAGGGCATTTCCTACGTGGTGCACCATTCTTGTCATTGCCGGAGCCAACTGTAGAGCATCTCACCCTGGTCAACAAATGGCAGAAACTGAAAGTGCTTCACCACCAGTTCAGCACGCGATGGAAGAACGAGTAATCAAGGAGCTGCACAAGCGGTACAAGTGGAAATGCCCTCAACGCAATATTCAAGTTGGAGATTTAGTCGTGGTAAAGGATGATTTACTACCCCAGAACGAATGGTGTTTGGGACGGGTAATCACTTTACACCCTGGATCGGATAACCATGTTCGAGTTGTGGAACTCAAAACTTAAAACGGACTAATAACCAGGAATATTGCCAAACTGTGCGTGCTACCAACTGCCTAGCAGTCCTACCCCTACCTCCGGTACCCTCAGCTTTCAGGGCCCCTAGCAATCTGAAAAGATATATAAGCTACCCTCACCCGTGTCTGAAAAATACGAATATTTTTTCTCTTTCCTTATCTATACGGGACCCGCAGAACAACCGAGGGCCAAAGTGTCGCCTCAACGGCATGTGTTGAGACAGTGTCGGACATTTTTAGCGATGCAACCGGGGGAACGATATCAGTGTGCGAAAACCCACCGGAACTGCCTTAACTGCCTCGCCATTTCGCACATCACTGGGGCCTGCGACTCTCCGAGCAGCTGCCGAAAATGCCACCTCGGCCACCACACGTTGCTACACCGGACTCGAAAGAACAACAACGCCGGACGCCAGGGCAACGACAGTCGACGCCGAGACAGGGCAAATCCAAGAGCCCGCGCGCGAAACCGCCAAAGCGCGGTACAAAGCTAATCGGCTCGGCAAAAAGCCAAACTGAGAAAACTCGTCGATAAGGCACGGGCGGCCCTGGACCGGGTCGATGCCGTCCTCAACCCAACCACGCGTCGGGCTGGGGGGAGCATGTTGAAGACATGATCCAGTTTTCGAACTAAGTCGGCCCCCCTCCGTCTGGCAACACCCGGCCATTGCGGCCAAGTTCAAGCAGCACATCAGCTGTGCTTGCCGACCACCACTGTGCTCACTCTCAAGTTAGTTGTTCTCAAACTACCCAACTACACGCGTCGCCCGAATCGCAATCGTTCGCCGTATTTATCGCCCACCCGCCGTTAAATTAATTCTTATTTTCATTTTATATTTCAATTTAATTTCATCTCCGTATCGTTTTACTTTCGCTGTGTTTGAAAATATATATTGAATATTTACATATATGTGTGCCCTCTTTTAAATGGAAAAGTGCTATGTTAACGAATTTTTTATACAACTTCAAATCTAATTATGTCAATGTCAGTAAGAATGGGCACACATAACTGGTGCACAAGTTATATATGACCATTCTCCAAAGGCCGGTGGTATAATGTGCCCTTAGAATTAGGCACGCTTTCACTATATCAAATTGTTCATTACATATTTACATACATGCAGACCTCACACGTCAAAAACTATTAATAACATATTGCTGAGCAAACACTTATGAATTGACTACACATATTTGTTTATATCAGTCAATTGGTCACGGTAACGTTGGCCATATACACAAATATGTACTCAAATACCGAAATAAGATCATGCCAATATGCTGACTTTACATACAGTAAACATGTACATTTTAGCTCATAACTATTAGTGTAAATAGGTATAAGTAGAATAAGAATATTTTGTATAAAAAGAGAAGCATTTTCAAAATAAACAAGAATCACAAAGAATCACTTTGAATGATCGAACGCTTAAACATCAACTCCGTATTAATTATATTATAATCTATTCGTCTTCAGTACTGGCCCATTGGCGGCCGTAAAACCGTAAGTTGAGTTATTAATAAGTGTGTTCGGTGCTTTCATGTCAAACCCAAATCTATGCAACACTTAATGGGAAGCCTGCCAGCAGCAAGGGTTGAATGCAGTCGTGTATTCCTAACAACCGGAGTCGACTTTTGCGGTTCGTTTCTCTACAAATCCGACGTACGAAACCGAGCTCCAATCAAGTGTTATATTTGCATATTTATTTGCAACTAAGGCTATACATATGGTGCTGGGCAAAGATTTGGCAACCTAGTCATTCATCGCTGCCTTAAAGAGATTCATTGGTACTCGCGGTAGGCCGCAACTCATATGGTTGGACAAGGCCACTAATTTTTTTGGAGCAAAAAATTAGCTATCTGAATTAAAAAACTTATTCTTTGATCAAGAGAATGTGAAAGTAATACATGAAAAGTGTGCTAGCGATGGAATTGAGTAGATGTTCATACCCCACGCTCTCAGCAATTTGGCGGCTTATGGGAAGCCGGAGTAAAAATGGCCAAATATCATTTTTATCGCGTAGTTGGCCTTTCCCTATTAAATTTTGATGAGCTTCGCACACTTGTGTGCCAGGTTTGCGCAAAAATAAATTCACTTCCCTTATGTCCCGTTTCAGGGAACCCTGATGACATTGAGTTGCCTACACCTGTGCACTTTCTTATTGGCGCATCTTTCACATCAGTGGTAGAACCTGACCTTACCACAGTAAGCATAAATTGACTTAGTAGATGGAAGCGTATATGCTACATACAACAGACTCTTCTTCAGCAACGCCAAAAATGAAATTCATCGGCAATAAAGCTAAAGCCTGCAAACTTAGTTTTGACGAAGGACGAGAACAAACCGCCGCTTAAATGGCCACTGGCCAGGGTTATCGAAACTATTAGTGGAAAGACCAGTTGGTTCGGGTTGCCACTCTGAAGACTGCAAGTGGGATCTACAAACGGTCGGTGACAAAATTGTGCCTACTTCCAATTGACGACAATGTATTGAAAGGCTAAACCTTTCAACGGGCGGAGTATGTTTAGTTATAAACACATTGTACATATTTTAAAGTATAAGTTACCAATTCCTTATTACTACGTTTTGTCATGTACGATCACTGATAACTTTATTTTCTTATTATCACTTGCAATTTCTAATGTTCATATTCATATACATAACTTCATACACACATATGCAAACATTTGCTAACTTTAAACCTGCACTTCCACTAACCTCTATTGTTATCAATGCTAATAAACCTGTTTACCAGAATCTTTGTTGTACATAAAACATACATACATATGTACATATGTATGTGAGCATAAAAAACCTATTGTGCACTCCGGCAGGCTTTATCAACATATGTTTGTACATAATTATTTACATCTATTGTTGTGGTACAGTTAAATCAGGCAATATTTCTGCACAAATGAAAGGTGCTCTTTGTACAATAGATGCATAGAATAATGATATGATAAGCTATATAAGGGGGTAACTACTAACAACAGTTGTTTGCCATTCGTCTTATGTTCATGGGGCAAACCACATAACAAATCAAATTTCGTACCTATATCGTACTGTTTCTTTATAGAAATAATAACACGGGTAACAAAAAAAGCTTATTATCCTAAAAACAGCTTAAATATGGTATATGACGAAAGACGAATTCAACTCGACTTGGCCGCCAGAAAATTGCTTTGCTGAATGTTGTTGTTGTTGTTATACTGTGCATTGTTTATACTTTATTTCTTAATGTCAAACAAATTCACAACAATAATTACGCTTTCCATGCGCAACGAAATTTCAATTGACAAACAGCTGACTTCGAAAATTCGAAATTCCCCAATTACTGTTCTCCTTCTCGCAAGAACAAAATTTCGAGGGAATATTTAGAATTGGGCTGTAAAATATTTTTGGTCCACCGTCACTTGAGGTAAAATAATTATATGGTTCCTGGGTAGAATATAACCAGCTTCTTACCACAACTGTAGCATTCATTCATTCACTCAGTCCCTCATTCATTCATTCATTTGTACATACATATATTTTGACTCGTTTTGGTATGTCTTGAGATGCATTGACCCTTACATACATATTCATTCAATTGTACATACATACATCACGACACGCGCTACGACAGTCTACTGTCTCGTAAGTTGAGGCGTATTCTGTTTCAATTTAAAGCTGATGAATTGCTCACCACCAACCTTTTCCTGCACAATTTATTCCCACGACGCGTTGCCACTTAACTTATTCTATTCCGTTTTTGCTTACTAAGCATTTCCCACAACTAATGTTATTTGCGCTGAGCTTGCGCTTCCCACCGAGCTGAATATATGTACCTACGCAGTTCATATTTTGCACACTTAGTATATAAGTATGTATTAATGTAAATATGTAATGTAGGTAGCTCATAAGTATTAATTAGAATAATTTTGTATAAATACTCAGGTAACTTCGCTTATAAAAACAATGATTGTTTTGACACCCAAACAGAACAAAGCATTTTTTTCTAATTTTACTCATCTTCTGATTTTATTCATTACATGGCGATCCTGCCATAATAAACAGACTGCTAAACAAGCAGGACTGGTTTAGCCGTCATTATTTTATACCAAGCAGGACACGCATTACATGGCGATCCTGGCAATTCAAGTATTATTAGCAGACTGCTGTTCTGAAGCAGACTGCTAAACTCTTGAAAGGATCCTGCGAGACCTGCTAAACATCCTTAGCAGAACGTCTTAATTATTCGCAAGGATCCTGCCTCAAGCAAGACAAACCTAAGAAAAGGCAGGAATCTCAACAAATTGGAAAATTTACGCAATATTTGCTAAACGTACTTCCAAAATATCAAGAAAGGTGCTTGAAGTAAAAACTGTTTCGGAAAATATTACTTACTTACTTACTTACTTAATTGGCGCATAACCGTCTAAACGGTTATAGCCGCCCAACAAGGCGCGCCAGTCGCTTCTTCGCTCCGCCAACCGGCGCCAATTTGTCACACCAAGGGAGTTTAAATCGTTTTCCACCTGGTCCTTCCAACGAAGTGGGGGCCTTTGCCTCCATAGGCGGGTTCCGATAGAAACACTTTCTTGGCCGGAGCATCATCTTTCATTCTTATAACATGGCCTAGTTAGCGCAGCCGCTGCGTTTTAATTCGCTGGCCTATGTGAATGTCTGCGTATAGCTCGTACAGCTCATCATTAAATCTTCTTCGGTACTCGCCATAGCCAACGCGTAGAGGTCTATAAATCTTTCGAAGAACTTTTCTCTCGAACGCTCCCAAAGCCGCTTCATCCGCTGTTGTCATGGTCCATGCTTCTGCCCCATATAGCAGGACGGGTACGATAAGTGACTTGTATAGTATGATTTTCGTTCGCCGAGAGAGGACTTTAATTTTCAATTGCCTATCTAGTCTGTTGCGGTCACCCTGTGCGACGGATCTGGACCTAAAGTCCGGCAACCTCATGTCCGTGCCATGTCAGCAAATGACAAACGTCAGTTGCACACTTATCGGTGCAATTTCCGCGGCCAACTTCCCTTTTAATCGACAGAAGCGGAGGCGAACACACGCGCCAAATAAAGGAAAAAAAAACAGGAAAAGTTCTTCCCACAAAATTTATCGGGTCACTACTTATGGTTTTGGAAGCTATCCAGTGATCGCAAAATAAGCGTATCACACCGCCCGACTGGCCACTGAGTTTGGCAATTGTTTGGGGGCAGAATCCACCTTCTTCAGCACGGCCTATACGTGTCGGCACTGCAATTTTTTGGCCATCCTGCATCAACACTTACATTGTTGTAAAGTGTGCTACATTCGTCAGCGGCGTCGGAAAGAGCTGCAGTCTGGTCCAGCCGGGCGAAACAGCTGCCGTATCGCCTAGACGATCGGGGCCACGCGGTTGGTAAATCAACCACGGCACCTACGAGTACATTGATCGGCCGGCGCGAAAAGGCGAGAGGCAAATGGTCGCATATCCGCGACCGATATAAGAGCGTAACACCACCGGGCATCTAGGGCCATACCCAAAAGCTTCATAACCACTTCCAAGGAGCGCTTAAGGAAGCCTCAGTAGCATTCATCTAAGCGCAATATCGATACAGGACTACATCCAACTAATGAAGCAGCACTCTGGTCGGACGGTTTACAGGTTTTTCTAGTTTAAGCATATATTTAGTAACGGGTAGAAGCACATATACGTTTTTGTACACAGCCATATATTTGGTGGTGAATCTCGGGGAGTGTTCGGTAACACCGCGAATAACGTAGGTTCGTCCCTCGAAATACCCATCCAAAATTAAAGTTTGAATAAGAATTATAGGGAGGGTTACGAGGAGAGAATTAATTCGCCACCGCGGGGTTATCCAACTACCCTGAGAGTATTCCCTGACACAAGACGTCTTGTAGGGCTGGGTGGGAATTTGATCTATTCGTCGGATGTTCTCCTAGAGGAATCTAACCCGTTCGGGTTTCTTTTGCGTTGTGTTTTATTTTCTTTGGGAGGGCGAACCGACGTTCGCATGTATTCCTGACATTGCGTTTGTATAGCAGTGACTGCACTCAGCAGAGGATCCCGATAACGCCAAATGTTGGTATCACCTATATACGTTTGTTAGTTTGTGGATAACCCATGTAACCAAGAATGAAAATTGAATTGAATCAAATATTGTTGATAAACAATCGAGAATAAGTACAGGAGCTAGCAATTATACGTTTATATAATCCTAGGTCAAAGTAGTTGATATGTTAAGCATTTATGTACACCTAAGCTAAACCCGGTTGAACCGGTCGAATATTCGTATAAGCCCAGCAGCTAATAGAATATAGACAATATCGGTCACTGAATTAGACCTCAAATTAGCGGGCAGCGTGGTATCCCTGGAGTGAACATGGAGGGTATCAGGTATGTATTTTTTTTTCTTATATGGTGCGGTCGGCATGACTCAGAGTCGCAAGAACCCCGTAGTCCGGCGAGCTAGCTCGTGCTAAAAGCAAGCATACCTGCGCGACGATTGGGAAATGCAACATGATGGTGAGGAAATCGGGAGAGCATGCGTTCGCCTGACAGAAACACCGCACGTAACAGAAAATGGCACCCGAACGTGGGGCCCACAGTCTTGTGAGCCTTGAATAGAGTTTTTTTTTGTCGGACACACTCTGGGGGTATACAGGTTTGCCCAAGGGATTTGAATGGGTTTCGCCCCAGGATTTCAGGTATATTTTGGGTGAATTAATAACTACAATTGTTTCAATTTAGAATTTTTTTATAATGCGATGCATTGGGATCTTGATCTGGCTTGGGTATAGCCGGTCAATAGTGCCAATGTCGGGGGGTATGATGAATGGTGTTCTGTTATCTGGCAGCTTGTCTTGGGCGTTGTAGGTACTGGGCAATAATGTCAGAGAACAAAATCCACTCACCAGGAGTCCCATTCCAGGCAGCTCGTTTTGCCAATCGAGAAGTAGTAGACGAAAGTGTTCGGGCGGGATTTACGAAAGTGTTCGGGCGGGATTTTAATTGGGTTGGGGTGATCTGATTAGGTATCTCAGGTGGTCATTTAGGAGCCATCTGATTGAAAGTGTTCGGGCGGGATTTTAATTGGGTTGGGGTGATCTGATTAGGTATCTCAGGTGGTCATTTAGGAGCCATCTGATTGTGCTAGCAGCCGAGAAAGGGGGTGGACAGAGTCACTTTAGGGGGGACAGACATCGACGATCCGCTGGAAACATTAGAGGCTTTCCACCCACCAGCGAGGGATAAGCCGGCGCGAAGGGAATTCATGGGAGACGAGGGCACGAAACGGGAAGGTCCGACGGTAAGGAAGGGCGACGCGGTTAACTGTGATGGGCGATTACACAGCATGATATGCTATAAATGTAATCAACCCAGTAGGCAACCATGCGCAGAATCCCAACCGAAAAACTTAGAGGGTGGCGGGAAAACCGGGGAGCCCTGGCAACGTCAACAGACCCCGGAGAACTAACCACCAATTTTAACATACCAGATCTAACCAACCAAGACGATCGACATTCTAGCAATCAGTCAAGCCAAGTTTTGACAAAGAGACAACGGAGCCAGTGCGCGGACCGATACCACACCTAACGCTGCAGGAGCGGCAAGCCCGATATGACGCGGCGCAGAAAAGAATTTTTGGAAACTCAAAGGACACGGAAGCCAAGAATATGGAGCTAAGCACGGCGAAGGCGAATACGGAACGAGGGCCAAGTAGGTAGTGGCGGAAGATTGCGGGGTTACGCAGGCGTGCACTGTAGCGGCGAAGTGAAACGCGGTCAATAGAGGAATCGGTTATTCGCGACTCTGTTGATAATCGGCCATACACACAAGTGGACATCGAGGGGATCCGAATGCAAGGGTTGCTGGATAGCGGCGCGTCGATAAGCTGTCTGGGGTGAGTGGCGCGCGTTTGGGAGAAAGAAATGGAAAATAAGACGCACAAGTTGAATGAGCGATTGAAAACAGCGGATGGGAAAGCACAAGCAGTCGTGGACAAGATCGACGTGACCATAACGTGGAGGGGCAAAACCAAGGCCATCACGCTCTGGTCCCAAGCCTCAAACAAGAACAGTATCCGGGTATCGACTTCTGGGACGCCTTCGGAGTAGCACCGATGGTGATCTCGGAACTGGATACCCAGGGACAACTTGAGTTGTCAGTCGACCAATACCGAGAATTGGAGCGTATCAAAAAGCTTTTCCCATCATTCGCTGAATTAGGACTTGGGAGAACGCATCTCATTGAACACACGATCGAAGTATCCGATGAAACAATACCGAATACTACCCCATGTCGCCAGTTAAACAAAAGTACGCATACGAAGAAATCGACCGGATGCTGGAACTCGATGTCATTGAAGAGAGTAACAGTGCCTGGAGTTCGCCGATTGTTCTAGTGGAAAAGCCCGGGAAAAAGCTTTTGTGCGTAGATATGAGGAAGCTTAATGAACGCACTAAGAAAGACGCGTACCCAACTTCACATGTGGAAGGGATACTGGCACGGCTACGAGAAACACATTTTATATCGGGGATTTATCTCAAGGGCGCCTTTTGGCAGATTCCACTAGAACAATCCTCAAGAGAAAAAACTGCGTTGACGGTACCAGGGCGGCCGCTTTATCAATTTAAGTGATGTCAATGCACCGCAGCGACTATGCAGACTAATGGACAAAGTTATACCGGCGTGCCTAAGGGAAAATGTTTTCGTGTATATCGACGACCTGTTGGTTTGCTCTCCGGATTTTCAGTCTCACATAGTTCACCTGGCGGAAGTGGCAGAGTGTCTCGCGAACGCTGGCTTAACCATAAATCTAAAGAAGCAAAAGTTTTGCCAGAAAGAATTAAAATATCTAGGGTTTATTGTTGGACAAGGTGAGCTGAAGACCGACCTCGAAAAAGTTCGGTCCATAGTCGAGTTCCCAGTTCCAGTAACCATAAAGCAGCTTCGGAGATTTCTGGGCATGTGCGGGTGGTATAGGCGCTTTATACCAAACTTTTCTACAATTGCGGCACGACTGAGTGCCTACGTAAATCGAAGACGTTCGTCATGACGGACGAAGCAACTGCAGCGTTCGACAAGCTCAAAGAAGCCCTCACATCAACAGACGTGCTAGTGAACCCAGATTTTTCTAAGCACTTTTATATACAGTGTGATGCATCGACTCAGGGTATCGGGAGCGTCCTATTCCAGCGGGGCAACGAAGGAAACGAGCGACCCATTGCATTCATGTCGCAGAAATTAAATTCGGCTCAGCGAAACTATACTATTGCGGAATTGGAATGCCTTGCCGCAGTAGTGAGCGTGAAAAAGTTTCGCGCGTATGTAGAAGGATTACCATTTACCATCATCACAGATCACATGAGTCTAAATGGGCTCATGGGTCAGAAAGACCTCTCCGGACGTTTGGCTAGATGGAGTTTGAAACTTCAAGCATTCAATTTTGAGGTGGAGCATAGGAACGGGGCGCAGAATGTCGTTCCCGATACCTTGAGCCGAATGCACATGGAGCAGGTTGACGAGCCGGACCGCACAATGGAGATCAATTTCGCGTCACCAGATTTTTCAAGCGAAACATATGAAGCGCTGAAATGGCGCGTGGAGCAGAATGCTGAACGACTACCCGATTTATGGATGGTGGACGGCGTGGTGTATAAGAGA
This sequence comes from Eurosta solidaginis, assembly GCF_040869045.1. Taxonomy (NCBI): domain Eukaryota; kingdom Metazoa; phylum Arthropoda; class Insecta; order Diptera; family Tephritidae; genus Eurosta; species Eurosta solidaginis. The sequence goes on along the minus strand of NC_090320.1, from coordinate 101,729,428 downwards.
ATCCGCCCGAGGTGCGCAGAAGAGATAGAGGAGTCTGCATGGAGGATATGGATACGGGAGGGACTTACGTTAGGACTCATCGAAAAGGCACACGACGATCAGTCGGCCGGTCACGGCGGTATAGCAAAAACGTTGCATAGGCTGCGCTCCAAATATTTCTGGCCTGGCATGGTGGGGGCAGTCCGCAACTTGTAGCGCGCGGTGTGGTCTGCAAGTGCTCCAAAGCCCCGAATCTATCTCAAAGACCACCTATAGTACATCGATTCCAGTCCGAAAGACCATTGCAACGGTTTTATGTGGACTTTTGTGGACCATATCCACGCTCTCAGACTGGAAACACGGTGATGTTCGTAGTACTTGATCATTTAACAAAGTTTATATTTCTTAAGCCAATGCGACAGGCCACGGCGTCGGAGGTGACCAAATATTTAGAAGAAGAGGTTTTTCATGTGTTCGGAGTGCCTGAGACCCTGCATTCCGATAATGGGAGGCAATTTATCGCCGATTCGTTTGTAGGGTTCCTCAAAACCTATGGTGTAAACCATGTCAAGACAGCTGCGTATGCATCACAGTCGAACGCGTCCGAAAGAGTTAACCGGTCGTTACTGGCCATGTTAAGATCATACATCGCGGAGCGCAGTCAGTTCCGATGGGACCAGCATGTTTCCCATAAAGCCTTCGCATTACGAAGCGCCGTACACGAGGCGATCTGTATCGAGCCATACAAGGCGGTTTTTGGCCAGACCATGGTCCAACATGGCTGCACCTACGAAATTCTTCGGCGATTGGGAGCATTGAGGGAGAGCGACGTGGAGATCCTGCACCGAGATGATCGTTCATGGCTCATGCGTGAGAGACTGATCCACAATTTGGAGGAGGCATACAGAAAAGGACAACAGACGTACAACACTCGGACTAGGCCAGTTAAATATCGAGAAGGAGACATCGTGTATAGCAGGAACTTCAAGCTCAGCAACGCGGTGGATGGATTTAACGCTAAGCTGGCTCCAAAGTATCTTCGATCAACGGTCCTAGCAGTCAGGGGGAACGCATTATATGAACTGGGCGACGTAGCAGGTCATTCCGTAGGGGTTTACCACCCCAAAGACATACGGCGATAAGAGAATGAAGATAAGGCGACCAGCCTTTCGAACGCTTAGCCAAGCAGAGCCGGCAGCAGCGCTCGCCCTGGGACGGATCTGGACCTAAAGTCTGGCAACCTCATATCCGTGCCATGTCAGCAAATGACAAACGTCAGTTGCACGCTTATCGGTGCAATTTCCGCGGCCAACTTCCCTTTTAATCGACAGCAGCGGAGGCGAACACACGTGCCAAATAAAGGAAAAAAAAAACAGGAAAAGTTCTTCCCACAAAATTTATCGGGTCACTACTTATGGTTTTGGAAGCTATCCAGTGATCGCAAAATAAGCGTATCACACCGCCCGACTGGCCACTGAGTTTGGCAATTGTTTGGGGGCAGAATCCACCTTCTTCAGCACGGCATATACGTGTCGGCACTGCAATTTTTTGGCCATCCTGCATCAACACTTACATTTTTGTAAAGTGTGCTAAATTCGACAGAGGCGTCGGAAAGAGCTGCAGTCTGGTCAAGCCGGGCGAAACAGCTGCCGTGTCGCCTGGACGATCGGAGCCACGCGGTTGGTAAATCAACCACGGCACCTACGAGTACATTGATCGGCCGGCGTGAAAAGGCGAGAGGAAAATGGTCGCATATCCGCGACCGACATAAGAGCGTAACACCACCGGGCATCTAGGGCCATACCCAAAAGCCTCATAACCACTTCCAAGGAGCGCTTAAGGAAGCCTCAGTAGCATTCATCTAAGCGCAATATCGATACAGGACTACATCCAACTAATGAAGTAGCACTCTGGTCGGACGGTTTACAGGTTTTTCTAGTCTAAGCACATATTTAGTAACGGATAGAAGCGCATATACGTTTTTGTACACAGCCATATATTTGGTGGTGAATCTCGGGGAGTGTTCGGTAGCACCGCGAATAACGTAGGTTCGTCCCTCGAAATACCCATCCAAAATTAAAGTTTGAATAAGAATTAGAGGGAGGGGTCCGAGGAGAGAGTAATAATTCGCCAACGCGGGGTTATCCAAATACCCTGAGAGTATTCCCTGACACAAGAAGTCTTGTAGAGCTGGGTGGGAATTTGATCTATTCGTCGGATGTTCTCCTAGAGGAACCTAACTCGTTCGGGTTTCCTTTGCGTTGTGTTTTATTTTCTTTGGGAGGGCGAACCGACGTTCGCATGTATTCCTGACATTGCGTTTGTATAGCAGTGACTGCACTCAGCAGAGGATTCCGATAACGCCAAATGTTGGTATCACCTATATACGTTTGTTAGTTTGTGGATAACCCATGTAACCAAGATTGAAAATCGAATTGAATCAAATATTGTTGATAAACAATCGATAATAAGTACAGGAGCTAGGAATCATACGTTTATATACTCCTAGGTCAAAGTAGTTGATATGTTAAGCATTTATGTACACCTAAGCCAAACCCGGTTGAACCGGTCAAATATTCGTATAAGCCGAGTAGCTCATAGAATATAGACAATATCGGTCACTGAATTAGACCTCAAATTAAATTTATATTGTAGAGCGTAAGATTCCGACGAAATAGAGGTAGTGCCCGATGGTAAGGCACCCTAGTGCATGAGTGCATATGTATAAGGAGGAGGGCGTGGGGAATAGGTGTCGGTTGCACCAGTTAAGGTGCGTATAAGGACTCATATAAAGAGCGGCTAGCATTGCCATAGCTCCCACACCATACATACCCCAAGTATATATGTATGCACGCATGCATGGTAATGGGCAAAGGGAGGGATGTTCAGGTACATAATTTTTAAGGTTAATTAGTTGTGACTTTTTGTTTCGAAATCATGGCTACATATGATAGCATACTTATTTATATGACATAGTAATACAATAAACATGAATTGTTAATTTTGTAGATTTGGTGACGATATTCTTTTAGATGTGGGGGAGACGGACGGACATGCGCACAGTAAGGGGGGAGTGAATTTTAAAGGGGGGGGGGGGGGCAAGTACCAGCATTCATTTTGGGGTCGGCAACGAAATCATTAGCCATTGTCGACCATGGAAGGGTGGGTGATGAATGGCTGGCCAATCGTCATCTTTTACCAAGGGGGGGGGGGGGGGGGGGGGGGGGGGGGGTTTCCCCGGGCAGCGTGGTAACCCTAGAGTGAACATGGAGAGTATCAGGTATGTATTTTTTTCTTGTATGGTGCGGTTGGCATGACTCAGAGTCGCAAGAACCACCCCGTAGTCCGGCGAGCTAGCTCGGGCTAAAAGCAAGCATACCTGCGCGACGACTGGGACATGCAACATGATGGTGAGGAAATCGGGAGAGCACGCGCTCGCCTGACAGAAACACTACACGTAACAAATCCAAAGTAGCATTTATTGGGAAGGTTGATTCTTCGCTGGATTTCAGTGCTGATGTTGTTGATAGTGTTGATGCTGGTTCCCAAATAAACGAAGTCTTTTACTATTTCGAAATTATGGCTGCCAACAGTAGCGTGTTTGCCAAGGCTCGATGACAGCAGGCACTTCGTTTTGTCCTCATCCACCATCAAATCCATCTTTACCACTTCTTTTTCCAGTTTGGAGTAAGCAGAACTAACAGCGCGGGTGTTTAGGCCGATGATATCAATGTCATCAGCATATGCCAGTAATTGCACGCTTTTATAGAATATTGTTCCAGTGCGGTTAAGTTCTGCAGATAGTATAATTATCGCCAGCATCAATTTAAAGAAATCGCAAGATAGGGGGTCACCCTGTCTGAAACCTCGCTTAGTTTCGAACGGCTCGGAGAGGTACTTCCCCATTCTGACTAAGCTGATGGTGTTGCTCAACGTCATTTTGCACAGCCGTATAAGTTTTGCGAGGAAACCAAATTCAGACAGAGCGGCATATAGGCAGCTCCTTTTCGTGCTGTCGAAGGCAACTTTAAAATCGACGAAGAGGTGATGTGGGTAGATTCTCTTTTCACGGGTTTTTTCCAAGATTTGGCGCATTGTGAAAATCTGGTCGATGGTCTGAAGCCACACTGATAAGGTCCAATCAGCCGGTTCACGGTGGGCTTCAATCTTTCGCACAATACACTTGAAAGGACCTTATATGCGATATTAAGAAGATTCCACGATAGTTGGTGCATTTTGTAGTATCCCCCTTCTTGTGGACTGGGCAAAGAACACTTAGATTCCAATCGTCGAGCATGCACTCGTCCGCCCATATTTTGCGAAGAAGGCGCTGCATGCGCCTTACCAACTCCTCGTCGCCGGACTTGAATAGCTCCGCAGGCAATCCATGAGCGTCCACGGCCTTGTTGTTTTTCAATCTGGTTATTGCTATTCTAACTTCGTCATAATCGGGAGGGGGGACATATATTCCGTCATCATCGATTGCGGGATCGGGATCGGGTTCGTCATCTCTGCGCGGTGAATCGCTGCCTCCATTTAGGAGAGCGGAGAAGTGTTCCCTCCATAATCTAAGCACTCTCTGGACATCAGTTACAAGGTCGCCGTTTTCGTTCCTACAGGAGTTTCCCCGGACGTAAAACCTTCCGTCTGTCGCGTATTTTTTGGTAAAATTTTCGGGCGTTATTCCTGGTGGCTAGCAGCTCAAGCTCCTTGCACTTACGTCTTTCTGCTTCTGCTTTATTCTTCCTGAAAAGGCGCCTCGCTTCCCTTTTCAAGCGTAGCGTTCACGCAATCCACTTGTTGCGCTCGCTTTTAACGTAGCCCTGTAGGCAGCGTCTTTTCTTTCGGTTGCAACGGCATTCTTCAGCGTACCAGTTGTTTTTTCGTGGCCGCCGGTAACCAATTTTTTCCTCGGGTCATCGGATCGTGCGCACATCTAAAACACTGGAGGCATGCCGTCCGTCTATCACAACGTGATCGATCTGATTGCGAGTATTTCAATCAGGAGACAGCCACGTAGCTTGATGTATCTTTTTATGCATGAGCCTCGTGCTGGATAGGACCATGTTTCGAGCACCGGCAGAGTCAATCAGCCTCAGTCCGTTAGGAGAAGTTTCATTGTGTAGGCTGAACTTTCTGACTATAGGACCAAAAACACCTTCTTTGCCCACCCACTCGTGGTAATAAATGAGTAACGAGTAATAATTCACGAAACGAAGAATAAATCATAGCTTTTTTCTGTTTAGGATAAAAAACATGCTTTTTTTGAAAATTAAGTAAAAAAGTTAAAATAAAAGTAATGTTAAAAGTAACTTTTGGTTACTTCGCTCTGTAGTTTCTCCAATTTATTTTTAAGATCAGCGGCCTCTGCTTCCAAAGCATGCATACGCTGCACAGTTTCGCTGGCTTTGCTAACTAAGGCAGCTACCTCTACATTAATTTCACTCAGCAACCTGTTCTACAGCGCAGTTATTTTATCAGATAAGCCGTCAAATAGCGACTGCAGCTTATCAGACTGTTGTTGTAGTCTCTCCTCTAATTCACGAAGCGCCGTAACAACTGAAGATAAGATTGCACTCTCATCTTGCAGTCTCATTGCCTGAGGGGAACCTTTGATCTGTCGGTGTTTAAGAGAAGGAGGGAGGGGTGGTGTCATCACTTATATTATGTGTATGTATGTATGTAGGTTGGAACTGTTTATTGTTGACAAACAAACGATGTGAAGTTTTGTTTATAATTTTCTCTAATTTCTTTTGATTTGCTATTTTTAAGTATTTTCACCCATACTTGAAGTTTCTAAGCAAATTCCTGATGCAATTATGATCCGATAAGATATTTTAGATAGTGGACTTTGTGACACAAAATTATATATATGGTATACAATAGACTTTTGTATATAAAAATAAGGAGCGAAAAAATACACATCCGCACTCGGCGACCGCACGACAGTTTTAATTTTTTGCATGTGACTGTTCAGTCTACAGTATCATGTCAGAATAGCCGTTAGGATTCTTAGGTTATCTTTCGAGAGGCCTATTAATGCCCTATATCGAGTTGCGCTGTAATTCCCTAACAGTAACTTAGATTGTCTCAGGCCTGGCATATTGCGCCAGTGTTCTTCCCTCTTTTCCCTCTCTTCTACTAACAGATTCCCCCTAATTTCCTGCGGGCATACTGGCAGGAACGGCTTGGCACCAATGGGTCGTGTCGTTGCTGCCTCTCTGGCCAGGCTGTCCGCCTGCTCGTTACCCTCAGCTCCACTGGGAACCACAGGAAACCAGGCCAGCAGTAGTTCTTTGTGTGCTCCTAGTTGATTTAGCTTTTCAACGCACACAAGGACAAGTGCTGGTTTTATTTCAAATGCTGAGATCGCCTTGAGGGCGGCCTGACTGTCACTGAGTATGGCAGTTGTTTCATTGGAGTATTCGCGCTGAAGGTTCAAGTCAGCGCACTGGATTATGGCGAATACTTCCGCTTGAAAAATGCTTGGGTATGCTCCCAGGGGTGTTGATATCTTGGCTGTGGGTCCAACGACTCCAGATCCAATCCCCTCAGGCGTCTTCGAGCCATCGGTATATAATACTATTCTATTTAGCTGATGAATGCTCTCAATTCTATTTTCCTCCCATGTACCCTTCTCTCCCAGTTATATTTTATACATTTTCTCAGAAACTATCTGCCTGAGGATATCATCCCTCGGGAGTTGAGAGACTGGGATCTTCTCTCAATTCCTCCATATTCCGGGACGATATGACTTTACCTTTGCCCGAGCCCTCCTTGAGGATATTCAGGAGGGTTCGCTTGACTGACTGCTCTATCGATATATGCAGCGGGGTTAGATCGAGGATAACTTCCAGCGCTGTTGTAGGGCATGTGCGCATAGCTCCCGTTATGCACACGCATGCCAGTCGCTGAAGTTTTGTCAGTAATTACCTCGTCGTCGCCCCAGTTGTTCTCGATGCCCAGGCTATCGAGCCATATGTTCTTTTAGGTTTCACTATCATGGTATACATCCATTTTAGCACATGTGGGCTACAGCCCCATGATTTCCCTGCTAGACGTTTGCATACCATCATGGACCTCGGGGCCCTAGTTTTCATGCAGTCGAAGTGTTGTGTCTATAGGAGCTTGGTGTCAAAAATTACCCCCAAGTATTTCACAGAGTTCCATATTCTAGTGCTACGCTATCTATTGTTATTGCTCTCAAGGCTGGTACGAATCTTCTTCTAGTGAAGGGGATGATGGTTGCCTTAGATTGGTTGATGTTAAGCCCCACACTGGCGCACCATCCCCTTGTAATATTCAATGCTCTTTGTTTTATGTCACAGAGCGTACTCTCGAATTTACCCCTTGCAATTAAAGACGATGTCGTCAGCACATCCTTGGCATCTTATGCCACTGTTTGATAGCTCTTGCAGGAGTTTATCCACTACTAGGCTCCACAGAAGGGGTGACAGGACGCCTCCTTGGGGGCACCCCTCGTGGTATTAACCTTAACTGTGCTGTTGCCTACATGGGCTTTAGTGATTCCTTTGCTGAGTACATTGTCAATCCATCTATGGATAGGCCTCTGAATTCCTCTTCTATGCAGAGCTATGTTTACGCTTTTGTGAGATGTGTTGTCAAAGGCACCCTCGATATCGAGGAAAGCGCAAACCACTGTTTCCTCTGTTTCGAACGCCCTCTGTATTTCAGATGTCAATTGGTACAGAGCTGTGTCCGTGGACCTACCCGCTCTGTATGCATGCTGGCTATGATATAAAGGCCAGCTCTTGAGGGCGTTCGACCTGATTTCTTGGTCTATTATCTTGTCCATTGCTTGCGAATAGTCCATTTTACTTACTTTTGGTATGACAACTACTTTTGCTCTTCTCCACATCATGGGTATATATCCCAGTGCTAGGCTATCTCTCATGATCCTGGCGAGATGTGGAATAATCTGTGCCCCTTGCTGCATTAGCGCCGGGTAGATGCCATTCCCCCCGGATATTTGTATTTCTCAAAGGATTCCACTACCCATCTGACTCTGGCCTCATAGAAGAAGGAGTTGGCTAGTTGCCAGTCTGATGGGGTTGGTCTCATTCTGGGAAATACAGGTTCCGGTACTTGCGGAGAGGCATCAGGAAAATGCGCTTGCAGTAAGGCCCTTGCTCGCTCCTCCACCGGACCGGTGCCGTCTGGGAGCTTAATTGATAGGTTAATCTCTCTCTGCTCTTTGGCTAGGGCCTTGTGGAGCCTTGCCCCTGCAGGTGTGATCGAAATTCCTTCACACAAATTCCTAAAACTTTCCCTTTTTGCTTTCCTTATCTCTTTATTGTACCTTGTTATATTTTGGGTGTATTACTCCCAGTTGCCGGTTCTCCTGGCCACGTTAAAGAGTTTCCTGACTTTCTTCCTTAGCAACGTCGTAGTCCGACAAACCGCTTTCGCTATCGTCCCGCCTATCCAGTGCCAGCTCTTAGAGATTCAGACACTCAAAGATCTCCTGTGTGGTGGGTATTACATGGTGCCTTAGTTGCGCAATTTCGTCGCCACTACTTGCTGCGGTGGGAAGGTTTGTAGTCTCACGAGCACGGATGGTGTCGGTGCTCGTCTCCGACAAGTCCTCGTCCGACATCTCGCCATTGTCGACGCCCTACACCGCATTGTCTTACGGCCGCTCACTATTCCCTGTTTGCTTCTACCTCCAGGGTCTTACTTGGATCAGGCCGTACCTGTAGTGCAGCCTGAAACCATTCCTACGTGTGAGCTGGTAGGATTCTTCGTCAATACTCACGTCTAGACGTAGGCCCGTTTCCTCCGCGCTGGTGTTGATGACGTGCCACCTCTGCGTTTTGAGGTCCTCGTTCTGGTTCGCGAGGAGCCGGATCGCAAATTCTCTGGGGCGATCCGCACTTACGGGGAGGAACATTGTCACGTTATGGGTGGCGGTGTGTCATCCCCGCGCCTCGTGCATAATAATGGCCCTGCTCACCCCTCGATGTTGGCACTACTTCTTCGAGCCACTTTGCGGCTTTCTCGTCCTCGCAGTCTACGAGAAGGAGCCCTGCTCGAAAGTACACCCCACAAAATATTAGGGCATGCCCACACCCCCCGAACACTCCATCCGTAATCCGCTCCTGGAGATTTGTTAGGTCTTCTTGACTTAGGGCATCCGCTGGGTAGTTCCTGGGTAGCACAGCCCCTCGGGTACCCCTGAGGTCGTCCAAAAAGCTCTGCCGCCTAGGTTGCAGTGAGCATGGTTGCAGAGTTCTGCGGAGCAGAGGCTCGTTGCCTCTTGGAACTAGGAGTTTACTCCGGCGTAATCTGCCCGATCCTACGCTTTTCAGCGGGAGCGGGTGTATGCTGGCCAGCTGCCGCTGGCTGTCCTCTATTTCCGTCTCTGTTTCTTCGTTCGGCGGTCGCTGTTTTCTGCTCGTGGGCTGGTTTATGCCTGCGCTCGTCTGCCCTGGCTCTTGCCTCCCTGGGCGACAGGCCCTTCTCAAGGTATCGAAGATACCATTTTACGCCAGACCCACTTAGTCCAAGGCGCCACCGCTCCCATCTGACCAATTAGTATCGCATGCGATCGGCATAAGCCCCTGCACCACTACAAGGTGACTGCCTTGGCACGAGTAAAGGGACAGGTTGAAGACATGTGCTAAATATTTGAAACCCTCTTTTCCTAGGCTTTTAAGCATCGTCTGGGCCCACTGCTTTAGATGGTTCAGCTTGACCGATGGCATCTTCAACCTATTTGGCGGTGATTTTAATTGGGGACGTGCTGAATTTATGTTTATGTGCGTGTCTGTTGGCCCTCCGTCTATCTTTGTCAACCGTGGAATGCATTATATATTGTCGGCAAAAAACTCTGGCGCTTTTTTCGCATCCGGCAGCACTATATCACCAAAGGCGATGGAAGTTTTGTCATTGTGCTTGGACGGATTCGATAGGGAGTTTACAGTGGGCCAAAGCTTACCCACACCCACCCTTATCCCTTATTTTGGGGGTCGACGGGATCGAGCTGCCTTATAAGGTCACGTTCTCTCGCTAAATTTGGGGCCTCCGGCGGAAAATGCAGCCGAATTTCGTGAATTCTTCCGGCGGGAATAAAGCGAGCCAAGGCGGATTCAATAACCTTGCGGAAAGCACGCTCCCCTTGGCGAGCATCAGTCGGGATAAGGAGGTCAGCAAAGCGGCTATCTGTAAAGGATTTGTATTCATCCCACTTTCGTTTTTTAAAGTTTATGAAAGTGCGCTTTTCGGTGACGATGAAGTCGGCGGTACGCTCGAGTGAAATAAGTAATAAGTATTGGCAGGTTGTTGGATGCTAATGTTACCATCGGCTGCCAGTTGACGCAATTTACGAGTCCTGCGCTCACGATTGATATACCTACAGAAATGTGACAGCTTCCTACCATACGTGTGGGGGCGTCTCCGTTTATTGTGCAGAACGTTGATTCTTCTATTTGATCCGCCCACATCCCACCCCTTCTGCCCTCCTGCAAGTTTGAATACCATAGATCGCGATGGATATTGAAATCTCCTAAGATAATGCGACTATCGCCAGTGAGTACGGCGCTGATATTAGGGCGGTATACACTGGGCAGCAGGTGGCAGGAGGGATGTAGATGTTAATGATTTCTAGGTTTACATCGCCTGACCGGACAGATAAGCCGTGACGTTGTACGACATTGTCCCTGCGGCCGATGTCGGGATCAAATATATGATATTCCACTGAGTGATGTATGATAAACGCGTGGCCGCCTCTATTTCCGCTCTCGCGACCTTTTCTGTGAACATTATACCCACAATAGCTCTGCAGAGCGGATCTTGGTGTGAGTTTAGTCTCTTGAATCGCAGCAATGCGGATATTGTGCCGCTTCATGGAATCGACTATCTTCGTGATCTTGCCAGTTAATCCATTACAGTTTAACTGCAGAATTCTGAAGTGCTGCACTACAGAGTGGCTGACAAGTCACCAATAATACTACAGCAAAGGCGATCCACTTACTTAGTAAAGTCAGATAAATAGAGCTGAATGTCGTCCGCATACGCACCAAGTTTAAAATGCTGTCATATTATTAAAAGAGGGGCTGAAAATCAGTGGTCCAAGAATGGAACGTAAAAGTCTAGTTGAGGGGTCGACTGCTAATACGATATTACAAATATTGAGAGAGGTGTCAAGAGGTGTCACGTCTTGACATCAGTATTAATAATCCGAAGGCGGAAAATAAACATTTTAACTCGTTCAAAAGATATTAATGAAAAACCGAAAAAAGACCCGTGGGTCCCTCCGAAACCGGGGTGGTATCCATAGTATTTTTGCGCGGTACACCTTTCTGAATTGGCGGAATTCGGCTGCGCTTATTTTTCTTTTCTGCCTACGGATTATTGTTGTCGAGGTCAATACGCGTCTTTTGACACCTCTCTCGATATTTTTGGTATCGTATTAGAAGTCGACCTCTCAACTACCCTTTTACCGAATGGAACCCTAAGTTACTCCAAGAGTGAGCGGCTTCAGTTATACAAATCAGCTCCAATTCGAATTCAATTAACCTCAGAACATGTTTACCAAAACCAAAGTGAAATTTTAGCTTACTCATTAAGATGCAAGGACAACAACGTTAAATTACTTAGTGTCGAAGGGAGGTCTAAGTTCATCTAAGATCTTGGGCATTGCTGTGGCGGAGATGTAATTTCTAAAACCAGACTGAAGAGGATTCTAAATACACAGTAGAAGTAAAATCGCATTTGAAGCAAAGATGTCTCCTATCATATTGGTCGACGGTCCTTTTAAACTTTTTTTTATTAAAAATAGCGTGGTCCGAAATTGTTCAGGCTTATAGTGAAATATGTGGGCGGTGCCACGACCATTTCCAATCAGTTTTGTATGTATTAAAATTCTTATTTAAAATACACTTTAGAAGTAAAATAGCATTGATATACATTTTTTTCGCAAGGACGGACATATATATGAAATTGTTCTAGGTGGGAGAGGTTGATGCCTTGAATGCTTTTACTCAAATTTGCAGGAAGTACTAGGAACTCTACCAAAAATTTAAAAGTCATCAAACAAGCTATCTACTTTAGTTATCCAAATAAAAACTGTTTTAGTTGACCTGCTATAAAAATTTAGTCCCGGTTATGTTTTTTGTTTTTTTAATATTTTCTTTGCTAATTTTAACTTAAAGGAATGAAATAATTATAGCGTTTTTGGAAATTACTTTCATACTTTGCTGTAATTTGTAAATGTATTTTAGGTCTGCCCGTCACAGCTCACAAGTAAGTGACAGGATTGTACAAACGGAGACGTGAGGCAGCTTATAGAAGACCAGAACTTATTTTCACTCCAAAATGTCTTTAATAGTGGCTAGAGATGGCTTACTGATTTCACCTGTAAATATCCAATGCTTTAAGAATGCAACCAGGGTTGACGTTGTATACATTTAGAAACATTTTTAATGAGTGGATACTAAAGAGCAAAAAATTTCAATTGGATACATTTTTAAGCTGGAAGGTTCAATCAAAGTTTAAAAATGGTAATGGAATAAAAATTGTATGCAGTTCGATGTATTTTTGGATTAAAAAGTAATATACCTTTCTAACGTAAAAACTTGTTCACATGTTTAGCCTTAATCAAATCTAATTACATTTTATTTTAGGACAGGTAAATGTGTTTGCGGGATCGCTTTTTTGTGGTGGAAAGCGGGTTTTTTCTTTAGCCATGAGCCATCAAATTATTTTTCCTCAAGAGCCGCTGTACCTTGCGATTCTAATTTTCATGTTTATACCATCCTTCAATTCCGCGAAAGCAGTTTTAAATGTATTCACAAGAGTCATGATGACGATATTCCTATCAACATGTTCAGTGGCCTGTCGTGGTCGTCCACTTCGAAAATGAGAGGATAGTCACCTATTTATTATATTTCGTCCATAATCTTTTTAAGGACAATTTTTTGTAATGTACTTCGCCTACTATTTCCATATTTTAGGTGATTTGTTCTTCGTAAAAAATAATTAATGTAATATAATCAAGGATAAAACTATTACTTTTATGAAACATTGTTGCTTTTACGAAAACTGCTAGGGACTTTCTAGCTTTCTCGACTTAAGATACCACCTTAGTTAGGGAATTATCGATAAATAACTAAAAAGTTTCGTTATGCAGCTGTAGGGACTGTGGAAAGGCCGTAACAGGGAAATAATTTTCCTCAGCTGTTTTTTTTTTTTTTTTTTTGTGACCGTAAGTGCACCTTATAGTACAAAAAATAGTGTCCTAGATATATATTTAACTAGATTGAATAAAATTTTGAAAAAAGGGGTACACAGTTTTACTGAAGTTAAGCTAAGTTAATGGCGGTATATAAAGTACAATAGTAACTATATAAAATATATATATTAGACATAATATAGACAGTTAATTAAAACTATACTAAAGGTAAATTAAGATTAATGTGAAGATAAATAATGTAATAGGATGCACTTATATTTGCTTTGGTTTATAAAATAAATAAATGTAAGGCGTGATAACCTATGAAGAGATTTTAGGCTGAGCTCTCTTCCAATTTGCGCCGTACTCCAATTTGCGTCGGGATCTACTTGTTTTATGCCGACCCCGAACGGCATCTGCAAAGCAGATGAGTTTTCACTGATAGTTTTTCATGACAGAAATACACTCGGAGTGTTTGCCAAACACTTCCGAGGGGCGCCCCTAATCGAAAAAACTTGTTTCTAAAATTTTGGATGTTGCTTTGCTCGGGGCATGAACCCAGGATCTTCGGTGTGGTATGCGGAGCACGCTACGATCACACCACGGCGGCCGCAGTTGTTTTGGTTTACATTGTTACTTATTGCAACTGGGATTGAGTTCCATATACGAATAGTGTTGACGAAAAACAGCCTTGTAGAGACCACAAAATTATACTACATGATCTGAGAGATCTTGCAAATGTGAGTTTCTCATATAAGTATGGTGAGGATTTAATAGAAATCAACGGGATCAAGCAAATCCTGATAGTCGATTATATCACATCCAAGGGTTAAAACCGCCACCCAGAAATATGATCGAGCGTGCGTAACCTAAAAACGTAGTGAGTTACATTACGTTAGCGAGTACAAATACCATTACTATTGTGACGAATATTACCATCTCCAAGTGTTTACTAAGTAAATAATCACGGAACACAAAAAAAAAAAACATTGCAGCGAGCCACACATGTAGATGTACATAAACACATTAATCATTATGTAGAGAAACGCATGTCATCATCAGCTACTACTTCGCTCACATATATACACACTGCAAATACACGCGCGTCGTATGGCTAGTGACCAGATAGAGGATTCTAGAAGAAGAAACGTCTAGGCATGGGCAGAGAGTATAAAAGCAGCAGAAGCTGAGTAGTCCGTAATCAGTTTAATTTAAGCACGCTATCTGTCGAAACGTATAAGTGCTATTGTAAAGTACTTTAATAAAGACCATTTTGCATTATTGAATATTGGAGTTATCTATTCAACAGTTTAGCGATACGAACGTTAGTAGAAGGTGTGAAATAAGCGGAGTTTCCCTAATTTCGTTACAATTGGTGTCAGGAGAGGAACTACTGCGTTACACGGAGAGCGCTTTTGGCATTGGTAGAGTGTACTAAATGTTTTCACAAGTACCTCTACGGGCAGCGATTCCGCGTCAGGGCAGATCACGCAGCGTTAAAATGGCTCTTGCAGTTCCGTAAGCCAGGAGGACAATTGGCACGGTGGATCGAGCGACTACAAATCTATGACTTCTCCATTGTGCATCGAAAAGGTAGTACCCATAGAAATGCTGATGCAATGTCACGAAGACCATGTAGTGCTTCCCAAGGCAGTCGGTTCTATGTACCGGAGCGACTCGGGAATTTTCCCGACCAAGGACTGTCATTTCAGTGTGACCCCATCTAATTTGTTTCTTCCCTCCCACAAATTGTCATCCTCCCAGCAGCTCCTTGCAGCAGGACTGCTCCATATTCTCTTACTCTGGGAAGGCATCGAATCCAATCCGGGTCCGTCTCCTGACCCCGGTCCTGAGAAATGGTTTTGCTGCATCTGCCCGAAAAGAATCTTTTTAGGACGGTCATACTCTGTTCAGTGTGTCTCGTGCAAGGGATGGGTGCATCGGACAGGTTGTTCTGGGCTTGATCCCAAAACCCGACGTCCACGTAACTTTTATAAATCTTTTGTGGCTCCTTGCTGTTCACGCCCAAGGGCGTCCCGTAGTCTACGTCTAAGCGCCCCCCCCCCACTACCTTCCAGCAGCCCCGCTGCTCAGCAAGCCACAACAAGTACCCGCTGCTGCTCGCGCCCCACGGCGCCAACAACTCAAACAGCTGCTACCACTCATAACTACAATCTTCGTTGTAGAGTCGGAAGCAATGCTGAGCAGCAGCCCCTGCCCCCGTCTTCTCCCCCCCCCCCCTCTTTTCCGGCAGCAATCGTGTAGGTCAGGGAAACAGACTCTTAGTCCCTACCTCCGTTTGCACTGTTTGCCAGCACAGAATATATATGTTTGCGACATCCGCCCAATGCAGCTCCTGCCTTGGGTGGTGCCACGTTCCTAGATGTTCTGGTCTCCGCGACGGCAACCCCCCGACGGGTTTCATCGCGCCATGTTGCCAGGCCGCAAACCCAAATCATCCGGGTACCCCAATGCTTGCCCAAGGACGCCCAGTCCTAGGGCCACAACAGCAATTGCGTCCTGGCCTTCCCCAACCCAGGCGTAGTCACCCGTCACTTACCCCCAGAGTGGCGACGTCTCCCCTTATGCACTTCAGAATTCTGCAGTTAAACTGTAATGGACTAACTGGGAAGATTACGGAGATAGTCGATTTCATGAAGCACAACATCCGCATTGCTGCGATTCAAGAGACTAAACTCACAGCAAGATCTGCATTGCAGACCTGCTCTGGGTATAACGTCCACAGGAAAGACCGCGAAAGCGGAAATGGAGGCGGTCTCGCGTTTATCATACACCACTCTGTGCAATATTGTATATTCGATCCTGGCATCGACCGCAGGGACAATGTCTTAGAACGTCAAGGCCTATCTGTCCGGTCAGGCGATGCAAACCTAGAAATCATCAACATCTACATCCCTCCTGCCACCTGTTGCCCCAGTGGATACCGCCCTAATATCAGGGCCTTACTCACTGGCAACAATCGCATTATCTTAGGCGATTTCAATGCCCATCATGATCTATGGCATTCAAACTTGCGGGCGGACAGTAGGGGTGAGATGTTGGCGGATCAAATAGAAGAAATGACGTTCTGCACAATAAACGGAGACGCCCCCACACGTATGGTAGGAAGCTGTCACAGCTCGCCAGATATCTCAATCGTGAGCGCAGATCTCGTAAACTGCGTCAACTGGCAGCCGATGGTAACATTGGCATCCGACCAGCTGCCCATACCTATTTCGCTTGAGCGTAACGCCGACTTCATCGTCACTGAAAAACGCACTTTCATAAACTTCAAAAAAGGAAAGTGGGAAGAATATAAATCCTTTACAGACAGCCGCCTAGCTGCCCTCCCTATCCCGACTGATGCCCGCCAAGGGGAGCGTGCCTTCCGTAAGGTCATTAAATCCGCCTCGGCACATTTCATTCCCGCCGGGAGAATTCCCGAAATCCGGCCCCACTTCCCGGCGGAGGCCGCAAACTTAGCGAGAGAACGTGACCTTATAAGACAGCTTGACCCAGGCGACCCCCAAATAAGGGATATAAACCAACGCATCAGATTGCTTGTAGATGAACACAAGCGGGCGAAATGGGAGGAGCACCTAAGAGGTTGTAACCTCTCTACCGGTGTGGGTAAACTTTGGTCCACCGTAAAGTCCCTATCGAATCCTACTAAGCACAAAGACAAAGTTTCCATCGCCTTTGGCGACAAAGTGCTGTCGGAAGCGAAAAAATGCGCGAGCGCTTTCTGCCAACAATATATAATGCATCCTACGGTCGACAAAGATAGACGGAGAGCCAATAGACGCGCACATAAACACAAATTCAGCGCGTCACCAATCACCATCACCGCTAGAGAGGTTGAGGACGCCATTGGTCGTGCTAAACCATCCAAAACAGTGGGCCCAGACGGCATAGCCATGCCGATGCTTAAAAACCTAGGGAAAGAGGGGTTCAAATATTTAGCACATGTATTCAATCTGTCTCTTTCCACCTTTGTCATACCTGAGAAATGGAAAATGGCCAAGGTGGTCCCGCTACTAAAGCCTGGAAAACCAGCTAACATAGGTGAGTCGTATCTTCCGATATCTCTCCTATCGCCAGTGGCAAAGACGCTTGAAGCCATTCTGCTCCCTTATTTCCAAGCAAATTTGCAGCTAGCCCCTCATCAGCATGGCTTCAGAAAACTCCATAGCACTACCACCCCGCTGAATGCCATTAGCACCCAGATAAATTGCGGTTTAAATCAATACCCCCACCATAGAACAGTACTCATAGCGCTAGACCTACCAAAAGCTTTTGATACGGTCAACCATGGCTCGTTACTGCAGGACCTGGAAGGGTCTACCCTTCCCCCATGTCTTAAAAGGTGGACCGCAAATTATCTGGGTGGTCGGCAGGCATCGGTGCAGTTTAGAAACGAAACATCAAAACCAAGGAGAATTAAACAGGGGGTGCCACAGGGTGGTGTCCTATCCCCACTTTTGTTTAATTTCTACATATCTAAACTACCTTCACCACCGGAAGGAGTCACAATCGTTTCCTACGCCGATGACTGCACAATAATGGCCACAGGCCCAGGCCCAAAGATCGATGCGCTATGCAATAAAATAAACGGCTAACTCCCTGATCTCTCCAGTTTTTTCGCCTCGCGAAACCTGGCATTATCACCGACTAAATCTTCCGCGACCTTATTTACAACATGGACGCCCCAAATGTCGACCATTTTGAACATCCACGTCGATGGCACTACGCTACCGACTGTCCGACACCCCAAAATCTTGGGTGTGACGTTTGATCAGGATCTACATTTTGGTGAGCACGCAGCCGCAATTGTTCCGAGAATTCAGAGCCGTAACAAAATCCTCAAATCCCTCGCTGGCAGTACTTTGGGAAAAGATAAAGAAACGCTCATGACTACATAAAAAGCAATTAGCCAGCCGATTACGTGCTACGCGTCACCCATATGGTCGCCAAGCCTAAAAATCACCCACTGGAAGAAACTACAGGCCTGCCAAAATACTGCTCTCAGAATCGCCACGGGCTGTCTTCTTATGTCCCCAGAACACCATCTGCATAAAGAGGCGAGAATACTCCCCATCAGGGAGAGAAATGAGATGCTGACCAAACAGTTTCTGTTGAATACCCAGAAACCTGGGCATCCCAACAGACATCTGATTGATGAACCAGCACCGCCTAGGGGCTTAAGGAGTCATCTCCGTAAGCATTTTGAGGAAATACGGCACCTGAGAACCTAGCCGTATGAAGTGAAAAAACACAAGCAGGTCCTTGGTGAACTCCATAAACAGGCGTCGGACCTTTATGCGGGAATTGCCCGGTGAATCCAGTACTTAACGAAAATTATCTAAAACTTGCGGAAGAGGAACGCATACTCCCCAGGGAAACGCGTGTCACTTTTGCTCAACTTCGTTCTGGATACTGTAACAGGTTAAACTCTTACCTATCCAGAATCAACCCTGACATACAAAATGTATGCCCCGCTTGCAATGTGTCCCCACATGACACCAACCATCTCTTCAATTGTAATGTGGAACCAACGCCTCTAACACCCCTTTCCTTATGGTCCACCCCTGTTGAAACGGCAAGTTTCTTTGAACTCCCGTTAGAGGATATTGATGACAATTTGTGATCGGTCGCGGCTATTAGGTGGGGCGAGCATTGCTACAACAACAACAACAAGACCATGTAGTTTGGAATGCAAGCACGGTTCAAAGGCCGAGACTAAAGAAGACACTAATGACTATAACATGTACGGATGAATGGGACAAGGAACAACTAAGGAAGTGTCAGCTAGAAGATACAGTTCTGTCACATGTTATGGAAGGGCTCGAACGAAACGAAAGACCAAATAGAGAGGAGATGTCAGCAGAGAATCCCATTGCGAAGTCATATTGGGCACAGTGGAACAGTTTAGAATTGATATCCGGTTGCTTGCACCGAGTATGTGGGAGTGATAATGATCAATGCAAGAAGAAACTGATAGCTGTTCCCAGGAAAAGGATTCCTGACGTCCTCAACGAGCTACATAATGGTCGAAGTGGAGGTCATCTGGGAATCACAAAGACGCTCGAGAAGATTAAGCAGAGATTCTATTGGGTTGGTTCCCGTCAGTCGGTCACTGAGTGGATTGTGAACTGCGAGGTTTGCAGCAGAGCGAAAGGGCCAAAAACCCGAAGTCATTGCAGTCTACTAGCAACTGCGGAAACAAATATGTATTGGTGGTTATGGATTATTTCAGCAAATCGCCAGAGGTATACCCAATCCCAAATCAAGAAGCGTAAACAGTAGCAGAAGTGTTTATAAACAATTGGGTTGCAAGGTATGGTGTACCAATGGAGTTACATTCTGACCAGGGGAGAAATGTTGAATCAGCTGTGTTCCAAGAAATGTGTAAAATATTGGGCATTCGAAAAAAACGGGCAACTGCATTGCATCCTCAATCCGATGGTATGGTGGAACGATTCAATAGAACATTGGAGGAGTTCTTAAGGAAAGTAGTGGACAAGCTCCATAAAGAGTGGGATACACGCATATCATTATCCCTGACGGCTTACCGATCGGCGGTGCATGAGACAACGGTCCAAACTACCGCAAAAGTAATTTCTGGCAATGACCTTCGACTGCCAGCTGATTTGGAGGTTGGGACAAATGCCGATGCGGAGAGAAATGTCAAGAAATCCACTGATATCTTGGAGGAAGAGCTGAGGGAAATACATGATCTTCTAAGACAACGAACCAAGATTATGAGTGACAAGATGAAAGCCAGATACGTTAAACCAATTAATTTGGAAGGTTTTCGGGAAGGAGATTTGGTACTGTTATACAACCCACAACGGAAAAAGGTTTTTCCCCGAAATTGCAGTGTAATTGGGAAGGCCCATATAAAGTTGTAAAACGGATCAATGATGTAGTTTACCGCATACAAACCATTGGCAAACCACGAACTAAAATGAAAGTGGTTTATTTGGAAAGGCTGGCAGCGTGTAGATCAGAAAATTTGTCTGATCGAGATGATCAGACTTAGGTGGAGGGCAGTGTGACGAATATTACCATATCTAAGTGTTTACTAAGTAAATAATCACACAACACAGAAAAAAAAACATTCAAGCGAGCCACGCATGTACATGTACATAAACACATTAATCATCATGTACACACAAGCAGCAGAGAGATACTCCCAAACGCATGTCATCATCAGCTACTACTTTGCTCACATAAACGCACGCATATGGTTACACACTACAAATACACGCGCGTCGTATGGCTGGTGACCAGATAGAGCATTCTAGAAGAAGAGACGTCTAGACCTGGGCAGAGAGTATAAAAGCAGCAGAAGCTGAGCAGTCCGTATTCAGTTTGATTTACGCACGCTATCTGTCGAGAAGTAGAAGTGTTATTTGGAAGTAATTTAATAAAGACCATTTTGCCTTATTGAATATTGGAGTTATTTATTCAACAGTTTAGCGATACGAACGTTAGTAGAAGGTGTGAAATAAGCGGAGTTTCCCTAATTTCGTTACACTATTGGCCCAGTACTGCACGCATGATAGATCATTTTTTACTTTGACACAAAGTGTGCTTAGGTTGTTGCAACTACCAGATAAATACATTTGGATATCATCTGCATACGCATGCATGCTCATATGGTTACGCACTGAAAAAATGTTGTTTATAAAAAATTCTAAATAATAAGGGACCAAGAATGGAGCCCCGCGGAACACCTTGAATTCAGTTTTTAATACCCGAAACTTCACTTCCTGTGTTGACAAATTTAACTCTTCCCGTTAAGTAACTTTCCCTTAACATCAAGGCGATTTCAGCAAATCCGAAGTATAGCTGTAGCTTATAGCAGAGCAACTCGTGGTAGACAGAATTGCCTATCGTCCTTAGAACAATACACTGAACATGTTTGGGTTTCAGTTTGGTGTTGTAGTTTTCAAGTTGTGAGCTCTGTTTAAAATTACGGCGGTATACCACTTGTCCAATTTTGAATCTAAACTCTTTTGATCGCGTATTATAAACCTTCTTCTTTTGGTTCTTGCCGATACACGTTCGTATCATTTGCAATACTGATCTATTGACCCGCTCAACTGCCTTTGCCTGGGGGAAGTAAACCGCCGCTCTAACATGTTTGGTACCATACTTTTCTAAAAAGGAGGTGAAGATATCAGAGACGAATTGTTTTCCGTTGCCTGAGTGTACAAACTAGGCGACTCCGAAAATGAGGAAAACTTCCTTCTCTAGAAATTGAACCACTTTAACAGCTGTTGCAGTCGGCATAGGTTTAAGAAAAACGAATTTACTAAAATGATCAAGGCACAAGAACACAAAAACATTTCCGTCTTTGCTACGAGGGTATGGTCCCATGAAATTGACGTAAAGACGTTGGAAAGGTCGCTCGGTAATTTGTTATTTGCCCATTGGCGGCTTTCGAAAACTATTTTGGGTATTGGTTTATTTGCATACGACGCAATCTTTGACACACTGTTGCACATAGGACACCATGCCGGGCCAAAAATAGTACTTTCTTATTCCGGCAAGGGTTTTATGGATTCCTCCATGACCCGAAGAAGGAGAGTAGTGAGCGGCTTCCACCAAACCAGGCCGTTTATAGGTATACCCGTCCGATACGTAAAGATCAGAAAGTTTGTCTATGTCTTTCGTTATGTTGTCTTTCAGTCGGCGGTGTTCGTCGGTATCAAAGAATGACGAGTCAAGGCTAATGTCTTAGAATCTATCCAGTAGCGGTACTTCGTCTATGTTCATGCGTGATAGTGTATCAGGAACAACGTTTTGCGCTCCCTTACGGTGCTCTATGACGACGTTGAGGGCTTGCAACGTCAGGCTCCACCTAGGCAATCTACCAGTGAGGTCCTTATGGCCCATTAACCATTTAAGGCTTGCGTGGTCCGTGATGATTGTGAAGGGGAGACCCTCCACATAGGGGCGGAAGCGCTTCAAACTCAACACTGCTGCATAGCACTCCAAATCCGCCACGCTGTAGTTGCGCTGTGCCTTATTCAATTTCACTGACATCTACGCTAGGTCGATAGGTCGTTCGTTTCCGTCCCCGTCTTTCTGGAATAAAGCTCCACCCACCCCGGCCGACAAAGCGTCGCACTTTGGGTGAACTAGCAACGGCGCTGTTATTAGACTTTGCTTCAACCGCTCAAAAGCCTTGCTTGCTTCGTCTGTCATTATAAATTTCTTTATTCTGTCCTTAGTGAGGCAGTCGTGCAGCGGCGCTGCAATGGTTGCGTAATCCCTAATGAAACGACAGTACCACCCTGTCATGCCCAGGAATCGACGAAACTGTTTTGGGCTTTTTGGTTGAGGGAAGTCCCGCATTGCGGCTATTTTATTGGCATCCGTCCGTATTCAATCGTCGCCTACCCAATAACCTAAATACCGTACTTCCTTGAAGCAAAACTTGCTTTTTAATGGTCAATTTGGCTTCGCGAAATACCTAGTGACCTTTTCCAATAAAATCATATGTGACTCAAAATCTACAGAACACACAACCAGATCGTCAAGATACACGAACACGAATTCACGTATAGCGGCCGGAATGACTTTGTCCATTAAATGAAACATCCGCTGAGCGGCATTACATAAATACACGGGATCGCCGTAAACTAATATAGTGGTCTGTTAAGAACTGTGAATGCTGTTTTTCCTCTTGGACGTTTTTCTGAGGGGATTTGCCAAAGGGCATCTGTTGGATCAAACTTGCGACACACTGTGGTCGAATAATATTCTAAGACACTGTACTAATATTACTACTCAAATAATATTTAAAACATAATTAGTTACATACGTATCACAGAACACTACCTACTTATTGTAAACATCAATATATACACACACATACATATTCGCAATCATACTTAATTTTGCACGCACTCTCTTCTTTACCTTTCATGCTTTGTACATATTTGAAGTTGCCTAAATATATCATTATAACATTGCCGCTCACATTAAGTGGTTCGGTAGTCTCGTTATTGTTTCGAATATAATATTGTCGCGTATACACCCCCACAAATTTTCGTACCATTTTTTGCAATTCAGTAGCAAGGAAAAATCTCCTTGCTCGTACATAATTTTGGCGCCCAACGTGGGACAGTGAATAATCGCGAATAAAAAATAAAAAACTAAATCTTTCGTTCGCGCAATTATTAATGGCGCAAAATCACCGATTATAATTTAATAAATACAAGTTTAAACATACACCAACAACAATCAAGTCGCTGGACATCATAAGCATCAAAAAGGGCATACTCGGACATCTCTGTCACATCAAGTGCGGTAATTAAGCACTGGGAAAGGCAAAAAATACATTTCATATAAACTGAATATAAATCCGTCGCTTGGTAAGTATGAATGAAATTTATTTACCCACCCAAATACAGTCCCTTGATTTATTTATTTATTTTATTTATTTATTTATTATTTAAAGTCGACGACAAACTATGGTCGACTGCATAATATAAAAGATATATAAATATACAACTCAAAAGATAAAATTTAAGATATATCGAGCTTTCAACAATGTTATATTACAAACAAAGAAATATTAATGAACATTACTATTTAATTTCAGAATATAATAATAATAAGAAATATGAGCAGAAATAAGATCTTATGCCGAAATCTTATACTGGCGGAATGCATCAGATTCCGCTCAGCATGACTTCGGAATGCAGTGGATTCCAATCTCCCTGTTGGAATGCAACAAGATTCCAATCAGCATGTCATGGGAATCCGGCAGTGCTAAGAGTAGTGTAATGAGGATACGCCATCACAAGGCATAAAAAAGTAACATGACCTGTGTTGTTGGAATGCACCGGATTCCAACCAGCTCGATGCCTGACCCATAAGATTATACTGCCGGAATGCATACGATTCCGGTCAGTGACTCTTGAAAAAGCATGTTTTTTACGTTGTTGGAATGCACCAGATTCCAATCAACACAGTACTGTCTTGTTCCTTCTTAATGAGACATGTTGATAAATGTTCCTCCATCCTTAAGCGAGATAGTTCCTGTTTTTTATCGAAGGAATAAAATGCCGGCAAATTAAATTAGCTTGTATCTCTTAAATTAGATAGGCGAGTATTGCATTACGTATAGTGGCAAAAGTACATTCAAGACTGATGCAGCTATACAAGTCATTGTAGTGCGCGCACCAGATAAGAAGAGGATTATTTTTAGCAAAGTTTCGTTGACAAAGGGGTAAAAAGAAAGGAACGTAGTGTCTGGATACTCTAGGGGGAACCGCAAAAAACAAGCGGCTGAGGAGGTCCGCGGAATCAATTTCTCCAATAATGAGCTTATGGATGAACAATACCCCCAGTAATATTCTCCGATTTTCCAGAGTGGGTAAGTTAATAAGAAGAAGTCTACTTCTGTATGGAGGAAGGTGGAGACTTGAGTCCCAATTAAGGCCGCGCAATGCAAATATCAAAAATTGCTTTTGAACTGACTCAAGACGCTTTATATGCTTTTGAGAAACAGGGGACCAAACGCATGAGCAATACTCGAGTATTGGACGAACCAGCGATGTGTAAAGAACCTTAGTGAGGTACGGATCATCGAACTCTTTAGCCCATCTTTTAACAAATCCAAGTAAACCCAACGCTTTGTTGGCTATAGATGAAATATGCATGTTAAAATTCAATTTCGGATCAAAAAGGACACCTAGATCATTTGCAATAGATATACGCTCCAAAGGCGTACCATCTATTACATAAGATTTCAATGCTGGCTTCACTCGGTGAAATGTCATATGCTTACATTTAGAGCAATTTAAAGCTAATAAATTTGTTGTGCACCAACATTGGAACGAGTCCAAGTCGGCCTGAAGAAGATCCAAGGAACTCAAATCGGTAGGACAGTAAGTGTAGCAAAGTTTTACATCATCCGCATACATTATAGTATGGGAATATAATATTGTCTGTGGCAATTCATTAATGAAAAGGGCAAAGAGCAAAGGGCCTAGATGACTTCCCTGGGGTACGCCGGAGGAAACTCCGAACGATTCCAACAGATTGCACTTGAACAGGACTTTTTGGGTCCGGTTAGAAAGATAGCTTTTCAGCCACATTAATAGGTGAAACGGAAAGCCCAGTAAATCAAGCTTATGAATAAGCAACTCGTGGTTGACGGTATCAAATGCTTTGCTGAAGTCCGTGTAGATGACATCCGTTTGCTTGCCCAGTAAATCAAGCTTATGAATAAGCAACTCGTGGTTGACGGTATCAAATGCTTTGCTGAAGTCCGTGTAGATGACATCCGTTTGCTTGTTCGCTAAAAATCCTTCCATAACTATAGAGGTGAATACAAGCAAATTTGTAGTGGTTGACCTTTGACGAATAAAACCGTGTTGGCATGGAGATAAAAGACTAGAACACTGATATTGCAGTTGATTGGTGACAATCTGTTCAAAGACTTTAGGAATGACTGAAAGTTTAGCAATACCCCCGTATTTTTCAACTTTTGACCTACTACCTTTTTTATGCAGGGGTATAATAAAAGACTGTTTCCAAAGTGCCGGGAATGACGCAGATCCCAGAGATAGCTCAAATAATTTTAAAATAGGCTCATACATGTTTTCGGCGCAGTACCTAAGCACGCAGCTAGGAACACCGTCCGGTCCCGGAGAAAAGGTGGGCTTCAAAGATTGAAGACTCTGAAGAACAATATTACCATCAATAGCAGGATTCCTAATGTAATTCGAGCTATCTAAGCGATAGGGATATTGACCAGAATGAAAACCACTGGATGAATACGTGGACTTAAAGAACTCAGAAAATAGTTCAGCAACGTCGTCATCAGTGCAAGCTTTTTTACCTCCAAATGTTAATGAGGAAGGATACCCAGAAGTTTTCCGCTTTGAATTTACGAAACTGTAAAACTTTTTTGGATTTCTAAAAAAATGGGCTTTACAACAACTCAAGTAATTTTTATAACAAAGCTGATTAAGACGGTGAAATTTAGAACGAGCTATTAGATATTTAGAGAGGTCAGCAGATGCTCCAGATTTCTTGAACCTCTTATAAAGCCTAGATTTGATGTTATTAAGTCTGATAAGTTGCCTTGAAAACCAAGGGGGCTTATTCGAACATAGGGTATAGCGAGTAGGAATGCAGGTATCAAAGAAGCTATCAAGCGTACTGTAAAATATAGAGATAGCCGAATCGACATCAGTGCAAGCATAGAGATCCGACCAATCATGGGAAGCCAACAGATCATTGAGCATAATGAAATTCGCTTTATATAAGCATCTAGATCGGGGACGAGACTGTACTTGAACCCTACGGGGTAGGCTGATATCAAGTGATATCTCTAGCGTAGGGTGAAGAGGGTCTTCTGGAAGGGATAAAGGTGGTATTTGCGTAAGGGCAGTACCCACCGAGCCATCCACAAATACTAAATCCAGCATTTTATTTCCACTATTTGGAACATTGCTAATCTGTAAAAGAGATGAGTCTAACAAGCAATTGAGAAACTCATGTTGAGCAGTGGGAGTTAAAAAGTTTGAATCACTTATATTAACCCAACTAACTGTTGGCAAGTTAAAGTCACCAACAACAACAAGTCGATCGTTATCTCCCAACTGCGAATGCAAATCACAGATGGCCGAGCTATGACTAGCATAAACATCCATATCCGAACGAGGTGGTATATACGAACAGCAAACAATTACGTATTTTCGTACGATCAAAGTTCATTTGCCCTACCAATAATAATTGTTGTTGTGCCTTACCATTGGTTAAACCGGCGTTTTCTCGTTAACCTACATACATTCCTCATTTTCGCTAGCAAAACTCTGCGCTGCTAGCTTCAGTCACCGTCGTATTTCCTTTGCTGTTGCGCAGTCGCTGTATTTGCCTTCGCTGCCAGTACAAGTCGCCGTTCCACTTTGCTGCTGCTATTTACGCTGCTCCCGTTTAATTTCGCTGTTCACGCATATTGCTATCGTGGTGACTACATTTTGGTTTTCGTCGCTGCCGTTGTTTCTGTCATTGCGACCGCTGGCAGTTATTGTCCATCACTTTACGCTCACTCAGCAGTAAACTCATCATAGCATACCCACCAAAAAATCATGCCGCTAGAAGAATGCAAGCGTAAGCGCTCTAATATAAAGCGAAATATTTCGCGAGTCAAATCAATTGTAGAAACAGCTATGAATTCGGATAATAAATTGGCCAGTGCAGAGCTACAGTGCCGCTTAGGTATTTTAGAATCTTACTTCAAGCAAGCGTTGTCGGTTCAAGCTGACATTGAAGACTCAGATCCTAGCGACAACGGAAGTGCAGATTTGGAAGACATCTACGTCGCAGTGAAGCTAAGCATTCAAGCGGAACTCGGAGAAGATGCAAACAGCTCGGTCCACTATCCCGAAACATCTACAGAAGCTGTAACCCCATCGTCCCATTTACCACGGTTATCGTTACCAAAATACTCAACAACTTCGCAGTTTATTAGATAAGGCTTCAGCCATTTTCAGCTCATTGGAGTCATGGGGAAACAGCACCAACATTGCACAGGCAATGCTAATTTATATCGTTATAAGCAAATGTGACTATCAAGCATGTAAAAAGTGGGATGAGTCCCTCGATTATAAATCACTCCCGACATGGTCCCAATGTACCCAGGTTTCACAACGCCATTGCCAGTTTATACACTCATCGAGTCGTCAAAAAAAAAGAAAACCCGATGCTGGGAAATCTATTAGAGCAAACAATCATAATCAGGAATGGTCTTTCGCAGTAATGAATTCTAAGTGTATACTCTGCTGTAGCGTCAAACACAAGCTAACTAGTTGTCCTCAGTTTAAGGAAAAGACTACCAATCAACGTTTTGACATCTCGAAGAAGTACGACCTCTGCATTAACTGTCTGAATAGTGGCCACATACGTCTCAAACACCAGTCTCTTCATCAAATGCTTTGCAAGCTACCCGAACTTCTTGGCAAACCCCTTCGTTCACACTGAATTCATCTAGCAAATCCCAGTCATGCAATCAACAAGCTGTAACCCATTCGCATATGGAGGACTCGGATTGTGAACAAGTTATTCTGGCTACAGCTATGGTCCTAGTCAAAGACGCCTCAGGGGCATACAAACTGGGAAGAGCTCTACTTGACTCTTGTTCGCAGGTCAACTTCATTGCGGACGACTTTGCACAAAAACTGCGTCTTCGACGCGAAAAGCATGACGTCGGAATTCGCAGTATCGGTGAATCACTTACCAATCTGAAGTCTTGTACCACTACAACTATAAAATCGTACACGTCGGCTTTTCAACTCTCACTTCAGTTCGGAATCACGTCGCATATCGCATACCAACCTGATACGGAAATCGATACCTGTACATGGAATTTACCAGCAAACACGAAATTGGCGGACGAGACTTTCTTCAAACCACGTCGAATCGATCTGCTACTTGGAACAGAGGCATTCTTCGAAGTGCTCGCTGTAAGCCAAATTCGCCTTGGTCCAAATCTACCTACGCTTCAGAGAACGTTATTAGGGTGGGTAATTTCCGGTAGATACCGGGGTGAGTGTGATGTGGCGACACGATCTTGCATGATGTCAAGTGAATGTTCGATAGACGAGAGCCTACAACGCCTTTGGAAGTTAGAAACCGCCGACGTACCATTAAAACCGATTCAGCCAGATCACCGTATTTGCGAGAATCACTTCGCGAAAACTACATATCAAGATAGTACTGATCGCGTAGCCGTTACCTTACCATTCAAATCAGATCCCAGTTGCCTTGGAGATTCCTTTGATATGTCTCGTCGACGATTCCTCGCCCTTGAGAAACGTCTTCTACATTTGTCCGAAATTCGT
This sequence comes from Eurosta solidaginis, assembly GCF_040869045.1. NCBI lineage: Eukaryota > Metazoa > Arthropoda > Insecta > Diptera > Tephritidae > Eurosta > Eurosta solidaginis. The sequence goes on along the minus strand of NC_090320.1, from coordinate 101,700,385 downwards.
TCGCAGTACTTGGCTTTCATGGAATACGAAAATCTTGGTCATATGTCTGTCATAGAACAGCCCAGGGTTGACGAGCCGCATTACTGCATACCACATCATTACGTGGTTAAACCCAGCAGCACCTCTACGAAGCCTCGAGTCGTTTTTGACGCCTCCTGCCGCACATCATCACAAACATCATTGAACAATATTTTGTTGGTAGGTCCAACCATCCAACAAGAACTATATATTCACCCCTATTCTGCATTTCGATTACGTTCCCGTTCTACGCTCCGCTTTAATCGAAGTTGGGTATTCTGCATTACGACGGAATCGTAACGAGAAGAGGAAGAGCAAATGATTTTTCGAAATCAGCTGTTTGTACGGAATGTGTGAACATTGGAACAAAATAAATTAAAGAAAATTTGTAAAAAACACTGAAAAACGTTTATATTTTATTATCCACGCCATTTTGTACAAAAAAAGCAATAGAATAAATTGCCGAAGTGTTATATTTTTTTGAGTGAAGTGCTTTCATAATTGTATGTGTGTTTTTGTCGTTCTTTTGGCCAATTCCCTACCGTGGCCACCAAGTTTTGTTAAAACGGATTCCTGCATGAATATAGTTGACATTTTATGGATGCTGATTTCATTGCACCGGCCTAAACTACTTTGTGAAGATTTATTTATTCTTTCCGCAAGGATTGTTTACGTTTTCGCTTCACCTTCCTCTACTCCGGCAGCTTGCTTTGGCATATAACTGGACCCAACGAACAGACTCAAATTATAGCTGTCTATTATATTGGAATTAATAGCCGCGGCATTTTTTGTGGAGTTGGAAAGCAACGCATACGAAAATGGCGAGAGAATGGAAAGGCAAATATTGCGAGATTTGTGTAATCCATTTGAGATAAGTGACGAATTGTAAGAAATTGAACTTAAAAGTGGTAAAGTTTAAAGACTTATTTTCTTATTTTGGTTCAAAAAAACTTTCGACTTAATAAGGATGCTTTCAAATATGTGTTAGATACTTTTGTGGGGCAAATACGTCCAAGGACTTCGAGATCGACATGTTGTTTTTGACCTGGAAACATATAAAAAACAGTCATCAAGCCTTTTACGTTTCTTAGCAAGTTTTACTTACATTTTTGTTAAAATTCTGTTATAAATTAATAAAAAAATGACAAGAAAATATTTTTCCGCCAACAAATTTGCAACATAGAAAAACGGAACTACGATCGAAATGCAGAATACACAAAATCAAACGATTCGAACTTGGATCGAAAGAGATTGGAACACAGAATACCAAATTGTCAAATCGAAAGAATTCCAATCCAAGTCAAAATGAAGAATATGGCTGATTGTATTACTTCGTTTCCGCTTATATCGTTATCACTACAGAAGTCACCAAAATGTACAGGCAAGTAGCAATGAACAAAAATGATTGTAAGTATCAACACATTCTTTGGCGAGCTTCTCCTGACCTAGACCTTCAAACGTATCAGCTCAATACGGTCACATACGGCACACCCTCAGCCCCGTTTCTCGCAATACGTAGCCTGCACTACTTGGCAGATCAATGCACGGATGAGTTTTCAATCGACGCTTCGGCAGTAAAATCATCATTTTATATCGACGACTTTTTGTGTGGCGCAGACGACGCAGACGTTTTTCATATACTGAAATCTAAAGTCATAGCAGTACTACAACGTGGGCAATTTCCATTATCAAAACGGCATTCAAATCATCCCGACTTCATGGAAGGTTCAGCCTCAAAAGAGCTTAATATAACAGACCAGTTTGTGACCAGTACATTAGGAGTAACATGGCATCAGCGAAGCGATACGTCGTCGTTTTCATTCCAGCCCAAAAGGAAAACCATACTGTGACGAAGCGAACCATATTGTTTATCGCATCATCCTTATTTGATCCACTTGGCTTGTTATCACCGCTGTTATTACAGCTAAAATAATTTTGCAGGAGCTTTGGCTATTAAAGCTCGACTGGCATGAGTCTGTACGTCAGCATGTCCATCAGGCTTGGACCAACTGCTTGGAATCGTTAAACTCGCTACTGCTGGGAACCCAATACAACAATTACACAAATTCATGTATTTTTCGAAGCATCAATACGTGCATATGGCTGCTCGGTATATGTACGTACTGAAGATGCTCACGGTCATGTATCAGTGCAGTTACTGACATCAAAGTCGAGGTTACACCAGTTAAAAACAGTCTCTTCCCAAACTTGAGCTTTATGGCGCTCATCTTCTCGCTTGTCTCTACTCTAAAATAAAGGATATATTTTCGAACATGCCAGTAATCACTTACTTTTGGTCCGATTTGCAACTAGTCTTACATTGGCTTCAACAACATTCCATCACTCTATCAACGTTTGTCGGTAATAGAGTATCCGACATACAAAAACTAACAGCAGGCGTGCATTGGAAACATGTTCCAACGCAAGACAACCCGGCAGACCTTATCTCACGTGGTCGCCCCACATCGGAACTCGAGGCGTCCATTTGGTTTTCCGTCCCGGCTTTCCTGTTGAAAGAACAAACCAAGTGGCCTAACAGTAACACTGCAGTCGAACTCGACAAGGACGTTATCAATACTGAGAAACGCAAGACGGCTTTAACAATAGTCAAGGAAACAAATTACATCATCGAAATCATTAACGGCATAAGTTCTTATTCCCATTGTTTACGCCTCGTTGCTTGGTTATTCCGATTCTGCGATTCGTGCAGAAAGAAATCAACACCCACAGCTACTCCCTTGCCTGCAGAGTTACGACGCGCACTACACTGCATAATTTGGAATTTACAACAGCAGCACTTTTTTGTTGATTTTCAATTACTCAATAAAAATCATTGCCTTTATAGATAACACCACTGGGTTCGAAATCATCAAAGATGGTGGCCGATTGGAATATGCAGATTTACCAGACTCTCAGAAACATCCTATTTTGCTACCCAGTAATTCGCAATTTGTACATAACTACATACGCCATTTACATATTTCAAATTATCATGCCGGTCCTAAAGCATTGGTTTCCCTGATCCGGGTAGAATATTGGATCATCAATGCCAGAGACTTGGCTCGGCGTGTCGTTCGGTCTTGCGTACATTGCGTGCGCTATAAACCATTTCTGGCTCAAGAAGTCATGGGACCACTGCCGGCCACACGCCTCACTCCCACTCGCCCTTTTGAACGTTGTGGAGTTGATTTCTGTGGACAAATAAATACTTACTTGCGGATTCGCGGCAAGGCTCCTATAAAATCTTACTTGGCAGTCTTTGTTTGCCTCGGATTTATCAACGAATTCATTTCTAAACGCTCTGAAGCGCATGGGTGGTCGCAGAAAACTACCATGCGACATATTTTGAGATAAAGCTGCAAATTTTGTCGGGGCGTCTAACCAATTAAATGAAATAAAACAATTTCTGTATGGAACTAATACACAAAAAGAAATTTGTAAATTTTGCTCGTCCGAATTTATTAATTTTCATTTAATTCCTCCTTTGGGAAGCTTCGGTAAAAGCGCAAAGGGACATTTGAATCGAACTTTAACCAACACAATATTGATCTTTGAAGAACTGAGCACGGTTGCACGTGGAAGTGGAAGCTATTCTAAACTCTCACCCAGTTTGCCCGATGTCATCAGATCCAAACGACTTTGGCTCACTCACTCCAGCACACTTTGGTTGGTTCTTCTCTACGCGCCTTACCCGAGCGATCTCTCGAAGACAGAAATTTTTCAAATTTAGATCGGTACGATATGATCACTTCTATTAAGCAACGCCTTTGGCGCCGCTGGTCATCAGATTATATTAATGAACTACGCTCGCGTGTAAAGTGGAGAACTTCCGTACCCAATGTTAAGGAAGGAACTCTAGTTATCATACATGACGACAACCTACCACCACAGCGTTGGAGGCTTGGCCGTGTAAAGTCCATTGTACAAGGACGTGACGGTCGCATTCGAGTGGTGCACCTTCGCACTGCCAATGGTGCCTTCTGCCGTCCTATACATAAAATTGCTATACTACCGGTTTCTTGAATGTGGATACTTCCAACGGGACCGGAATGTAAGATCAAACTTACGACACACTGTGGTCGAATAATATTCTAAGACAATGTATTAATATTACTACTCAAATAAAATGTAAAACATAATTAGTTACATACTTACAAAAAAACACTACCTACTTATTTTTAACATGAATATACACACACACACACATATTCGCAATCATACTTAATTTTGAACCCACTCTCTTCTTTACCTTTTATGCTTTGTACATATTTGAAGTTGCCTAAATAAATCAATATAACATTGTCGCTCACATTAAGCGGTTCGGTCGTCTCGTTATTTTTTGGAATATAATATTGTCGCGTATACACCCGCACAAATTTTCGTATCACTTTTTGCAATTCAGTAGCAAGGAAAAATCTCCTTGCTTGTATAGCATATTTAACTGGAATGGACTAACTGAAGATCACGGAGATAGTAAATTTTATCAAATGGAACAACATCCGCATTGCTGTGATCCAAGAGACTAAGCACACGACAAGATCTGCTTTGCATACCTGCTCTGGGTATGACGTCCACAGAAGAGATGGCGAGAGTGGAAATGGAGGCGGTCTCGCATTTATCACTAACCACTCAGTGCAATATAATTTATTTGATCTCGACATCGGACGTAGGGACAGTGTCCTGGAACGTCAAGGCATATCTGTTCGGTCAGGCGAAGAAAATTTAGAAATCATCAACATCCACATCCCTCCTGTCAGCTGTTGGCCAAGTGGGTACTGCCTTGAAATCAGCGCACTACTCACGGGCGAAAATCGCATTATCCTATGCGATTTCAATGCCCACGACGATCTGTGGCATTCCGATCTACAGGCGGACAGCAAGGGTATTTACCAACGCATCAGATTGCTTGTGGATTAACACAACCGGGCGAAATGGGAAGAGCACTTAAAGAATTGTAAAATCTCTCCCGGTGTGGGTAAGCTATGGACCAGCGTAAAATCGAAAAACTGCGCGACAATATGTAATTCGTTCTTCGGTTGACAAAGCCAGACGGCAAGCCAACAGACGCACACACAAGCATAAAGACAGCGCGTCCAATTACCATCACCGCCAAAGGGGTTGAAGATGCCATCGTTCATACTAAACCATCTACAGCAGTAGGCCCAGACGGCATAGCCATGCCCATGCCATCAAAACTTGGCAAAGAGGGATTTAATTATTCAGCCTGTCCCTGTCCACATCCACCATTCCCGAAAAATGGAAAATGGTCACGGTGGTTCCGATATTAAAGCCTGAGAAACCAGCTATCGTAGGAGAATCTTATCATCCGATATCTCTCCTAACGCCAATAGCCAAAAGTCTTAAAGCCATCCTGTTTCCCTATTTCACTGCAAATTTGCATCTTGCCAATCATTAGCATGGTGTTTGAAAACTACATAGCACTACCACCACGCTAAACGCCATTAACACGCAGACAAATAGCGGATTAAATCAGAAATCACATCGTAGAACAGCACTCGTTACGCTAGACCTATCAAAAGCTTTTTATACGGTCAACCACGGCACGTTGCTGCAAGACTTAGAAGGGTCCTCCTTTCCTTCAAGTCTTCAAAGGTGGACCGCAAATTACCTGTCTGGTCGTCAAGCAAAAGCGCAATTCAAGAACATTACATACAAACACAGAAGAGTTAAAAATTAATGGAGCTTTGTAATATAATAAACAGTATCGTCCCTGATCTCTCCAGTTTTTACGCCTCGCGAAACGTGACATTGTCACCGACCAAATCTCCGGCCACCTTATTTACAACGTGGACACGGCAAATGTTGATCATATTGGACATCCACGTCGATGGCAATACGCTACCGAATGTCTTACATCCAAACATATTGGGTGTGACGCTCTATCATTTTGGCGAGCATGCAACCACAATTGTACCTAAAATCTAGAGCCGTAATAAAATCCTCAAATCTCTTGCCGGCAAACTTGGGGTACAGACAAACAAACGCTCATTACCACTTACAAAGTAATTGGCCGGCCGATTGCATGCTACGCGTCCCCGATATGGTCGCCAAGCATAAAGGTTACTCACTAGAAGAAAATACAGGCCTGCCAAAACACCGCTCTCAGAACCGCTACGGGCTGTCTTCTTATGTCCCAGAACTCCACCACACAATAACGCGAGAGTACTCCCCATTATGGAGAGAAATTAAATGCTGAACAAACAGCTTTTGTTGCGTACCCAGAAACCTTGGCATCCCAACAGCCATCTGATTGAAGAGGCCACACCTCCTCCGTAAGCATTATGAGGAAATGCGGCCTAACAGGTCCACAGTGATATCCACAATCAGAAATCGGACCTCTATGCCAAGAATTGCCAGGAGACGCGTGTCACTATAGCTCAACTTCGATTTGGGTACTGTAACAGGTTAAACTCTTACCTGAATCAACCCCGATTTACATAATCTATGTCCCCACATGACACCAAACATCTCTTCAATTGCAATGTGGAACCAACTCTTCTAACACCCCACCCACTATGGTCCACCCCTTTAGAACTGCAAGTTTTCTTAGACTCCCGTTAGAGGATGTAGATAGGTAGGTAGGTGAAATGGCTGCGACCCTGGTCGCCCAAGTAGCTATTTAAAGCCGTTTTGAGTCCATGTAACTTGCCTAAAAACCTACGGAATGTTACGGTCAATGTATTACAACCAGCCAGAGTTGTTGATAAAATTAAGAATATTTGGGATTGCTATCACAGATAAACCTCTGAGGTCTTCTAGATACGGGGTTCCAAGGAACCTTAGTCGGGCTCTAGCTAGAGCCGGGCATTTACACATAAAGTGTTTTACTGTCTCCCTGCAATTTGGATCTTTGCAGTTCTGTAGCAGTCATTATATGGAATGCCCATTTTTTCCGCATGCGTACCTACTGCACAATGACCGGTGCAGACTGCTATCAGTTTCCGTGTGATGGCCCAGGATTTTTTCAGAAGACTTCTCGTCCTCTTTCCATCATATTTTGGCCAAATGGATGTTGGTATTGCACAGGTGGTGATGTTATTCCACTTTGTTTGTGCTTTCTTCAAGTAGAAGCTTTGGATATTCCCCTTGGCTACTGCTAAGGGTATGCCTACTTCGACACTGGTTATTTCCTCGTTCATCTCCGATGGGCCCCTGCATGGCAGCTCGTCGGCCTTCTCGTTACCCGCTATCCCCCTATGACCCGGGACCCAGATAACGCATAGTTCTAGAGTGGTGGATAACTGGGATATAAGTCGCTTACAAGCCCACACTAATTTTGAGCTAATGTAAGGCGAGGAAAGCGCTTTTATCGCTGCTTGGCTATCCGACAGGATGCAAACTTTACGAGCTACATTCAAGCCCTCCAGTGATTTGCAGGCTTGCCAAATCGCAAGGATTTCTGCTTGAAACACGCTGCAGTGCGATGAGAGTCTGAATAATGCAGACAAATCTAGCGACTCAGAGTAGACTCCGGCGCCACTCCCGATTCCATCTTGGAGCCGTCAGTGTAGATTTGGATGTCGTCGACCCTTATGCCCGGGTTTCTCTTCCGCTCGTTCCTGCTTGGAATGGCGGTATTACAACCGTACTCAAACTTCAGTTTGCGAGGGTAGTAATCTGCCTCGGTACTACATGTACCATCCGGAAGTTTCTTTAGGATACTACTATGCCCTTGCTGAGTATCCTTCCAACACCCAGGCTCCCTGAGTCTCAGTGCGGTTTGTGACGATGTACAAAGTATGTGCAAGTCGATCGGAAGCAGGTGCAAAATGGGGTCGAAAGCAGCTGTGGGGTAAGTGCGTCCGGCCCCTATGGCACCAACACACGCAGTGCGCTGGACTTTTTGCAGGCTAGATGGTGAGATTGTAGCTCTTACTTACGAGCTTCCCACCAGACTATGGAACCTTAGGTAAGCACCGGTCGCTCCACCGCCTCGTACATCCAAAGTACCATGCTTGGCTTGAGTCCCCATTTCTTACCAAACATTGATTTGCAGACATAGAAGGCGATGCAGGCCTTCCGTACCCGCTCTTCGATGCATACTTTCCAATTCAACTTGCAGTCAATTGTTAGTCCCAGATACTTGGTACTCGATGACAGGGTTAGACGATATTAATAACAGTTGTGTGTTTGTGTGTTTTTGTTTTTAGCTGTCAATTGAAAGGCGCATATGTTGTCCTTTACGGCACCCAAATTGGTCCAATTATTTGGCTAATATTAACATTTGGTCAACAGTTCTAAGTAACTGGAATTTATCCTTTCGGTCTTGAGCGCAATAATTAACCAAAAAGTTAAAATACACTTATAAAGGTAAAATACACTATTAATAAACCTTAAAATTGGATTTTTTTGGACAAACTTCAAGAAATCCTCCATAATATTGAATAATTAACGGAGTTATTTCTGTATATTTTTTAAGCACACACTATTTTCGTCAAACTAATATTAAAAAAATTCGCTTATGGAAAATTTTTGCAATTGGTTTGAATAGTTGTCTACGAATGTTGTTTAGGTATAGCAAAAGAAAGACCGCGGAAAAAAGTTGTCAAAGTCCGCGCTTAAAATTAAAAACTTTGTTGAGAGGGTTTCGGAAAAAAATTGTTTTGATCATTCGATATACAGCCGAAATTGTTTTTTTACTGTAACGTGGTTATTTGGCATCCAATTTTTGATATTGATACATAATAATTCTAATCTTGGAAAATTTACTTTTAACGTCCTTTCGAGCTATGAAGTCGTTCTCACTTGATTACGTCACTTAATGGGGTATTATCCCCTCCCTAAAGTATGCTTTTTATACTCAGTTGAGCAGAGCTCACAGAGTATATTAAGTTTGATTGGATAACGGAAACAAGGAAAGCTAGACGTCGAAAAGCTTCAATCACAACAGAATGCCAATGATTTCGCAACTCGACTCTCACACCTGCTCTCTGAGGGCGCAACTCATCCTGAAGGAATACAGGAGCAGTGGGAGCATATCTCCAAAGCACTTCATACTGCCGCCGAGGAAAAAATTGGTTACCGGCGGCCACGAAAAAACAACTGGTATGATGAAGAATACCGCGTTGCAACCGAAAGAAAAGACCCTGCCTACAGGGCTACGTTAAAAGCGAGCGCGACAAGAGGAGTGTGTGAACGCTATCGTGAGTTGAAAAGGGAAGCGAGACGCCTTTTCAGGAAGAAAAAAGCAGAAGCAGAAAGGCGTGAGTGCGAGGAGCTTGAGCTGCTAGCCACCAGGAATAACGCCCGAAAATTCTACCAAAAAATACGGCGAACTGATGTCCAGAGAGTGCTTAGATCAGGGATGCACCTTAACGTTAAGCTAATCGTTTATCAAAAAATTTCCACCGTTTCCGTTGAAACACTTCGAAATATTATCGATAAAGAAATTATCAAGATAAATTGTATCTCGTTTTTAACCGAAACGAAAAGCTTTCGTTGACGTTAAAAACGTTAACAAAAACGTGATACTTTATGTTTGAATTGTGCTGGCAATGCTATAGCCATGGTGAAGCCGTAAGGTGGCAACAACAAGCGCACATACACACACAAACTCTATGTAATTTGTTTGTGTAATTCGTTGGTGGTAATGTCAAAAATACTCTGAGAAATGTTTGTACTGTCAAAATTCATGAGAAAAGTTGCAATCAGGTTGGCTAATGCTTTCACCTTTAATGACTCCGCCATCAATCAGCTTTGCCAGCATAGTTTGAAATTAATAATCAACATAAACGATTTGATTTCGTTTTGATATGGCAGAAAACGAAACGAAATCATTTCGTTAATTTGACGATCTTAACGTTAATAAACGAAACGAAATGACTTCGTTTCGTTTATTAACGTTGATTATCGTAACGAAATGATATCGTTTCGTTGGTTAAGCATGCCTGGCTTAGATTATGGAGGGAACACTTCTCTGCTCTCCTAAATGGAGGCAGCAATTCACCGCGCAGAGATGAAGAACCCGATCCCGCAATCGATGATGATGGAATATATGTCCCCCCGCCCGATTATGACGAAGTTAGAATAGCAATAACCAGATTGAAAAACAACAAGGCCGTGGGCGCTGATGGATTGCCTGCGGAGCTATTCAAGTTCGGCGGCGAGGAGTTGGTAAGGCGCATGCAGCAGCTTCTTAGCAAAATATGGGCGGACGAAAGCATGCCCGACGGTTGGAATCTAAGTGTTCTTTGCCCAGTCCACAAGAAGGGAGATACTGCAAAATGCACCAACTATCGTGGAATCAGCCTTCTTAATATCGCATATAAGGTCCTTTCAAGTGCATTGTGCGAAAGATTGAAGCCCACCGTGAACCGGCTGATTGGACCTTATCAGTGCGGCTTCAGACCTGGTAAATCTACCATCGACCAGATTTTCACAATGCGCCAAATCTTGGAAAAAACCCGTGAAAAGAGAATCGACACACATCACCTCTTCGTCGACTTTAAAGCCGCCTTCGACAGCACGAAAAGGAGCTGCCTATATGCCGCTATGTCTTAATTTGGTTTCCCCGCAAAACTTATACGGCTGTGCAAAATGGCGTTGAGCAACACCATCAGCTCAGTCAGAATTGGGAAGGACCTCTCCGAGCCGTTCGAAACTAAACGAGGTTTCAGATAAGGTGACCCCCTATCGTGCGATTTCTTTAATTTGATGCTGGAGAAAATTATACTAGTTGCAGAACTTAACCGCACTGGAACAATATACTATAAAAGCGTGCAATTACTGGCATATGCTGATGACATTGATATCATCGGCCTAAACACCCGCGCTGTTAGTTCTGCTTACTCCAAGCTGGAAAAAGAAGCGGTAAAGATGGGTTTGATGGTGAATGAGGACAAAACGAAGTACCTGCTGTCATCGAGCAAAGAGTCAGCGCATATGCGCCTTGGCAACCACGCTACTGTTGGCAGCCATAATTTCGAAATAGTAAAAGACTTCGTTTATTTGGGAACCAGCATCAACACTAGCAACAACATCAGCACTGAAATCCAGCGAAGAATCAATCTTGCCAATAAATGCTACTTTGGACTAGGTAGGCAATTGAAAAGTAAAGTCCTCTCTCGGCGAACGAAAATCATACTCTACAAGTCACTTATCGTACCCGTCCTGCTATATGGGGCAGAAGCATGGACCATGACAACAGCAGATGAAGCGGCTTTGGGAGTGTTCGAGAGAAAAGTTCTTCGAAAGATTTATGGACCTCTACGCGTTGGCGATGGCGAGTACCGAAGAAGATTTAATGATGAGCTGTACGAGCTATACGCAGACATCAACATAGTCCAGCGAATTAAAACGCAGCGGCTGCGCTGGCTAGGCCATGTTATGCGAATGAAAGATGATGCTCCGGCCAAGAAAGTGTTTCTATCGGAACCCGCCTATGGAAGCAGAGGTAGAGGGCGGCCCCCACTCCGTTGGAAGGACCAGGTGGAAAACGATTTAAACTCCCTTGGTGTGACCGATTGGCGCCGGTTGGCCGAGCGAAGGAGCGACTGGCGCGCCTTGTTGGACGGCCATAACCGTTTAGACGGTTAAGCGCCAATTAAGTAAGTAAGTAAGGATAACGGTTGGTTGTACATATATAAAGGAATCGAGATAGATATAGACTTCCATATATCAAAATAATCAGGATCGAAAAAAAATTTGATTGAGCCATGTCCGTCCGTCCGTCCGTTAACACGATAACTTGAGTAAATTTTGAGGTATCTTGATGAAATTTGGTATGTAGGTTTCTGAGCACTCATCTCAGATCGCTATTTAAAATGAACGATATCGGACTATAACCACGCCCACTTTTTCGATATCGAAAATTTCGAAAAACCGAAAAAGTGCGATAATTCATTACAAAAGACCGATAAAGCGACGAAACTTGGTAGATGAGTTGAACTTATGACGCAAAATAGAAAATTAGTAAAATTTTGGACAATGGGCGTGGCACCGCCCACTTTTAAAATAAGGTAATTTAAAACTTTTGCAAGCTGTAATTTGGCAGTCGTTGAAGATATCATGATGAAATTTGGCAGGAACGTTACTCTTATTACTATATGTACGCTTAATAAAAATTAGCAAAATCGGAGAAGGACCAGGCCCACTTTAAAAAAAAATTTTTTTAAAGTAAAATTTTAACAAAAAATTTAATATCTTTACAGTATATAAGTAAATTATGCCAAGATTCAACTCCAGTAATGATATGGTGCAACAAAATACAAAAATAAAAGAAAATTTAAAAATGGGCGTGGCTCCGCCCTTTTTCATTTAATTTGTCTAGGATACTTTTAACGCCATAAGTCGAACAAAAATTAACCAATCCTTTTGAAATTTGGTAGGGGCATAGATTTTATGGCGTTAACTATTTTCTGTGAAAATGGGCGAAATAGGTTGATGTGACGCCCAGTTTTTATACACAGTCGTCCGTCTGTCCTTCCGCATGGCCGTTAACACGATAACTTGAGCAAAAATCGATATATCTTTACTAAACTCAGTCCACGTACTTATCTGAACTCACTTTATCTGGGTATGAAAAATGAACGAAATCCGACTATGACCACGCCCACTTTTTCGATATCGAAAATTACGAAAAATGAAAAAAATGCCATAATTCTATACCAAATACGAAAAAAGGGATGAAATATGGTAAGGTAATTGGATTGTTTTATTGACGCGAAATATAACTTTAGAAAAAACTTTATAAAATGGTTGTGACACCTACCATATTAACTAGAAGAAAATAAAAAAGTTCTGCAGGGCGAAATAAAAAACCCTTAAAATCTTGGCAGGTGTTACATATATAAATAAATTAGCGATATCCAACAGATGATGTTCTGGGTCACCCTTGTAGTGAACCGAGATGATAGGCTTCAACTCGTGCGCGCTGAAATCATGAACAATATACAAACGTGCTTTGAAAACTCTGCGAAGAGATACAACCTCAGAAGTAGGTCGCAAACGTTTGCAGTAGGTGAAAATGTTTATCGTAGAAACTTTGTTCTTAGCGATCGTTCAAAAAAATTCAATTCTAAATTTGCCCCAGTTTTTATTAAAGCCAAAGTTATTAATAAAAAGGGAAACAACATGTATCAATTGCAAGATAAAGAGAATGGTAGGATAGCTTGGTATCATGCGAAAGATATCAAGACTTGTCTAACCCAATGTTAATGTTTGTGCCAACTCTAGGCGAAAAGGGGCGAAATGCTGAAAACCGAGTTGCTTTATATGGGCATAAATGGGTATCCACTTGGGCTTGTAGCCATTTTCCTTCGCTCTAAAAGTTCTTTTTGGATTTGGCGATCATCAGGAGCAGTTCATCTTAAGTATATTCCTGGAGATAAAGTATTTCTTTCAAAGTTTAAACTTAACTCAAGTAAAGTTTTGAAATAACTAAATTTAATATAAATAAAGCTGATACGTTTCAATTATTGTGAATCAAATCAATATACCAATTGTACAACATACATATGCGAGGAGGCAGGTGGAGGATTTCGCTCTTGAGCCTATAATCCACCATACACATTTTCATCGGAAATAACATTCTTGCTCCAGAGGAGGAAGCCCGCAAGCATAATTTAGCTTATAAAAATAACTTTTATATACATATATATATTTGGGAAAACTCTTTAAGTGAAAGAACACTGAAGAATGCAGGCAGTTTGACGTTCCAAAAGCAAAAACAATTTCTATCAAACAAAAAAAAGGGGAAGAAAGAACTTTTTGCAAAATTTTGAGAGTCAGCCAACGACTCACTTAGTATTTCTTTACCACTCGTGAAAAGCAGTAGATTTCAGTTTTGTGCTGACTGTACAGCGTCTATCTAATTTAAACTATAAATTAATTAATAGTTAAATAATATTAAAAGTGAAGTGAGGAAGATATTAAGAAATAGTTACGTAAACCATCGTGGTTGAAAATGAGTTTGTAGAGGAAAGGAGTATTTGAATGAAAAAAAAAAATCTGTAAATAATTATTGTTAAGTATTCACAGAAAAAAGAAAAGAAAAAAAAAACCAGAAAAGAAGAGAGCTCAAACTAGAGTTATTACTGTGAGAAAAATTTTGTGTAATCAATGAAAAGAAAAATCAAAGTTCAAAGAAATTCCATAAATAAATTCAGTATTGTAATAAAGTCCGAGAGAGGGAAAAGTCAAACGAGAGGAAGTTAAGAATTCAATGTTCCCGGTTTTTTTTTTGCTTTAACTAAACGTGCAGGAATAATTTAATCAACTTGATAAAATCAAAATAGGTGTTACTATCAAAAATATAAACTCATCGACATAAGCGAATTTCCACTTGCTTCAAATGGCATATCTACAGTGTGCGGAATCTACGAAGGCCTTCAACAGATCCAGTATCTCTGTAAGTATTAATCGTTGTTGTTGTGGTGATTTTATCATTTTTATATTTATTTAAACCTGCTATAATTTCGGATTTCGGTTGGCAATGTGTTTTTTTTTTGCTCGACGATTTCTCCATAACTAATGTAAACTAATTAATCTTTCAATTGGATAATAATTAAACATAAATCTAGTTTTGCTTTTCATAGAATTTATTTTCTATCAGGCAATATATTTATATATTGAGAATAATAGAAATTTGCTACTCAGAAATTCATTTGCGATCAGAGGAATCTCTTTGACTTTTCTTCTACATACATACATACATACGAATCGAATCCCTCATTACATTTATTTCTCTCGCATGCGACAAATTAAATATATGTAGTCTTTCATTAGACTCTATGATTTTTTTTTGATTCTCTCTTGTTAAGGAATTTAATTTGGTCTGTATTTAAATGGAAATATATTATAAGTATAAGAAAAATGTAGGGAGATACATTTATGCTACACGATAATTAAATAAAGAAATGAATTGTTAAATAAGTCATATTTGGTCTGAAAATCAGTTGTTGTTTATTTATTTGGGACTTTTATGAGCATCAAAAAAAGTCATGGAGGGAGGGTATAGAGCGGCTAAGAGAACGCATGAGTATAGCCGCCAATCTTAGAGAGTTTTCTTTGTTTTTTTTTTCTTCGAATACAAATATCTAAGTACGGTAATGTAAATCAGTGCGATAGTGTTTAACCCTAGTGTGCATACAAATTTTTCTGACTAAAAATCACTGGTCTTTTAGAGTGATGAGGATATCATAGCTACTTTTTATGAATCCACGACAACTGAAGCTACGGGACTAAGCCAGATGCACACGAGTAGTTATGATTAGCCTTCCCCTCATTAAAAAAATCATAGTAAAATCTTTAAAACCCCCAAAAGTAAGCCAGTAAGAAGAGTTCCATAACAGAAATGGCGCCCAACGTATAGGCCCCCGACGAAGGTAGTTTTCTTTAAATTTTTTTCGAAAGGGTTCCAAATTTTTGTCCCCTTACCTATTGCTTTTAGTTTTCTGACTTTGCAGTAGATTTTCCCTTTAGATGTGAGAATTTTAGTTTTGCGGTAAGCTAAATGCATAACGCGCTAACCAGGTCATAAAGGTTAAATATACACAAAGTATACATATATAATAGAAAAATTAAAATTAACTATTTTAAAACATTTTTGCTGGATATTTTCTTGATAGTCTAAATGATATTCTTGAATACCGCTAAAATATTTTAAATTTGTATTCAACTACATTGCCTAGTTTAAACCTAGTAGCTTTGGTTGAGAGTGGAATTCGTGGATGTTTTCCTACGGCCTTCTCTTCCAGATGAGCGAAAACAATTTCATATTCGTAATAGAAAGATAACCTCGAGATTTTCTTTAAACAACAATAACTGATGAGTAAGACCAGATAATATTCAAATCATTTAAGAGTTTTATCTTAAAATATTTTTTACATAAACGAAATGCTTCGTCATAGTAATGATAATTTTCCTCCACCATTGATGAATTCGAATACTTGTGCTATATGTAAGGATAATTTAGGTCCAAACGGTGACACAATTCGAACTACGTGTAATCACAAATTTCATCGCGGTTGTCTGCTAAACTGGTTGAAAAAGAATAACACATGCCCACTATGTCGGGCTGTATGTTCTAATAAAGATGTTCGCTCAACAACTGTTGTCACTCGTTCGCAGTCGAATGTCCACAACAACGCCGAAGACCCTGACCAGAGCTCTACTTCACAACAATTGCAAAGGCAGTTGGAAGCAACAGGTCAAGGTGGTTCTACGGCTCAACAGCCCCAACAACCTCAAACCCAGACTCCGAACCCAGATTTAACAAACAATGCTAATGATACCAGCAATTCCCTTTCTGAGGAGGATCGCATACGCACCTTAGTTAATGCTGTAATTTCAGCACGACAGGCCTCTATACTCGAAAACTTTGATACTCGGATAGCTAATATGTTAGATAGCCATTTTGATCAAACGGTGAACACTATTGTCGAACGACTTAGTCAAATAAATATCACTTCACGTGAACAAAGAAATGATGTACCTAACATAGAACCACAACCACAGCTTGACTGGCCACAAGATGCCCCCGACTTTAACTTACATAACGATGTTCGAGCGAACCCAAATATTAACATACAACCACCACCGTTTGTCCCATTAAACTCACGGCTTAGCAACGTGTCGACGTTTATGAATTCAGGCAAGGTAGCTAGTCTCATTTCGAACTGGTCGATTAAGTTCGATGGAACATCGCGTCTATCGGTAGAGAAT
Source organism: Eurosta solidaginis (assembly GCF_040869045.1). Classification (NCBI taxonomy): domain Eukaryota; kingdom Metazoa; phylum Arthropoda; class Insecta; order Diptera; family Tephritidae; genus Eurosta; species Eurosta solidaginis. Next base: position 101,683,684 of record NC_090320.1, on the reverse strand, counting down.
TTTATCTATAGAATAGAGTCACAAGTGATTGACACCCTCGCAGGCAATTTTAATCTCTTCTGCGAATATGCACAAATCGTATTCGTTAACGATGCCAAAGATTGGTACTGGCGTTATCGACGCACAGTCGATCGAGTAACCTGGCCTAGTTTATGTCAAGCATTACGTACGAATTTTGCAGAACATCGAACAGACACAGATATAAGAGAGACTATGAGAATGCGTAGACAAGGAACGAACGAAAGTTTTGACGATTTTAGAAATGCCATTTTTAAAATCTCTGAAAACTTACACAACCCTATATCTGAAATTGAGTTGGTAGAAATTCTCCAACGAGGATTAAGACCACGTCTTCGACAGCAGCTGCTGTATGTTAACATCCCTTCGGTAGCGAAGTTGCGAGAATTGTGCTTAAAGCATGAGATTCTCCTGCAAGAAATATCAAAACAAAGCAATAATAGTTCTGGTATATCTTTGCCAAATAGAAATAATATGCATTCGAAACAAATTAATGAAATTGGCGTTAAGAATGAAACAGTGATAGAGTCAGATATAGTCCCAGAAATAGATATTCTTTCCACTCACAAGTTAGTGTGCTGGAATTGCAGGCAAGAAGGCCACAGATACTTCGATTGCCTGAAGGACCGAACAATATTCTGTTACGGCTGCGGAAGCATCGGCATATACAAAGCCAATTGTTCAAAGTGCAATCCGGGAAACCCGAATGCGCGCGAGGGACAGAAAGCTGCTCCTCGCGGGAATTAAACGAACCTATACTTTGTAAGAAAAATACCCAGACTAGTGACTATAAGCCTGAGTTAAAACATTTATTGCCGTATGAAAAGCGATTAGAACATTATAACAAAAAACGAAAGGAGATTTTCGGTGATGCTGAGATAATCAATGTCCCTACGACAAAAACACGATCTTCTCTAAGAATGAATAGATTTTGGAAAAAAGTCAAAACCCAACAAATGTTCCTTAATAATCTTGTCTCGGCCAATAAGAAACAATCATTTGATCTACGACCCTATGCCGAAATCCAGATTTTTGGGGAAATGCAACTAGCATTGCTAGATAGCGGTGCACAAATATCCTGTGTAGGCCATAAGCTTGCTGATAAGGTTTGCTCCGACAGGAAACTGGTCCTCAAACACCAACTTCCAGTCAGCACTGCTGATGGCAAAGAACAATTTGTTTTTGGTACATGCAAACTCAATGTAGTTTATAAAGGGAAATCAACTGAAATAGAATTTTTTATTGTACCGAGTCTCAAACAAAACCTTATCCTTGGAATAGATTTTTGGTCAAAATTTCAAATAGCCCCTCATTTGATCAGTGAGATTACCTGCAGTGAGGATATTGGAGTGAAAAGGACAGATATGCACGAGTTATCATACGAGCAGCAGACTAAATTGAAGAATGTAAAAGATTTATTTCCTTCGTATGCTAAAGAAGGCTTAGGTAAAACAAATTTTATGGAGCATGTTATTGAATTAGAGCCAAACGTACGCCCTATCAAACAACGCTATTTTCCCATTTCTCCAGCTATAGAAAAACTTGTTCACTCTGAAATAGATGAAATGTTGAAGCTAGGAGTTATCGAGGAGTCACCAAACAGCCCTTGGTCAAGCCCAGTAGTGTTAGTAAGAAAAGGAGAAAAAGTTCGCTTATGCCTAGACTCACGCAAGGTTAATAGTTACACCATCAAAGATGCGTATCTTTTACCACATATTGAAGGCATACTAAGTCGTCTTCCAAAAGCCGAATTCATCTCCTCTCTAGATCTCAGACGAGCTTTCTGGCAGATTCCATTAGCGGAGAAATGTCGCGATTTTACCTGTTTTACAGTGCCCAATCGGCCAATGTATAGATATTGTGTTATGCCTTTCGGGTTATGCAATGCACCCCAAGCCCTTTGCAGACTCATGGACCGCGTCATACCTGCTTACCTAAAGGATAATGTTTTCGTATACCTCGACGATTTGCTTATAGTATCAGAAAGCTTTGACAACCACCTTAAAACGTTAGCAGAAGTAGCGCTAAATCTCAGAACAGCAGGATTAACTATCAACATTGAAAAAAGCAAATTTTGCATGAAAGAGGTCAAATATCTTGGTTATATCGTGGGAAACGGTACTCTTCGGACTGATCCAGACAAAATATCCTCAGTAACGCATTATCCATCACCTACCACCATCAAACAGTTGCGAAGATTCCTTGGCATGGCTGGCTGGTATCGGCGATTTGTACCCAATTATGCAACTATTACTACCTCTCACTGATTTACTCAAGAAAGCTAAAGTATTTAAGTGGAATGATAGTGCCCACGAAGCGTTCGATAGACTTAAGCATTTGTTATCATCTGCTCCTATACTAGCTAACCCTAACTATGATAAACCATTTTTCATACAATGTGATGCATCTAAACTTGGCATTGGTGCTGTTTTAGGCCAAGTAAACGAAGAAGGGGTTGAAGTACCTGTGGCTTATTTTTCACAAAAGCTCAACAAGGCACAGGGAAATTATAGTGTAACCGAGCTGGAATGTCTTGCAGCCATTTTAAGCTTGCGCAAGTTTCGCGCGTATCTCGAGGGTCAAGACTTCACGATCATAACCGATCATGCAAGCTTACAATGGCTAATGAAGCAAACAGATTTGAGTGGTCGACTGGCGCGTTGGTCTCTGAAGCTACAGGGCTTCCGATTCAAAATTCAGCACAGGCGTGGCTCGCAGAATGTGGTTCCGGATGCTTTGTCAAGGCAAAATTTCGAAGAGATCAGTGAAATAACCCTATTTCCGTCAATTGATCTCAACTCAGATGCCTTTAAATCGGAAGATTATGTAAAACTGAACACACAAATTGAGACAAATCAATCCAGTTTGCCAGATTTACAAGTAAAAGAAGGCAAAATATACAAACGTACTGAACGTCGCGATGGTAACGAAATGCGTGAATCATTCTGTTGGAAACTATGGATTCCCAAGGAGTTAGTCCAAACCACCATTGAAAATGCTCATTGCCCACCAAATAAATGCCATGGAGGTATCTCTAAAACTCTCGAAAGATTACGACTAAATTTTTATTGGCCTTCAATGATAAATGATGTACGAAACTTCATAGCGCGCTGCGACATTTGTCAGCAAAATAAATATCCAAACACTGTATTGCGACCGCCAATGACCGGTAATTTTAAAACCTCGCGGCCATGCCAAAGATTATATATCGATTTGATAGGACCTTATCCACGATCAAAAGCAGGCAATATTGGTGCCATTGTTATCGTCGATCATTTGACAAAGTTTCCATTTTTGAAAGCTGTCAAAAAGTTTACTTCACCAGTTATCTGCGATTACCTACAGGAACATATTTTTCCAATTTTCGGTACTCCCGAGTACATCTTGTCCGATAACGGAAGTCAATTTACATCTTCCCAATTTGAAAAGGTTCTTTCTGCTAGAGGAATAAAACATTTATTTACGGCACTTAATAGTCCACAAGCTAACGCTAGCGAGAGGGTCAATCGCTCAGTGATTGCTGGGATTCGTTCATACCTAAAGAAAGAACAAACTGAATGGGATAAGAACTTGCAGCTCATAGCTGAAGGATTGCGTTCATCTTTCCATCAGAGCATTGGCACTACGCCCTATTATTCCATGTTTGGCCAACAAATGGTTAACCATGCCGAAGAGTATCAGCTCCTCCGCATGCTCGAGTCTTTGGGGGGGGGGGGGGGGGGGGGGATGTTGTAGTGAACCGAGATGATAGGCTTCAACTCGTGCGCGCTGAAATCATGAACAATATACAAACGTGCTTTGAAAACTCTGCGAAGAGATACAACCTCAGAAGTAGGTCGCAAACGTTTGCAGTAGGTGAAAATGTTTATCGTAGAAACTTTGTTCTTAGCGATCGTTCAAAAAAATTCAATTCTAAATTTGCCCCAGTTTTTATTAAAGCCAAAGTTATTAATAAAAAGGGAAACAACATGTATCAATTGCAAGATAAAGAGAATGGTAGGATAGCTTGGTATCATGCGAAAGATATCAAGACTTGTCTAACCCAATGTTAATGTTTGTGCCAACTCTAGGCGAAAAGGGGCGAAATGCTGAAAACAGAGTTGCTTTATATGGGCATAAATGGGTATCCACTTGGGCTTGTAGCCATTTTCCTTCGCTCTAAAAGTTCTTTTTGGATTTGGCGATCATCAGGAGCAGTTCATCTTAAGTATATTCCTGGAGATAAAGTATTTCTTTCAAAGTTTAAACTTAACTCAAGTAAAGTTTTGAAATAACTAAATTTAATATAAATAAAGCTGATACGTTTCAATTATTGTGAATCAAATCAATATACCAATTGTACAACATACATATGCGAGGAGGCAGGTGGAGGATTTCGCTCTTGAGCCTATAATCCACCATACACATTTTCATCGGAAATAACATTCTTGCTCCAGAGGAGGAAGCCCGCAAACATAATTTAGCTTATAAAAATAACTTTTATATACATATATATATTTGGGAAAACTCTTTAAGTGAAAGAACACTGAAGAATGCAGGCAGTTTGACGTTCCAAAAGCAAAAACAATTTCTATCAAACAAAAAAAAGGGGGAAGAAAGAACTTTTTGCAAAATTTTGAGAGTCAGCCAACGACTCACTTAGTATTTCTTTACCACTCGTGAAAAGCAGTAGATTTCAGTTTTGTGCTGACTGTACAGCGTCTATCTAATTTAAACTATAAATTAATTAATAGTTAAATAATATTAAAAGTGAAGTGAGGAAGATATTAAGAAATAGTTACGTAAACCATCGTGGTTGAAAATGAGTTTGTAGAGGAAAGGAGTATTTGAATGAAAAAAAAAATCTGTAAATAATTATTGTTAAGTATTCACAGAAAAAAGAAAAGAAAAAAAAACCAGAAAAGAAGAGAGCTCAAACTAGAGTTATTACTGTGAGAAAAATTTTGTGTAATCAATGAAAAGAAAAATCAAAGTTCAAAGAAATTCCATAAATAAATTCAGTATTGTAATAAAGTCCGAGAGAGGGAAAAGTCAAACGAGAGGAAGTTAAGAATTCAATGTGCCCGGTTTTTTTTTTTTTGCTTTAACTAAACGTGCAGGAATAATTTAATCAACTTGATAAAATCAAAATAGGTGTTACTATCAAAAATATAAACTCATCGACATAAGCGAATTTCCACTTGCTTCAAATGGCATATCTACAGTGTGCGGAATCTACGAAGGCCTTCAACAGATCCAGTATCTCTGTAAGTATTAATCGTTGTTGTTGTGGTGATTTTATCATTTTTATATTTATTTAAACCTGCTATAATTTCGGATTTCGGTTGGCAATGTGTTTTTTTTTTGCTCGACGATTTCTCCATAACTAATGTAAACTAATTAATCTTTCAATTGGATAATAATTAAACATAAATCTAGTTTTGCTTTTCATAGAATTTATTTTCTATCAGGCAATATATTTATATATTGAGAATAATAGAAATTTGCTACTCAGAAATTCATTTGCGATCAGAGGAATCTCTTTGACTTTTCTTCTACATATATACATACATACGAATCGAATCCCTCATTACATTTATTTCTCTCGCATGCGACAAATTAAATATATGTATTCTTTCATTAGACTCTATGAGTTTTTTTTGATTCTCTCTTGTTTTAACGAGTAGTTAAGGAATTTAATTTGGTCTGTATTTAAATGGAAATATATTATAAGTATAAGAAAAATGTAGGGAGATACATTTATGCTACACGATAATTAAATAAAGAAATGAATTGTTAAATAAGTCATATCTGGTCTGAAAATCAGTTGTTGTTTATTTATTTGGGACTTTTATGAGCATCAAAAAAAGTCATGGAGGGAGGGTATAGAGCGGCTAAGAGAACGCATGAGTATAGCCGCCAATCTTAGAGAGTTTTCTTTGTTTTTTTTTCTTCGAATACAAATATCTAAGTACGGTAATGTAAATCAGTGCGATAGTGTTTAACCCTAGTGTGCATACAAATTTGTCTGACTAAAACTCACTGGTCTTTTAGAGTGATGAGGATATCATAGCTACTTTTTATGAATCCACGACAACTGAAGCTACGGGACTAAGCCAGATGCACACGAGTAGTTATGATTAGCCTTCCCCTCATTAAAAAAATTATAGTAAAATCTTTAAAACCCCCAAAAGTAAGCCAGTAAGAAGAGTTCCATAACACCCTGGTCCACATTTTGGTCGATATCTGGAAAACGCCTTCACATATACAACTGCCACCACTCCCCTTTAAAACTCTCATTAATACCTTTAATTTGATACCCATATCGTACAAACTCATTCTAGAGTCACCCCTGATCCGATCCACCTTTATGGCGATATTTCGAAAAGGCGAACGAAGGCCCACTCCCTTTTAAAAATACTCATTAACACCATTTGATACCCATATCGTACAAACAAAGTCAAGAGTCACCCCTGGTCCAGAAAGGCCCACTCCCTCTTAAAATACTCATTAACTCCTTTCGTTTGATACCCATATTGCACAAACGAATTCTAGAGTCACCCCTGGCCCACCTTTATGGCGATATCTCGAAACGGCGTCCACTTATGGAACTAAGGATTACTCCCTTTTAAAATACTCATTAACACCTTTCATTTGATATCCATATCGTACAAACGCATTCTAGAGTCACATCTGGTCCATCTTTATGGCGATATCTCGAAAGGCCTATAGAACTAAGGCCAACTCCCTCTTAAAATACTCATTAACTCCTTTCGCTTGATACCCATATTGCACAAACGAATTCTAGAGTCACCCCGGGCCCACCTTTATGGCGATATCTCGAAACGGCGTCCACCTATAGAACTAGGGCCCACTCCCTTTTAAAATACTCATTAACACCTTTCGTTTGATGCCCATATTGTGCAAACAAATTCTAGGGTCACCCCTGGTCCACCTTTATGGCGATATCTCGAAACGGCGTCCACCTATGGAACTAAGGATTACTCCCTTTTAAAATGCTCATTAACACCTTTCATTTGATACCCATATCGTACAAACTCATTCTAGAGTCACCCCTGATCCACCTTTATGGCGATATTTCGAAAAGGCGAACACCTATAGAACGAAGGCCCACTCCCTTTTAAAAATACTCATTAACACCTTTCATTTGATACCCATATCGTACAAATAAAGTCAAGAGTCACCCCTGGTCCAGAAAGGCCCACTCCCTCTTAAAATACTCATTAACTCCTTTCGTTTGATACCCATATTGCACATACGAATTCTAGAGTCACCCTTGGTCCACCTTTATGGCGATAACTCGAAAAGGGGTCCACCTATAGAACTAAGCCCCACGCCCTTTTAAAATAATCATTAACACCTTTCATTTGATACCCATATCATACAAACAAATTCTAAAGTCACCCCTGGTCCACCTTTACGGCGATATCTCGAAAAGGCGAACACCTATAAAACGAAGGCCCACTCCCTTTTAAAAATACTTATTAACACCTTTCATTTGATACCCATATCGTACAAACAAAGTCTAGAGTCACCCCTGGTCCACCTTTATTGCGATACCTCGAAAATGCGTCCACCTATAGAACTAAGGCCCACTCCCTCTTAAAATACTCATTAACTCCTTTCGCTTGATACCCATATTGCACATACGAATTCTAGAGTCACCCTTGGTCCACCTTTATGGCGATAACTCGAAAAGGGTCCACCTATAGAACTAAGGCCAACTCCCTCTTAAAATACTCATTAACTCCTTTCGTTTGATACCCATATTGCACATACGAATTCTAGAGTCACCCTTGGTCCACCTTTATGGTGATAACTCGAAAAGGGGTCCACCTATAGAACTAAGCCCCACGCCCTTTTAAAATAATCATTAACACCTTTCATTTGATACCCATATCGTACAAACTCATTCTAGAGTCACCCCTGATCCACCTTTATGGCGATATTTCGAAAAGGCGAACACCTATAGAACGAAGGCCCACTCCCTTTTAAAAATACTCATTAACACCTTTCATTTGATACCCATATCGTACAAATAAAGTCAAGAGTCACCCCTGGTCCAGAAAGGCCCACTCCCTCTTAAAATACTCATTAACTCCTTTCGTTTGATACCCATATTGCACATACGAATTCTAGAGTCACCCTTGGTCCACCTTTATGGCGATAACTCGAAAAGGGGTCTACCTATAGAACTAAGCCCCACGCCCTTTTAAAATAATCATTAACACCTTTCATTTGATACCCATATCATACAAACAAATTCTAGAGTCACCCCTGGCCCACCTTTATGGCGATATCTCGAAACGGCGTCCACCTATAGAACTAAGGCCCACTCCCTTTTAAAATACTCATTAACACCTTTCGTTTGATGCCCATATTGTGCAAACAAATTCTAGGGTCACCCCTGGTCCACCTTTATGGCGATATCTCGAAACGGCGTCCACCTATGGAACTAAGGATTACTCCCTTTTAAAATGCTCATTAACACCTTTCATTTGATACCCATATCGTACAAACGCATTCTAGAGTCACCCCTGGTCCATCTTTACGGCGATATCTCGAAAAGGCGTCCATCTATAGAACTTAGGTCCACGCCCTTTTAAAATACTCATTAATACCTTTCATTTGATACCCATATCGTACAAACGCATTCTAGAGTCAACCCTGATCCACCTTTATGGCTATATCCCTAAATGGCATCCACCTATAGAACTATGGCCTACTCCCTCATAAAATACTCTTTAATGCCTTTCATTTGATACACATGTCATACAAACACATTCCAGGGTTTCTCTCGGTTCATTTTCCTACATGGTTATTTTCTCAACTGAGTATGTAATGTTCGGTTACACCCGAACTTAACCTTCCTTACTTGTTCGTATTAAATTTTATTTAATTGTTACATTTCTATAGGCTTTTCCGATCTAACCAGGTCTAGAGCCAATGAAACATTCCACTATTTTCCCCGACTTTTCGCTAAAACTTTTTACCTTCATCAGGGGCTATTCAAATTTATTTTTCTCTCATATGTTGAAATAATTTTAAAAACAATATCCACATCCATTCACGTAGACAAATATATATACAACATAACTCACAATATACACGTGCTTTACAAAGACTTAATCTTTTTGAATCATGCAATCAGTACTATAGCCTGTGTTGTCAATACTAAAAACTAACTTAATTTTATTTATTGCGCAAACATAAAACATATGACGATGCTTTTTAGTCTGTGTCTTCTTTCTATCTAAGGCTTTCCAGCGTATACTTTGTCCTTTCGTTTCTCTCCTTGTCAAGTATTTGTGTGTTGGGAAAGTCAGCTGTGTGCCCGCTGTCATTTGAAATAAGGCAGTATTGGTATCGTGCTTTTTGTTCGCGTCATTGTGCCAATGGACACTGTCGCAGCATTCGTTTTTTTTTGCCCATTGCTTTGTTTTTCAAGATCGATGGCACTTTTTGTTTTGTATGCGAATACGATGTTTTGATCTGTTTTGAATTTGTGATCTATGTATGTTTTTGCTTAACTTTGGTATGTAAGTAACACGATAATATTGTTTGGCTGCGTTAGCCGAGTCCGTGTTTACTTTGTTTTACTTTTGCCCATTTATTTCCATCAGTTTTGTGTTTAAAAATTATTAAGTGTTCAAGCTAAATGTTGTTGTTGTAGATAGGTAGGTAGGTGAAATGGCTGCGACCCTGGTCGCCCAAGTAGCTATTTAAAGCCGCTTTGATGCCATGTAACTCGCCTAAAAACCTACGGAATGTTACGGTCAATGTATTACAACCAGCCAGAGTTGTTGATAAAATTAAGAATATTCGGGATTGCTATCACAGATAAACCTCTGAGGTCTTCTAGATACGGGGTTCCAAGGAACCTTAGTCGGGCTCTAGCTAGAGCCGGGCATTTACACATAAAGTGTTCTACTGTCTCCCTGGAATTTGGATCTTTACAGCTTCTGTAGCAGTCATTATATGGAATGCCCTTCTTTTCCGCATGCGTACCTGCTGCACAATGACCGGTGCAGACTGCTATCAGTTTCCCTGTGATGGCCCAGGATTTGTTCAGAAGACTTCTAGTCCTCTTTCCATCATATTTTGGCCAAATGGATGTTGATATTGCACAGGTGGTGATGTTATTCCACTTTGTTTGTGCTTTCTTCAAGTAGAAGCTTTGGATATTCCCCTTGGCTACTGCTAAGGGTATGCCTACTTCGACACTGGTTATTTCCTCGTTCATCTCCGATGGGCCCCTGCGTGGCAGCTCGTCGGCCTTATCGTTACCCGCTATCCCCCTATGACCCGGGACCCAGATAACGCATAGTTCTAGATTGGTGGATAACTGGGATATGAGTCGCTTACAAGCCCACACTAATTTTGAGTTAATGTGTGGCGCATTTATCGCTGCTTGGCTATCCGACAGGATGCACACTTTACCAGCTACATTCAAGCCCTCCAGTGATTTGCAGGCTTGCCAAATCGCAAGGTTTTCTGCTTGAAACACGCTGCAGTGCGATGGGAGTCTGAATAATGCAGACAAATCTAGGGACTCAGAGTAGACTCCGGCCACGACTCCCGATTCCATCTTGGAGCCGTCAGTGTAGATTTGGATGTCGTCGACCCTTATGCCCGGGTTTCTCTTCCACTCGTTCCTGCTTGGAATGGCGGTATTACAATCGTACTCAAACTTCAGTTTGCGAGGGTAGTAATCTGCCTCGGTACTACATGTACCATCCGGAAGTTTCTTTAGGATACTACTATGCCCTTGCTGAGTATCCTTCCAACACCCAGACTCCCTGAGTCTCAGTGCGGTTTGTGACGATGTACAAAGTATGTGCAAGTCGATCGGAAGCAGGTGCAAAATGAGGTCGAAAGCAGCTGTGGGGTAAGTGCGTCCGGCCCCTATGGCACCAACACACGCAGTGCGCTAGACTTTTTGCAGGCTGGTGAGATTGTAGCTCTTAGTTACGAGCTTCCCACCAGACTATGGAACCTTAGGTAAGCACCGGTCGCACCACCGCCTCGTACATCCAAAGTACCATGCTTGGCTTGAGTCCCATTTCTTATCAAACATTGATTTGCAGACATAGAAGGCGATGCAGGCCTTCCGTACCCGCTCTTCGATGCATACTTTCCAATTCAACTTGCAGTCAATTGTTAGTCCCAGATACTTGGTACTCGATGACAGGGTTAGACGATATTGATGACAGTTTGTGTGTTTGTATGTTTTTTTTTTTTAGATGTCAATTGAAAGGCGCATATGTTGTCCTTTACGGCACCCAAATTGGTCCAATTATTTGGCTAATATTAGCATTTGGTCAACAGTCTAAGTAACTGGAATTTATCCTTTCGGCCTTGAGCGCAATAATTAACCAAAAAGTTAAAATACACTTATAAAGGTAAAATACACTATTAATAAAGCTTAAAATTGGATTTTTTTTGGACAAACTTCAAGAAATTCTCCATAATATTGAATAATTAACGGAGTTATTTCTGTATATTTTTTAAGCACACACTATTTTCGTCAAACTAATATTAAAAAAATTCGCTTATGGAAAATTTTTGCAATTGGTTTGAATAGTTGTCTACGAATGTTGTTTAGGTATAGCAAAAGAAAGACCGCGGAAAAAAGTTGTCAAAGTCCGCGCTTAAAATTAAAAACTTTGTTGAGAGGGTTTCGGAAAAAAATTGTTTTTATCATTCGATATACAGCCGAAATTGTTTTTTTACTGTAACGTGTGTAACGAATTTACTTGCAAATCCTCTTATTTGCAATCCTCTGATAAGTTCGAATCACTAAACTGTTGAATAAATAACTCCAATTTGTAGTAATGCAAAATGGCCTTTATTAAAGTACTTCACAATAACACTCAAACTGTGCAACGAATAGCTTGCTTAATAACCACACTGATTGATAGCTCAATGAAACTCTGCTATTCAAAATAATACTGCTATTGCTCGCTAGATATCGTCTTAATCGGAACTGCTTGACAACTCAAATCAAACTGAATTACATTTTACTCGCTTGTGCCGCTTTTATAGTTTACGCTGCATACATCTAGGCTCTTCTATTTCCAGAACTTACCAACTATTTCGAGTGTTTATAGTTCTCATATAGTTTCTACTTGTTTACAATTTTCTACTTTTCAGCGTCTCTCAGATGTATGTGAGTTTGTAGTTTACAGTCTCTCGCACACACATAGGCGTATAAGTAAATGCATCTGTGTGTGACATCTCTCGGCTGCCTTATATATGTGTATACATGATTTGATTATTGACGTAAACATCGCTTAGCATCGCCTTAGTGATGGTATAGCTTAGGGATGCTAATATCCGTGACACGTGGTTATTTGTCATCCAATTTTTGATATTGATACATAATAATTCTAATCTTGGAAAATTTACTTTTAACGTCCTTTCGAGCTATGAAGTCGTTCTCACTTGATTACGTCACTTAATGGGGTATTATCCACTCCCTAAAGTATGCTTTTTCTTATTAAATTTTATTTAATTCTTACATTTCTATAGGCTTTTCCGATCTAACCAGTTCTAGAGCCACTGAAACATTCCACTATTTTCCCCGACTTTTCGCTAAAACTTTTTACCTTCATCAGGGGCAATTCAAATTTATTTTTCTCTCATATGTTGAAATAATTTTAAAAACAATATCCACATCCATTCACGTAGACACGTATATATACAACATAACTCACAATATACACGTGCTTTACAAAGACTTTATCTTTTTGAATCATGCAATCAGTACGATAGTCTGTGTTGTCAATACTAAAAACTAACTTAATTTTATTTATTGCGCAAACATAAAACATATGACGATGCTTTTTGGTCTGTGTCTTCTTTCTATCTAAGGCTTTCCAGCGTGTACTTTGTCCTTTCGTTTCTCTCCTTGCCAAGTATTTGTGTGTTGGGAAAGTCAGCTGTGTGCCCGCTGTCTGTCATTTGAAATAAGGCAGTATTGGTATCGTGGCCACCGTGGTGTGATGGTAGCGTGCTCCGCCTATCACACCGTATGCCCTGGGTTCAACTCCCGGGCAGAGCAACATCAAAATTTTAGAAATAAGATTTTTCAATTAGAAGAAAATTTGTCTAAGCGGGGTCGCCCCTCGGCAGTGTTTGGCAAGCACTCCGGGTGTATTTCTGCCATGAAAAGCTCTCAGTGAAAACTCATCTGCTTAGCAGATGCCGTTCGGAGTCGGCATAAAACATGTAGGTCCCATCCGGCCAATTTGTAGGGAAAATCAAGAGGAGCACGACGCAAATTGGAAGAGAAGCTCGGCCTTAGATCTCTTCGGAGGTTATCGCGCCTTACATTTATTTTTTTATTAGTATTGGTATCGTGTTTTTTGTTCGCGTCATTGTGCCAATGGACACTGTCGCAGCATTCGTTTTTTTGCCCATTGCTTTGTTTTTCAATATCGATGGCACTTTTTGTTTTGTATGCGAATACGATGTTTTGATCTCTTTTGAATTTGTGATCTATGTATGTTTTCGCTTAACTTTGGTATGTAAGTAACACGATAATATTGTTTGGCTGCGTTAGCCGAGTCCGTGTTTACTTTGTTTTACTTTTGCCCATTTATTTCCATCAGTTTTGTGTTTAAAAATTATTAAGTGTTCAAGCTAATTGTTGCTCCTCAGTATTGCTCTGATTTTCTTTATGTTTACCTGGTGAAATTTAATACGGCTTATTGTAAATACATTATTTATAAAGTTGTGGCAGTGTTTACTTTAAATTTTTTGAGTTGTGATGAGAGGTAGTAAATGAGATGACCAGATGACGTTTGTTTAGAGTACCAATCCAGAAGTTCCTGACTTTTCCTATGGATGCATATGTACGTCTAAAAATGGAATGCATGCATTTTCGTCCATTTCGACTGTGCATTGCAGCTAACTATGGTATTTGCTAAGTGTGTCTAGAATGGTGTTCACGTCGTTTCGATTAATAATATACATGTAATTCAGTATGTGCGTATAGAAAGAAATTTACATATTATGCATTGACAATTTTTTTCACATATACTGTTACGTTTAAGATGCTACAAGCATCGATTAGGCCAAATAATTACTTAATGACACTAGTAAGCGATATTCAACATAAAATTATTGGGACAAATCTTGACGCCGTGGTGTGGTAGACGTGTGCTCCGCCTAGTTCACAAACCAACCTAATATAAACGCACGCAAGTCATTTTCTGTCAAAAATGTCTCATGCACATACAACTTGTATGAGAGCAACCCAAATAGAATTTGCTGCGTGAAAACCTAACTCGATTTCCAATTTTTGTTCTGCGTGACATTTAGATTTGACGTTTGCACACATGCTTTACATTGTCGCAACGCATGCTTTTTTGGGTTAGGGCAAAAAACGCCTGATGTTTGCGTGCGCTAAAAAAACGCAGTGCGGTTTTATTAGGTTGGCTTGTCAAGTCCCGTGAAAAGCAGCATGAAATATTTTTAAAAAGTTTTTCCATTTTTCCCTCGGCAGTGGTTTGGCAAACATTTTTTTATTCAATCTGTACACGAACTAAGACTTCTTTTACTGTTCGTGGCTTTCTAGGATTACAAAAAATTACCTATGCGCTTTTCGTCACTGACAGCATTTCCTAAGTAAACTTTTAGCCTTACTGATGCTACAAATAATATTTAAAAGTATATTTTTATTTATTTATTTATTTATTTATTTATTTATTATTTAAAGTCGACGACAAACTATGGTCGACTGCATAATATAAAAGATATATAAATATACAACTCAAAAGATAAAATTTAAGATATATCGAGCTTTCAACAATGTTATATTACAAACAAAGAAATATTAATGAACATTACTATTTAATTTCAGAATATAATAATAATAAGAAATATGAGCAGAAATAAGATCTTATGCCGAAATCTTATACTGGCGGAATGCATCAGATTCCGCTCAGCATGACTTCGGAATGCAGTGGATTCCAATCTCCCTGTTGGAATGCAACAAGATTCCAATCAGCATGTCATGGGAATCCGGCAGTGCTAAGAGTAGTGTAATGAGGATACGCCATCACAAGGCATAAAAAAGTAACATGACCTGTGTTGTTGGAATGCACCGGATTCCAATCAGCTCGATGCCTGACCCATAAGATTATACTGCCGGAATGCATACGATTCCGGTCAGTGACTCTTGAAAAAGCATGTTTTTTACGTTGTTGGAATGCACCAGATTCCAATCAACACAGTACTGTCTTGTTCCTTCTTAATGAGACATGTTGATAAATGTTCGTCCATCCTTAAGCGAGATAGTTCCTGTTTTTTATCGAAGGAATAAATGCCGGCAAATTAAATTAGCTTGTATCTCTTAAATTAGATAGGCAAGTATTGCATTACGTATAGTGGCAAAAGTACATTCAAGACTGATGCAGCTATACAAGTCATTGTAGTGCGCGCACCAGATAAGAAGAGGATTATTTTTAGCAAAGTTTCGTCGACAAAGGGGTAAATAGAAAGGAAAAATCAACATTGGTGACGTAGAACAAACAGCCGCAAAGGTACCACTATTAGTTCGTGCATCGTTTAATTTGCCAGAGATCGTCTCACTGGAAGTCTCGGCACAACCTTGTGGAGATTTCTGAGCTGCATTGTTCATAACGTCTTTGGTTAGCCTGTTCGTATTAGTCAACGCGGTTGAAGCGACATTCGTAGGAGGACAGCTTTGCCCCTGACTCGAAGACAAGTTGGCGTCATTGTTGGGCATACATTTCTTTCGTTTTGGGGATTCAGATATCACTTTCAATTTTT
This sequence comes from Eurosta solidaginis, assembly GCF_040869045.1. NCBI lineage: Eukaryota > Metazoa > Arthropoda > Insecta > Diptera > Tephritidae > Eurosta > Eurosta solidaginis. The sequence continues at coordinate 101,667,868 of NC_090320.1, read as the reverse complement.
TAAAGTGAGCCTCCATCGTTTTGAATCTTTCGTTAAGGTCACGAAACCCAATAAAAATGTTGTTGAACTCTTTCTGAGTTTGCCTCATAAAAGCTCGCATGTCATTTTCTACAGAACGACAATCATGACATGTCCAGTTCAGTCCAATTTTGCTGGATATTAGGTCAACAACCCGACCACCTATGTGAGAGAAACCGGCACAGATAACATGAGCCATATTATCACAGAGCCAACAACAAACATAAGTATCACCACGGGAAATTTTCTTTTGATTGGTGCACTTCTTGACACAGCAATCCAACATAATTGCAAAGTTAAACAAACCCAAAAGAAAAATAGGCAAAAGAAACTATAAGTGTAAGATAAATTGAACAGCTGTTCAGAAATTATGGGCAAGAGTTATTTTGGAGCACTGGATGCAAATCGCAAGACAGCGTATAGCTAGCAGCGAACACAACACAAAGCAAAAAGGGCACACAATGACTTGCTAATAGCAGCTACCAACAAAAAGGTATGCAGTTATCACAAATTTTTGTGAAAATCTATGATATATGAACACACAGACTGAATGTTTAAATTGCACAAAAAGCCACTACGTATATTGCACTGTGTAAAGATTTAATACGAAATTAAACTTTTAAACTGTTTTCTATTCTATGAATAAATATTTATGAAAGATAAAACTTGTTTACAAAGTAAAAAGAATAACAATTCGAAGAGCGATCAAAAACACGTCCGCGCACGGCAAGGTTACCAGATCATATACACAAGATATATCTATGCATAATATGTTACTCGTTTCTTATTCGCACATACTGAAAATAACAGTCAGGTTTATTAGTATTATTAACACCAACTTCGCCATAACTTCGTTGTTTATTGTCTTAGAGAAATGGTTCAAATGCAATAATGTCATGAATTTGGAAATGCTTTCGTCTGGTAAAACGAAAAGGTGGGATGAAACCCAATTAGGTGACCTAATCAAGTGAAAAGGACTTCATAGCTCGAAAGACCATTAAAGGCAAATATGCAGTTTTCCAATACCAAAATATTGACGTATCAATTCAAAACATCGTGAAATAACCAAGTTACAATAAAAACACAATTTGGGCTGTATTTCGAATGATCAAAAATTTAAAAAATTTTTCCGAAACCCTCTCCACATAAACTTCGCGGCCTTTTACCACTTTTTACTTGTATGGGGATCAACCCGGTCTATTAAAAAAAAAATAAATGTAAGGCGCGATAACCTCCGAAGAGATCTAAGGCCGAGCTTCTCTTCCAATTTGCGTCGTGCTCCTCTTGATTTTCCCTACAAATTGGCCGGACGGGACCTACATGTTTTATGCCGACTCCGAACGGCATCTGCAAAGCAGATGAGTTTTCACTGAGAGCTTTTCATGGCAGAAATACACCCGGAGTGCTTGCCAAACACTGCCGAGGGGCGACCCCGCTTAGAAAATGTTTCTTCTAATTGAAAAATCTTATTTCTAAAATTTTGATGTTGCTTTGCCCGGGAGTTGAACCCAGGGCATACGGTGTGATAGGCGGAGCACGCTACCATCACACCACGGTGGCCGCCCGGTCTATTGCCTGCCATAGTTTTTATACCTAAAAAAGTTTTCCAGGATGGAATGTCCCTAAAAAATTGGAAACATATATATGCGGAGTTGCGGTGTTACAGGATAGAATCCCCTACTACAGCCTGGAATACTCCTTCTGATTACTCTATGGAACTCATACGGGGAAGTAATTTCTAAAAGATTACTTAATGGAGTACTCACAAGCAAAGCAAGGGCTCAAGTATGGAATCCGTATTGGGGTACAAATATGACAAAAATGGTACACACGATCCAAAAACGGCAAAAAATATATTATATTTGGGCAAGTCATGGATTAAGGAAGCATAAGCAGTAGACTTTATACATACTATAATGTTTCCAAAGCGCTACCTCGAAGCATCATTCCATAAAAATTATGGGGACAATAAATATTTAATTACTTATATATAACCATATATTATACTGTTCGGACGCAACAAGAATTTTTTAAATCTTTTGTGTAAGTATGCAAAACTAAGCTAAATACGGGGAAAATATTACATTCCTTATATGAGAGAATGAAGGTCAAAGTTGACCCCCAGTTTGATAGATTTACAAAATGTGAAATATCTTTTGAAAACGTTGAATAACACCACACGGTTAGAAATTTCGGTCCAAATTTGAAAACTTTCATCGCTTTAAGCAATTTTCAAAACATTTTTGTAGTAAACCTGAAACCTTTCAATTTAAAATTGGTTAAGATTTGAAACCCAACTGAAAGGAAATTAGGATCTATGCCATAATATTTTAAAAGTAAATTGAAAAATTTTAAATGTAATCAGAATAATGTCATAAACCAAAAAATTGATCTGAAACAAAACTAATGTGTTAAAAAGTGGTTTTAAAATTTTCCTGAATATCGCTCATTGTAAAGTTGAAAGGAATCAAAAACTATAAAAAATGTTTCTTTATAATTTCCTAATATTCGGTGAGGAAAAGGCAAGCATTGCGGTTTTTTATTTTCCTTATTGATTTTTGAAATTTTTGGTTGAGCTCAATGCCGGGAGTTCAGTTTTTCTAAACACTAACGGCCAATAACGAGACAAATAATTTATTAATTTTTAACAAAAAACTGTTTTCGTTTTCATCAATTATCATCATCTATTGAAACATAAAATTCTACACAGGAATTTTTTAAATTTTGCGACAAATATATATGCAGCGCATATCATCGGTATTATCTGACCTGGCGAATTTAACACGGCGATGTCCTAGGCGGTGGAAATTGTCGCTAATTCCGAACAATTTCCACTTTAGAAATAGCTTTTCTTCGGTAGCGTAACGCCATAGACGTCCACTAAGCGCGTTATCTGTACCTTCCACGTCGTAAACAGGGTGACCATGGACAAGGTTGTGATAGTGCAGTTAGCGCGAGGTGAAGACACCAGAAAGACTGGGGAGATAGCTGTTTGTTTTGAAAATTATTCGTCTATTGAAGGGCCAGGTCCTGTTGCCATCATCGTGAAGTCGTCGGCATAGGAAATTATTGTAACTCATTCTGGTGGGGAAAGCAGCTTTGATAAGAAACAATTAAGCAGAAGTGGGGATATGACAACACACTGTGGAACCACCCATTTAATTCTCCTAGGTTTTCGGGTAAATTGAACCGGTGCTTGCCGAACATTCATATGCGATCTACCTTTTTAGACATGGCGGAAAGGGTGAACCTTCTGTCTTGGAGTAATGTGCCGTGGTTGACTGTGTCTAAAGTTTTACAAAGTCAACTGCCACGAGCACCGTCCTATGACGGGGTTTTGGCTGGTTCAGACCGTAATTTATCTGAGTGTTGATAGCGTTAGGCGCGATGGTAGAGCTATATATTTGCGGAAACCATCCTGCTGGGTCGCCAAGAGAAGATTCGCAGTAAAATGAGGGAGCAGGACAGTAACCAACGGCTTTGCTCCAAGAAAGGAGCAATATCGGTCGATATGACCAACTTCGTTGGCTGGTTTCATATGCTTTAGTTGTGGAACTATCAATTTCCCATTGTTCTGGAATGACAAAAGACTTCAATGACAAAACGAAAATGTGTTTCGGGTAGCTTACTCTCCCATATCGCCAAGTGTCTGGTCCTATTGGCTTGTAAGATTTGGCCTTTATGAAGGCTGCTTTAAGCTCTGTGGGTTCACGGTAATAGGCGGCACGTCGTGCTTGTGTTTATGTGCCTGTCTGTTTGCACGACGTCTAGCTTTGATACTGAATGATGCATAACAAATTGCTGTAAAAAGACGTACAGAGATTTACCGCCAAATGCGATGGATACTTTACCATTGCATTTTGTCGGGTTTGACAAGGGTTTGACGGTTGAAAACAATTTACCGACACCCGTAGAGAGGTTACAGTTCTTTAGATGCTCTTTCCATTTGGCACCTTTATATTCATTTACCAGTCGCATAATATCCAATTTGCAGCTTAATATCCACGTCGACACTCTGAGGGCTGCTGGTGTTGATAAGTTGGTAGTAGTGTTTTGGTAGCACGGTGCAACGAATGAGCCCGTCGGAGGGTTACCATTGTTGAGCCCAGAACATATATGAAAGTGGCCACGGCATGAACTGCATTGGACTTATGTCGCAATCATAGCACGACAGTTTTTGCTGCATTGTCATAAACTCGGACATCCCAGCAATTAACTGCTTGATCTAGCACCGCCTTCAAGAGCGGTAAAGAAATATCTCCGTAAGCACTATGATGAGATTCGGCACTTTCTCACTCAGCATTTTGATCCATATAAGTATAAGTAGGTCCTAAATCTGATACACAACGCCAGGAACGTGTAAGGTTTCCAGTTTCTAGCTCCATGAGAAGTTGCTTAAAAATCACTCGCAAAATTCCTAATGTTCTAAATAGGTTTTTTATATATCTCCATATATGTTGATCCCTGCCTCGTAGAGGACATTTTGTATAATTTTTAAGGTTCATAGATTATCGGGAAGTCACATAATAACCGATCTCAAGATTTCAAAACTCGTATGAATTTGTTAATAACTTTGACCCTTGCCCCAACCTAGCGAAATTTTTTTTCACATTTTGTTGCGTTGTCATGATGGCCTGAGCGTAGTTTTCAAGCTTGTAGCTTAATGGGAGGTAACTTAAAAATTAATCACAAGATTCTACGATCTCCGTAGGGATTTTCTAAATATCTCAATGCCTGTCCAATCTAGCACATTTTCCCAAATATTGCATTTTAATACTTCTAAGCTTTGTTCGAAGTTTTACGTATCTAGCCTCTAAGTCTCTGTTGCTCGCAAAATTTCCAGCGTAATTCTTTTTCCTTATCTTTAGGTTGTGAATTACTCATGTTCCAAGTCTCAGGATCCTAGTTCCACGGGAAGAACCCCAAAATATATTGCAAGATCTCCCAATTTTTAACTGAAATTCACTGAAATATATGGAAAGAAATATATATATAGGAAAGGGATAACGGACGTGAAAAATTTTAGAAACCACTAAAATATGTAACTCGAAAGTTTTGGAACAAATTGTTATACTTTTTTATAAGACGTACATGATTTACCATCTAAAAGCTTTTTGAATTTCAAAGCAGACGCGACACAAGTATAGGGTAAGACCAATTCATCAAATCCCCATTTTCGAAAGTATATTATATAACAGTCACATTGCATTGGTAAGCCCTAAAATGTCCCATAAACTCAAGTTCATGACAATATGAATGTAAAATTATACTTTTTTCAATGTTAAACAGAAGTCTAGAAAAATTCAGATATCAGCAAATACATATATGAATCTGAGTTTACCAAGAAGCAATCTAATGGAAAGGCGTTTAGCAAAACAGCGAAAGTAGAAGAACAGAAAATGTTTTTTTTTTAATTGTTTTTCTCTGGCCAGGATAAAGAAAACCAGTAAACAATTTTATTTCCATATTGCACTCATATTTAACCTTTAAATCACATTTAATTTAGTGTTCGTGCTGGGTCTCATTTGAGATTCGCCCATATAGCAATACAATTAAATTTCAATTGAGGTTACCAATAAAAGGGGTTCAGCCTCATATTTTTTTAACAAATGCACCACAGTAAGTTCAGAGCAGTAAGAAGTATCAAGTACATTTCCGAAGAATGCATCGGAAACATATATTTCAAACGATGCAATGTCTCCCTCATACCTAAAACTAAATTAATAAACATTGATGATGCACCCACTAGTGCAATAACAAGCCTAGAGCAAACATAATTAGCAAAGTTAGCGAAGCATGTAACCGTGACGCTAATATGTCCCTACAGGGTTTCACGGCAGTCACACGCACACGAACAACAGGTAGCACACCACGAATTTAAGCATATGGAAAAGAGACAGATCGCGCATTGGTAAAACGGGCCAGTCAATGATGTTTGATTGATGGCAGCCGCAACACTTTTACCACCAAAAGCCATCAATGTTGGTAACTGTGGTTGTAGAAGTTAAAGATACGGTTAGCGGAGTACGAAAAATTCGGGAGGCTAATGAAGTTAACACAGGCGTGCTGGAAGCAAAAGTTGCAGAGTTACCACTATTAGTATGTACGGAGTACAGGCAGAAATTCCGAATGTTGTGAACATTCCTGAGCAACATAAGTAGTGATAAATTTGGCAGTCATGTTCTGCCACTTCATATGCAAACAAGGAACTTTTATACCACATGTAAGGTATCCACAAGAAATTGAGGGAATTTATAAACTTTGATTAGTAAATTGAATTTTTCTCTTCGGAACCACTTTGCTATCTCTGTTCAATTAAAATATGCACTATTATACTATCCGAAGTCTAATTATAATGAGCTTAAAATGGTTTTGGTACAATTTTTATTTATTATTATTATTATTGTTACCAGATTATTTGACATACGATTTTTAAAATTGATTTGGTTTTGTAACTCCTTCTAATGTGGTTTTAAGCTCAGTAGTCTGTTTCAATATCAGCCGAGACCCTATCGACATAAGTTTCGAATTTAAGAACAGACTTTTTCTTTTCGGTCAAATCTAATATAGATGTAATTTTTTTTACATATTTTCATAACAATTTTGATGTTCCGAGCTTTGAGCTGGTTTTGCGTGGGTGTATTTATATATATATTACCTCATATAAAGAAGCAAGTGATTCCAAGGTCCGAGCACGTCTTGAGCTATACCGAATTGAGCTTTGGCGATCAAACTAAAAAATAAAAATAAAAATATATAATACAATATGGTCTATATTCGGTTTTTTTAAATAAATACTTCAAATGGCATTTCTCTGCCTTAGGCTAAGTTGGACTGCCCATCAACAAAGACTTCTCATATATTATGTTTATATGTGCGCATACATCGCTTACACTCAAAACCAGGGGCATAACAGTTATAAGAGAAAGGAATTAAAAAGCTTGTTGGACCAATAAGAAAAATATATTGGTTGGAAAAACAACTATGAAAACAACTATTTTATTGAGGTTGCGATAACTGTTGTATGAATTAAATAGAAATGAGTGAAGATAGGTGTTCATTACAATTGTGTTCTTTATTTGATAATACTTTTCTATTTATACCCAAAATTACTTCCAATAATTTCTTATGTATTATTCTACATATTTACTTTAATACTTACGAGCTAGGTAAAAGTATGGTAGGTACATAAGTATATTGTGTAGTGAATGTATGTACATACATACTTACATATTGTCGTCATTCAAATGAAATATGATTTTTCAGTTGGCTGAATTGTGCTAAAGCGTGCTTGTTCATATGTTTGTAAGTATGCCAGAATGAGTGAATAATTAAGACATACAACACCACCCGTTTTTAAAAGAGTGACCACATTTTGGTCATTCACTTTATGACCTAATTAAATTTTATGTGTGTCATTTTGTATAATTTTACTTGTGTCACCCATGTTTAAAATTTTTTTGTTGTTACAAAATTTTAAGTGCTTTTTCACATTCGACTCTTTTGTGGTCGCAATTTATGTCATAATGTTAATTTGATACAAAAAGTAATAAATTTATATGTTTATGTAGTTTTTGTGTTCTTTTATCTTTATTTGCTTAAATTTGTGTTTGCACATTGACATTTGTTTGCACATATTTACACGTATGTATGTTAAGTTGCTAGTACTCATTGGAAATTATTAGTAAAGTGGAATGCTTACAATTGTAATTATATTTTTTGGTTAAAGTTTATTTAAATTTATAATAGTTTAAGCCTATTTTTAAGAATTATGATTTTATTATTTTCATTTATATATTCTATATTATAGGGAATTAAGGTCAAATTATTCTTCCTATCGATATTTCCTATCGATATTTTCTATTCTACAGGGCCCTATATATCTACTATCTAACTTAACTAGGTATAAGGGATCCTATTATCTAAAATTAATACCTCTCTAAAAGTCGATGTTCCTAGATAAAATCGGTCAAACAAAGCTTTTGCATTGTTATTTTATTTCATTTAAGCCCAACTAAGATTAAGAGTTATAATAGAATGTCCGTAACTAATTGATTAGGAATTAATACTACATACAGTGGATGCAAAAATTTTTCGTATCTTTTCTTATACCATTTTTCATATTTTCCAGTAATATTTTTATTTAATCTTGCTCATCATGCGATTTATGTCTGGGTGGCCACCAAAACAGAATCGTCATGATATTTATGAAGAATTATTTTAATTTTATCGAGATTTGTCACATTTATAACCCCTGGGGTTAATGCAATTTTTAGATTTTTGAGAACTTGGTACCTATTTCTTTTTAAATTTGCCTACTCGAGTATTCATTATTCTCGACCAATTTTTCAAAAGACAACTGTCTTTTTATATGAATTAATCGGGGATTGCCCGTATTGTTTTAAATGTACGAACATTTATTTCAAGCAATTTTTAATTTTTTATTATTTAATAATTTGGGAAAAATTTAAACAACGTGACATCAGGACGGACAAGGCGACAGCTGTTTCGATTATAACTTGTAAATCTCTTCAAAGCTTTTCTCCCTGGAGTGGGAGTCGAATCCGCACTCCTACGATAGTTGAAATGGTTACAAACGCATTCAGCTATGTCATGCCTTAGTTGTTGTAAAGTTTTTCCTAATTGCCCTCTGTCGCATATATTATCTTCTACACATCATATACTTCGTATGTAGTTATGTGTTGAAGTTATGCATGTTTGTAAGGCGGTTTCATAGAAACTTGGTTTTTATTGCTGTTTTTGTTCTATTTATAGAACTACAACGAATTAACCAAATGTTGTCTCTTTATATGAATTAATCGGGGATTGCCCGTATTGCTTTAAATGTACGAACATTTTTTTCAAGCAATTTTTAATTTTTTATAATTTATTTAATAATTTGGGAAAAATTTAAACAACGTGACATCAGTACGGACAAGGCGACAGCTGTCTCGATTATACCTTGTAAATCTCTTCAAAGCCTTTTCTCCAGGGAGTGGGAGTCGAACCCTCACTCCCACGATAGTTGAAATTGTAAAAAACGCATTCAGCTACGTCATGCCTTAGTTGTTGTAAAGTTTTCCCAAATTGCCTTCTTTCGCATATATTATCTTCCACACATCATATACTTCGTATGTAGTTATGTGTTGAAGTTATGCATGTTTGTAAGGCGGTTTCATAGAAACTTGGTTTTTATTGCTGTTTTTGTTCTATTTCTATCTACTCCCGGGAGAAAATGCTTTGAAGAGATTTACAAGGTATAATCTAAACAGCTGTCGCCTTGTCCGACCTGATGTCACGTTGTTATATTTTTCCCAAATTATTAAATAAACTGTCTTTTTATTTTACAAGTCCTAGATTGTCGGCATTTTCAGATAAAATATTGTCCTGAATCAGCGATGTGCAAAACGGCTCTTGCCTTTTGCTCATACGGGCACGCTTTGCACATTTTAGTGCTAGGTGATGGACGATCAAGAGCAGGTATGTGGGGCGAAGAACACAGGAAGAAAATAATATACAAACACACATAAGATTGATAAATAGATAGTATTTGGCCTTATAGAGCTGCCACCGCTCTTATTATGTTAAAATTACTAAGCGTTTTAGGATATACTAGCCTTTACCGGCGGCTTCGCTCGCACTAAAGGCCACAAATATGCAATGTCGCTTTTGTGATATATAACTCGAACTGAATTTTCAGTTGTAATTTTAAAAGTTCCTTAATGATTCAAATCATAAACAAAGCAAGTTTTAAAATTAGAAAAATGGTCGGCGTAAATTAAACACACATGCAACACATGCTCCAACAATTTTTGCAGTGTGGATTTAACGATATGTGTATGTGAGCTGAAGAAATTTGAAAACTCCTCCATAATTTGAAATTTATAAATGGAAGCAGTTATTTTTATAACAAAACTGGTAAAATTAGTCGTTGTTTATGCGATTGGTACCTTTTTTTATTTGTAAACTGATACATTTCTTTCCAGGCTCACGGCAACACTGCCAACAAGTATGAAAAGGGTTTCGTTTTCCCACGGTTGTATACGAAACGTGCATTAATACGTTTTTCTACTACTTCCTCATCTAATGCTGCTACTTTAAAAATACTTTTTTTAAATACTTTTATGTATATATTGCAAAATGAATCCGCTTGCATATAATTAAATGCATTTGAAGGCGAAATGAATGTCAATAATGCACTGCTTAACATAAAGTCGACTTCAGTCTATGGTTACTCCGTTTTTCGTATTTCTTGCCAAAAATGTATGTTTTTGTTTTCGTACTATTGCAGCACATTTTGGGTACTGGTTTTCGAGGTTGAGAGAGAATATTTTCATTTCAGTTTTTTAGTGTTTCCGTAACCTTCTTGCGATGAATATCGTTTTAGATGAAGCGTACGATACTTCCAATGTCTTTTTTTACTCCCCTAACACCCAAAAACACACAAACGGCTCACTTGCACTCGCTGGTACTGAAACTGATTTAGGGGCCGAAAAAAGGCTCATCCCTGTCCTAAGTCAATCTTATCCTCAACAAGCCGTTTGTTTGTATTTATTATGCTACGAATTTTCTATCCTTTTGGGGAATTGAAAACGAGCGCGACATATCCTTTAACAATTTATTAAGCGCTTCCTATACATATTATAGAGTTCTCATTGAAACTTTTAGTTTCTTCATTACTAGCTGGTTTTTAGTTTCCGCTCTTGTGGTAATTTTTTGTTTTGTTGCATGCTTCCACTGACATTTTCCTTTCTAGCTATGTACTCTTTGAAGCGTTAATTGTGATATTAATACCAAATTCGTTATTTTTATAAAGGGTATTTAACTATTTAGAAGAATATTAAGTACATGCAAATTTATCTCTCGTGTCCTGAGAGATATAAAAAATTAAAGGTGCGGCGAACCACTGTTCGCCGATACTGATTTAAAAGTAAAACACGAGCAACTTCAATTTCAATTAATCACAATTTATTACGTGCCACTTGCACGTCCCAAAATTAACTGAACTAAACATCCAAATTAACTTATTAGCTAACCTATTACTGCTAACTATTTATGCTGCGGTTGCAGTTCCCACATATCGCAAGTCGAACGCTTGCGCGTGTAGACAGGAATTGCTTATATTGCAATTCACATGATTTCAATAATTTCGATACCTGACCTGATCGTTGGTTGCGCGTCTGCTGCGTCAGCGAAGTTATTCTGTGAACTTTAATTGGAGCAATGGAGTCACGTGTACTGCAATGTGATCACAGGGTGCGTCATTGGGAAGTATAGTTGTATAAGGCAACGTAACTCCTCCCCCTTTAAAGATCTGCGTCCCGCAGATCAAAAGTCGAAAATTGCGAGGGGATAACATTTTGTAGAGAGTAATTACAGTTTCCTGGCGGTATACTGGTGTTGACTGGTGTGACTGGTAGGCTGTTGTCCAGGCGATAAATTTCAGGGGCTGAATTTCCTCTAATGATTTTGCTGCTGTGAGTGTTATCTGCCCAGTGGGTCGGGATTTCAACTGGCGGAAGGTCTAGCTTTCTATTGTAGCATCTCCACAGCATGGCGGCCATAAGAACAATTGCGCATATCGAGAGGATTTCTGAAGGGAGAGAGAAATTTACTTTTTCATTAACGTACCCAAGATACCTTATGTTTTCCATAGTCAGGTCGTGGACGTATTCTAGGTGGCCTTCAAGGTGTGGCTCTTCCTTTTTGATAGTACTGCTGGAAGGGCCTGTGCGGTAATGGTTTCATAACTGGAAAATACCTGGTCACCAATGGTGACTATTTCGTTATTTAATTGGATTACATAAGTGCCGTTTACCGTACTCGAGGCATTGCTACTTTTGATTACTCCTTGGAAGTTTGATATGAACACAGTGTTCTCGTTTATCAGCTCTATTTGGGACCCATTCTGTCTGATGAATTCGCAGTTGGCTTCTCCACCTTTTAAGAGTCGCGGTAGGCAACTGCTTTCTTCCAGTTTAGTTAAGGATTCTGCTTTACATACCGTGGATGAGCTGATTACCAGGCAATCTGTTGTTAGGCCGTACGTCTCTTCCTGGTTGACGAGCATCCTGTCAAAAGGAAGATTTAGTTGCTTACCTCCAAAGATTCCAGCGCGAGTGACCAGGCGATTATATTTCTTAGTTGTTACTTTTGGCATTGAAAGGACGTAGAGGAGAAGTGTCCCGTTAGTCAGTACCGACGGTTGGCCATATTCGATTGCTTCTATTATATTCTGATATGGGAGTGTTTCTATTTCGGATAGGATCTGGTTAATTTCGTCCATATCCAGTAGGTTGGTGTTGACAATCCCATTCTTTGCCAACTGACATCCCCGCACCATTTCGTTTACATCCTCGCGAAGGAGAAAAATGTTGTGAAGCGCGTTTTGTCTGAATTCCATGATTTCTGTTTCTTTCGCCACGTTATTCGTGCGGTTCACGACCTCGTCGATTTTTTTCAATACCTCCTGTGTAGCCGCGAATAGTTTCCGGTTTACCCTGTATTGATGGTTGATATTCTGAATTATCTGATTCTGACTGTGCAGGATATTGCTCCAATCCGTTGCGTCAGGTCATCCTGCTATCCATTTCCACGCTGAGCCTAGCCATTCAATAGATCGAGTACTCCTTCTTCTACTTGTGTTGCCCATTAGTTCATGAAGTCGTTCTAGCGTTTGATTAATGTAGTGCTGTGCTAATATCTGATCCTCAATTCGGTTTGTTAAGTTCTCCATTTGCCTCATAGTTGAAGCATATTGTTGTAGGTTGATGACGTGTACCAGTTTGAATGACCCGCCAATGATCCACCCGTTTCCATCTTGGATTGTTACGATCGGAGCTTTGTAGTTGAAAATGTTCAAACCGCTGACGGCATTTGCCAGCAGTGGGAATCTGCAACGCAAGGTGTTAATTCTAATTTAATGTTATTAGTAAGTTAGTAGTTGTTAGGTTCTAAGAGGGTGAGTTACGGTTATCTATTTAGTGGAAAGAAAAAATGTTGTTGATAGTGGGAGGTATTATTAGTGAGCGGAATTTTTAGGATTAGATTGATTCTCATTAACCTAGTGTTACAATCTTGGTTTAGGATTTTCGCTTTTCCTGCGATATTATCTTGTTAGTATGTCAGTGGTGTACAAGTTATGTTTTTGTTTCTTCTTTTTCATTCAGCGATTTTTTCGTTTTTCTTCTTTTTCATAATATTTGCTTAGCGGATTAGGCGCATAAGCTCTACAAATTCTTTCTTTTTCTTTTTTTGTTTCTGTCTTCTCCAACGAATTTTGAGCAAGGGAGGCATCTCCAACTGATTAGGCGAAGGAGGCATTTTTAAATTTGTTTTTTTGTTTTTTTTTCTTTTTCATTTAACGATTTTTTCGTTTTTCTTCCTTTTCATTATATTTGCTTAGCGGATTAGGCGCATAAGCTCAAAAAATTCTTTCTTTTTCTTTTTTTTGTTTCTGTTTTCTCCAACGAATTTTAAGCGAGGGAGGCATCTCCAACTGATTAGGCGAAGGAGGCATTTTTAAATTTGTTTTTTTTTTTTTTTTTGTCTTTCTTCTCCAACGAATTAGGCGGGGAAGGCATTTTCAATTTTTGTATGGGACAGAGGGTCATACTGTTCTCGAACCAGCTACGGGGAGATCGTCAGAATTCCGTTTGGAAGTAGTGTAGCCATTTGTCAAATTCGATGGCACTACGAGCCTACTAGGGCACGATTCATCCCGCTAACAAGCCCGCTCTTGTAGTAATGACCATTTCCTTTCTTCTGGACTAGAGGTGTTATCATTTCTCGAACCAGCTATGGAGAATCGTGTTATCCGATTAAGGCACGATTTGTCCCACTTACAAGCCTGCTCTTGTTGGACAAACTACCCCTTAGTACTAAGTTCTCTTTCCTGTTTGGGCAACTCACAAAGGTCTCGTATTCGTCGTATCGCTGTATATTGTATTTTGTTTCCATGGTTTCCCTGATAAATTTTTCAAAAAAGGATAGCACATAAGACAATAAGAGACCCTGTGAATTGCCTATATGTTTTTTTGTTTTATGTGCTAGGATGTGTATTCCTGTGTTTCACATTTTTTATGTGAGTTTTGTGTATTTTCTTGCCACTTAGCGTGGTGACTGATACTTTGTTGTCCATTGCAACAATCTCCCTCTTATACGCGGGTTTTTGCTTTCCTTTAATCGGCTTGTTCTTCACGTATATAACATCGTTTTCGTCATAACAGATCTTTTCTTATTGTGACTTTTGATCTGTTCTAGCTACTTTTTCGTCAGCAAGGTTTTCAAATATTTATTAGTCTTTCTACTTTTTTCTAACAGCTCTTGATAGTTAGAGGACTTTGCTCGGTTAAAAAATATTTCACTTGGTTTTCGGTTTATAACCGAGTGAATTGAATTATTATATCGGTCTACTTCTATGTTAATTAATTCTTTTGTCCTTAAGTTTGGGTTGTCTATCTTCAGGCATCTAATTATTTCTATTGAGGTGGAGTGAAGTCTTTCCACCTGACCATTCACTTCGCTTCTTTGGGATGGTATGCGATACAATTTTATTCCCAAGGAATCTAACAGGTTCTGGATTATTGGACTAATTAAACTGCGCTCATTGTCGGTCACGAGAATATCAGGTGTTGTGAAATAGTGTAGGAGTTTTATTATTTTGTCCTTAAGGTGCAAGGTGGACTTGTTACGTAAATGGAATAGTTTCGCAAATTTTGAGAATTTGTCGATGACACTGAGGAATTTCTGTCTAACAGGTTCTGGATTATTGGACTAATTAAACCGCGCTCATTGTCGGTCACGAGAATATCAGGTGTTGTGAAATAGTGTAGGAGTTTTATTATTTTGTCCTTAAGGTGCAAGGTGGACTTGTTACGTAAATGGAATAGTTTCGCAAATTTTGAGAATTTGTCGATGACACTGAGGAATTTCTGTATTTGGAATTGGTTTTTTTTGCAGCTCTGGTGCATTCGGATGTCTATCGTATTTACTGACCTTACATGTTTCGCAGGACGAGACATACCCTTTGATTATACTGTTCATTCTGGGAAAGTAGTACTTCTCTAGGATTTGTTTCCTATTTTCTCTAGCATTGCGGTGAGCCCTTTTATGTTCCCCCCATATTATCTCACAAATCCTATCCGGATCCCTTAAGTCTTTTACCATAGTCTGAGCTACCCGGATCTTATATTGCGTAAAATTTTCTAAATATACCTTCTGGAGTAGTCCAAATTGAGCTTCTTGCATCCTAATAGCGTTGATGACGTTTGGTCTTAGTTTTTTCTTGAGGACGTCGATAAGCTCTGCTTCGCTAATTCCCTCTGAGCCTAGGTAGTGCCGCGAGTAACCGGGATGGGGTTCCTCGAATATTGCTAACCTACCTCCAAACACAAGTTGATTTCTAAATACGTTTATTGGCACTTCCACGAATGGTATCAGATCCGAATTATCTTGCCCTGCGCTGTGGACGGTGTTGTCTGTTGAACCGTCCTCGCTTGTCGAGTCCGATTCTGATCCTGAGGTTGCATTTTGGCTTGCATTCTCGGATATGGGCGTTGCAAGGGGATTCGCCTGGGTCTTTAAGCGAGAAAGAGCGTCTGCCACGACGTTTGATTTACCTGGTTTGTATATTATTTCATAATTATATTCTTCAATGCTAGACTTCCATCGCTTTAGTTTTGCGTTGTAGTTCTGGTTACTGAGGGAAAATGTTAGCGGTTGATGGTCGGTGAATATTCGGATCTTCCTAGCGCCATATAGGTAGTTCCGGAGATTGTCCAATGCCCAAAAGATGGCGAGCATCTCCTTTTCGTTGGTAGCATACGCTTCCGCCGTAGTACTTAGGCTTCTTGATATAAATGCTATTGGTTTATATTTGCCATCGTAATCTTGTGACAACACGGCACCAATGGCGAAGTCGGAGGCGTCAGTTGTCAGATTGAAGGGCTTGTCGAAGTTGGGGAAGGTTAGGACTTCCGATGTCGTCAGTATCTCCTTGATATCAACAAGTGCCTTTAGTGCTTCTGTGTCCAAGCTTATCGGTACCTTTTTGGATTGTGTTGCTCTTACCTGCGCGTGCTCTCCTCGTGTGAGGTTGGTTAGCGGTTTTGCGATTTTAGCTGGAGGGAGGTAGCATTTTCCTTATATAATATACCTTTTTTTGGTCTGGAAGTATTCCCTCGGAGGTCACAATATAACCTAGAAATTCTACGCTTGTTTTAAGGAATTGCGTTTTTTCTAGATTAACTCTAGAGACCCGCGCTCAGAAGCCTGTGGAGAATGGTCTCGATGTCCCTTAAATAAGTATTTTGGTCTTTGCTCAAGATTATGATGTCGTCGATGTATACGAAACATATACGACCTATGAATTCTTTGAGCACGTTGTCTATCATTCGCTGGAAGATAGAGGGTGAATTTTTTAGACCAAAGGGAAGTCGCAAAAATTCGTATTTTCCATTCATTGTGGAAAATGCCGTTTTTGCGATGTCGCTGTCCTTCATTGGAATTTGGTGAAATCCCGAAGTGAGGTCAAGTGTCGTGAAATATTTAGCGTTACCAAGACTCGCGATGGTGCCATTAATGTCAGGTATAGGATACGTGTCAGGGACAGTTAGGGCGTTTAACCGCTTGAAATCTATGACCATTCGATATTTCTTTTCCACATCAGACTGAGATTTTTTCGGCACAATCCATATGGGCGAAGTGTATGGGCTTTTTGAAGGACGAATTATTCCTTCTGAAAGTAGATTCTGGATTTGCTTCTCAACTTCTTCGCGCATGTTTACAGGGTAGGGGTAACTTTTTGTGTAGATAGGGTTTCCGGTATTAGTTCTTATTTCGGCTTGGACATTGGTTTGAATTTCCATACTGCGGTCAACCGGGCCAAACAAAGTTTCGTATTTATCTAATGTTTGGTAGAGCCTAGTTTTAGTAAGGTTACTAATATTAGGATCCAGCAGTATGTTTGTTTCTATTTTATTAACTTGTTGTGCTATTTTTCGCTTAAGGGGCAGTACTACATTTGGTTTTAGCATAAGGACGTTGAGTTCCCTATCTATTACCGCTTTAACTTCAGTCAACGAGTCGTCGCCTATGATCCCGTCGAACGATTTGAGTCCTGGGAGGACGAAAAATGTGGTGGGAGTGTCCTTGGCCACAAACTTAAAAAAATATCCACATATTTTCCTGTCTACTTTTATGTCGCCATCCGCAGAGGTTACTTTGAATGACTTTTCCACTGGCATGGTGTTACGTGCTACGCGTTCACTTATGTAATTTTTATTTGCCCCCGTGTCTACTAGAAACTCTAACGTAACCTGATCATGCGTAACATATTCTAAATATGGTACGCCAGACATGAGGCTCCCATGGTAAAATTTACCTGGTCGCCCGTGAGTTTTTCTTTGTCTGCTGTATCCTGGGTTTCTCCTTTATGTACCGGTGCCAGGTGGAATAACTTTTGTTGTTTACTAGGGGGTTGGTTCATATGTCCCGTGGAACCTGCACCCCTCTTTGCGCCGTCAAATGCGGAAAATCTAGTGTTTCGCAACTGGGAAGATGGCTCGTAATTCGTTTTTACCAACGCCGACGGAGTGCTCCGCCAATTTTGCGTTCTTGTTTGTCCCGAACCTGAGTAAGACGGTCTTGGTACTTCTCGGTTGCGGTCTTGCCACGTTCGGTTGTTGTTCGGCTGGCGTGGATGATACTGGTCTGAATAGCCTTGGCCTGAGCCAGTGTAGTCCCTTCTGTTACGAGAGAAGGATGGGGGTATTAATAGTGTTCCCGTCTCTTCTATTTGCTAGGGATGGACGGTGGAACGCATTTCTGCGGTCCGCATTCAGCATCTTCAGGCAAGCAGAGTATGCCTCTGGTAAGATTTTAATATTTTGAACGAGGAGCAGGGCCGGTAGGTCTCCGTGAAGCCCCCTAATAAACACGTCTAATGCTCTTCGCCGGTGCGCTTCTATCGTTTCCTTATGTGCGTATTATTCTGGTTTGATTGCGTTTATCATCAGAGATAGTGCTTCTGAATTTGTGAATAGAAGTCGGATAATCTCTGTCGCCCTTGCGACAATAACGTCAGTTGCTGTTCCAACGTTTGGATGTCTCTAATGTCTGCACAGTGCAGCGAAAGGGTTTCTTTAATCTTTGCCCAGTCCGAGTCGTGGATGTTGTACGCAAGTAGCGCAGAATCCGCGGCCCCCCTAATTTTTCCCCTAATATGTCTTAGGATGTGTCGGCTTGTGCCGCACTATTTCATAGTCCTTTATCACTAACTCTACACATGCACCCAGGAACCGTAGTGTTCCCGTGAACCTTCGAACACCTGCAGGTCCTTGACACAGTCCGGAAGATTGGCCACTTGAGCTAGTTCGGTTTCCGTTCGAGGCGTAACTAGCGGCTCAACTGGTTCTGGCCTGGTGTCCGTGGACTGTCTCCGTACCTCCTGTACTTCTCTCTCTATTCGTTCCAGGTCCTGTGTAAGGCCTTGCAAAGAATCATCTCTGTTCGTCGCTTCCACCCTATTGAGACGCTCCTCAAACTTCTTTACCTTAGCAAGAATGGTATTCAAAGCGCCATTCATCTCAGTGAGGGACCTCGAAATCTCGTCGGAGTTCATTTTTCTGAAAATATAAGATTTTGATTAAGAAATTGACCGACTTACACAATCCAATATTTCATTGGCTTCTTGAAATAAAATAATTAAAAAACAATTTTTAAGTTAAACGGTTTTATTGAAAACAATACATGAAATAATAATAATACGAAAAGCTAGAAAATAATTAGGTAGGTCCTAGGTACTAGTCATCACACTCCTTATCAATCTAGGGCGTTGATCAGACAATTAAATAAAAGCATTGGGCGCGTGAAATTTCTAAAAATGTGAGGCGTAGCATAACCTGATTAAGGTTCATTTGGTTTTACTTATGACTATCAATAGAAATATGACGCGTCCAACGCTTTTATTTAATTGTCTGATCAACGCCCTAGATTTAAAAGGAGTGTGATGACTAGTACCTAGGACCTACCTAATTATTTTCTAGCTTTTCGTATTATTATTATTTCATGTAAGTATTGTTTTCAATAAAACCGTTTAACTTAAAAATTGTTTTTTAATTATTTTATTTTCAAGTTTTTAGTCTTTATTTAATTGCCTATTATTTCTCATACTATTTAGTTCATTTAGTGACTCATTATTGCAAATATTCCTGACAATTTGTTACAATCTAAGTCCTCAATACAAATCCATAAGACTTTACTCGACTCTGCGCCACGTATGCTTGTTCCTATTGGAACTCAAAAATATTTTGATGTCACTTCTACCGGACTGTATGTAATGTTTGTTCCAAAATCGGACATAGGTCGCTTTCTACACATGTATGTATTATGTGTTCCAAATATGGACCAAATCAAATCGGACCACAAATACGATTATTGTGAATATCTCGATCCTTGCGCAACCTAGCGGCGATTTTTTTTTTCATAAGTCGCTTTTTATTCTTGCATGTATTATGTGTTCCAAATATGAGCCAAATCGGACAACAAATACGATTTTTGTGAATATCTCGATCCATGCGCCACCTAGTGGCGATTTTTTTCACAGGTCGATTTCTATTCTTGCACGTAGTATGTATTCCAAATATGAGCCAAATCGGACCACAAATGAGAATTTTGTGAATATCTCGAACCATGCGCCACCTAGCGGCGATTTTTTCACAGGTCTATTTCTATTCTTGCATGTATTATGCGTTCCAAATATGAGCCAAATCGGACTACAAATGCGAATTTTGCGAATATCTCGATCCGTGCGCCACCTAGCGGCGATTTTTTTCTTATTATTGCATTGTCATCGGGTTCTGAACTATATTCCAAGTTTCAAGCTTGTAGCTTATCGGGAAGTTACTTAAATTTCAATTACAAGATTCGTTCACAACGGCCGTGCGGCCTGCCTGTCAACTCAAGCTAAATAAAACCGTTTAAAAACGACGTGACCAGAACCAAATGTTTCCAAAGATTTTTTTCCTCACGTATTCAAGTTTGAATGAAGTTTTCTTTTCTTTTCACAAGACCAGGACCTAATGTTTCCAGAGATTTTTTTCTCACGTATTCAAGTTTGGATGAATTTTTCTTTTTCTTTTCACAAGTCACTTTGCACCGACTGCTCGGGCGCCATTTAATCTCTCGTGTTCTGAGAGATATAAAAAATTAAAGGTGCGGCGAACCCACTGTTCGCCGATACTGATTTAAGAGTAAAACACGAACAACTTAAATTTCAATTAATCACAATTTATTACGTGCCATTTGCACGTCCCAAAATTAACTGAACTAAACATCCAAATTAACTTATTAGCTAACCTATTACTGCTAGCTATTTATGCTGCGGTTGCAGTTCCCACATTTCACAAGTCGAACGCTTGCGCGTGTAGACAGGAATTGCTTATATTGCAATTCCCATGATTTCAATAACTTCGATACCTGACCTGATCGTTGGTTGCGCTTGTGCTGCGTCAGCGAATTTATTCTGTGAACTTTAATTGGAGCAATGGAGTCACGTGTACTGCAATGAGATCACAGGGTGCGTCATTGGGAAGTATAGTGGTATAAGGCAACGTAACTTGCATTTTTATTATTTTTTTTCCATCCAAAATGTTTGCTTCAATACTGTGTTAGAGTTGTGCAAAGATGTCATGAGCATCCAAAAATATTATGCAAATTCTTGGTTTGCTATCGAACTTAGACAGTGCTGATAAAACTGTTCCAAGAAAATTTACTGTTAATTGAAACATTTTGAGAGTTACTATTTGCAACGGTTTAATTGTAATTGTTTGCTGCTCTTCCTCAAAATCGGATTGATAGGGTACTAAAATGGATATTTATATCTTGATCAAATGACATTTCAGATACGCTCTTGAATGCGTTTCAGTTGTCTATATTTAATTTTTATATAACTTTTGAGAATCATGGCTATTGCAATGATCAATAGTATGAATACGCAAAATAAAACAACTAGCCAAACATCTGGAATATTTTGAATATTTTTTGTTTCTTCTTCAACTGGTGGTTCATATTTAACTATTCTGTTTTCATGTGCTTTGTTTTCTGAATTTCTTGAATTTTCTTTTTCCTATTTCGTATCCGGCTGTTGCTATCCCAATTCCGTTTGCTAATTTTTCCCACCAAGACATTGTGAAAAGAAAATTTTCCTGTTTCTTTGAAAAATTACTAATTTAATAATAATCCTTTTTAGGATTTTTGAAAAAGGGATTTTAACGGTAATTTCTAAGCTGGCTTTCTAATTTAGGCTTTAATAAAATTTCTTGTTTTTATCCATTATTCTAGGCATTCCAATTTACTTAAAATTTGGTTTTACATTTATATATTTATTTTTACATAAATTTTATTTGCCGGCTTGAGGTCTGATGTTTTGAAAAATAAAACACAGATGTTTTAACCAGTTCATTATATAATATAAAGAACACACAAGACTTTAAAGAAAAGATCAATAACTCTTATATTTATGACGATGAAAAGATGATATCCTTTGACGCAGTTTCATTGTTCCCTAGTATACCGACACATCTAGCACTTGACATAATAAGAAATAAGTGGACAACAATAGAAAAATATACGAAAATACCTAAGAAAATGTTCATAGAAATATTAAAGTTCTGCATTGGAGAAAATCGGTATTTTAAATATAATGAAACAATATATACACAACTAAAAGGATTACCAATGTGATCACCAACCTCCCCAATAATTGCAGATATTGTAATGGAAGAACTGTTGGACAATGCGATGAACAAGCACGAAAACCAAGATTATTAACTAAATACGTGGACGATCTTTTTGCAATAATCAATGAAAACGAGGTACAAAACATACTTGACGCACTAAATTCTTTTGACAAAAATATTAAATTCCCTACGGAACTCGAGGACGACGGAAAATTACCCTATCTAGATTCAATAGTAATACGACGAGGAAATCAACTGAAGTTAATGTGGTATAAGAAGTCCATAACATCGGGTAGAATTATAAATTATTATTCTAAACATCCCAAAAACATGATCATAAATACGGCAATGGGCTGTATAAGACGAATGATGAATATTACAGATGACACTTACCATAAGGACATAGAAAATGAAATAAAGATATTGTTAAAAGCCAATGATTTTCCTGATAAAATTATAAAAACTCTTTTAAAGATATAAATCACCAAATAGTCAACGTAGAGAGGAAAACCCGAAAATATTCAAGTCGTTAACTTATGTACCTAAATTATCTGAGCGCCTATCAAAATCTGACATCTATAATAAAGAAGATATTAAAATAGCACACAAGCCTATGAGCACTTTAAAAAGTATGTTTAACCAAACGAAATCGAAAATACCGCAAATGGAAAAAAGCAACATAATTTATCAAATCCCGTGTAACGGAAACGACAAAGAATTATGCAACAAAGTATATGTTGGAACAACTAAATCTAAACTAAATTAAAGACTCGATTAGCACAACATAAATCAGATTTTAAATATTGTAATGATTTAAATATAAATAACCAAAAAACCGCACTTATGACCCATTGTGCAACGAGAAAGCACTGCCCGAATTTCGAAAAAAACAATAGTACTTCAACAAGAACAACAATATGGAAAGAGATTCACACTGGAAATGCTACATATACTAAACACACCAACTAACACAAGAATTAACTACAAAACAGATGTAGCAAACACCGCGCTCTCCTATAGATTAGATTAGATTAGATTAGATTATTATTTATTTCATTATTCTCATAAGCGTATGTACATATTCGATAGCTTAATTTTACATGTCTACAATATCATTACTTAGAGAATAGTTAGTGACATCTTTATTTTATATAATAAAAATAGTGTTGTATGTCACATCATGTTTTAACAAATTCCATTGTATAAATAGTAGTAGTGGGGTGAACAAAAAAAAGAATACAAGATATATATAAAAAAATGTATTTAAAATGAGAATAAGATATTTCAAAAATAAATTGACTAAATTAAGTCATGAAACAATTTGAAGAAAGAATACAAAAGCTAAGTTTACAGAATTCCTCATAAGAAAACAGCAATAAGAAAATTCAAAACTATACAATGCATATATAAAATTAAAGACTATATTATACAACGTAGTGCATCAAAATTTCTATCTGGTTGGTATCAAACTCAAGAAGCCAAGTTTTTATTTTTTTTAAAAACACAGATCTGGATCTAATGTCTCGTATGTTTTCTGGAAGGGAATTAAAAAGTTTGCAGGATAAGACAGTGTAGGAATTTCTAAACAATGTTGTTCGAAAAACTGGTAAAGAAACAAGTGTGCTATGGTTACTACGCAGGCTGTACATTCCTCGTGTGGGATTTTGCAAATAGCCACCTCTCATGTAAAAAATTTTTAAAACTTTGTAATAGAACAAATGCCGAACTGGGAATATTTTTGATCTTCTAAATAAGTCAAAGGAGTGAGTCCGACGTGGACAATTAAAAATTTTCCTTACTGCACATTTTTGCAGTACAGTTAATTGATTTATTTTATTGGAGTCAGCACCACCCCAGCAACTTATTCCATATTCTAATTTTGAATGAAATATACTATAATAAACTGTTTTCAGTGTATGGTTTGGAACGTATTTTCTAAGACGGTAAAGTATACGATTGGTTGAAAGTAAGTATTTTCTTACAGTTGCGATTTGCTCATTCCAGTATAGATTACGGTCAATTGTGACTCCTAGGTATTTGAAGCTATTCACTTTTTCAATTTCAAAGCAGTTAAGAGTCACATGCTGTATTATTTTGAAAAGAACACTGATAACGATGGTTGGAGCACTTGTTACTATATAGGATATTACGTTTGCATATTGCACTGTGAAAAGTTATATTAAGATCTTGTGCTTCTTGAAGTTTTGGACTAAAGCACATTAATTTGGTTTTATTGCTGACAACCAGTTTATGTTCCGCAAACCATGACCGAAGTATGTGTATATCGTGGTTCAGATCCGCTATCAAATTTAAAGGATCCGTTGAGTTATATGCAATTCCTAGGTCATCCGCAAATGCTTCGACTTTGCCCTTAAAAGGTTGAATAAATAGTGAGTTCACATAGATAAGAAATAATATGGGACCCAGAACCGATCCTTGTGGTACACCAGAGTTTATGACTTTGGTCTCACTAAGAGTGTTGCCTATTTTCACTCTTTGGGTTCGATTTCCTAAATAAGAAACAAACCAATTGTATAACAAGCCACGAATTCCCAAATCATAAAGCTTATTTAAGAGACGGCCATGATCAACCATATCGAATGCTTTTGTAATGTCCACAAAAAGCCCAGCACAATCTTTTTTTGAATCAATACCCTTTTATATAGTTGAACAGAAGTCCAAAAGAGCATCTTCCGTAGAAAGACCATCCCTGAAACCAAATTGCAAAGGACTAAGAAAATTTATTTTTTCAAAGTAGGATAACATCCTTACTTTTACAATTTTTTCAAAAATTTTAGTAATTGATGACAAAAGTGAAATCGGCCTATAGTTAGCCATATCTTTTTTATTACCTTTTTTGAGAATTGGTATTACAATTCCTAATTTTAATTGTTCTGGGAAAATCCCAGTTGTAACACTCAAGTTAAAGATATGTTTTAAAACATCAACAATATTGTATGAGATTTTCTTTAACATAACGTTAGAGATTCCATCATGACCGGAAGAATTACTATTTTTCAAAGATTTGTTGCAGTTAAAATTTCCGATCCTGAGATTGGCTCAAAAAAGAAGCTGTTGCTTCTGAAAGAATCTTTAGCTACTCCAAAATCAGAGCAACAATCGCAAAGGGGTGTCACATTTGGCGGAAAGTTTGACTTCACAATTGAAGTAAAGTATTCATTAAAATCATTAGCTATTTCTATGGGAACAGAAATATCAACGCCTTCTTTTTGTCTGTGTTTTTATCAATAATCCTATTTATTACTTTCCACTCTTCTTTTGGATTACCTTTGGATTTATTGACTAAGTTATTATAATAATCGTCCCGACATTTACGAATTTCTCCATTGATTCGTTTGCATATTTGCTTAAAACGAGTATTCAAATTGGTGTCACATGGATGTTTGTTGCACTTTTTTTTTAATTTATTTTTGAACCTAATTCTATTCAAAAGGCATTTAGTTATCCACGGTTTGAGTCTGATTTCTGATGCTTTTTTGTTAACGCAGTATGTTGAGGAGTTAATGCATTGCATTAAATTATCTAAAAACAAGCCGTATGCCCTTGATACATTTTCTTCGGCGTATACATTGCTCCAAATATTTAAGCGAAGTTCAATATTTAGTTGATCAAAATTAATTTTTTCCACAACATGCCTATTTCTTTTTCTAACGTCTTTCTCAACCATTGTGTTTTTAAAGAGAATACCACTCATACAGTGATCCGTGATACCCAGGTCCGAGTTAATAGCGGAACAGGCAGACCAAGAAGAACCAAAGAAGCGGCACAGTACGTGATCAAGACACGTACCTGCCACTGGTCTAGTAGCTTCGTTTATAAGTGAATATAACCCATGATCTGCCAACACCATGTTATAATTATTAAGTACAGAGCTTGTACTTAATAGATCCAGATTAAAATCGCCCAAAATTACAAGATTCGTCGTTGATACACTACTTAATAATGAATTGAACTCATCGATAAATAATTGAGAAGGTTGCGAGTGAAGTCTATAAATACAGACAAATACAAAGTTTATTTTGCAAATGCAGCACGAAACCTTTATAGCGTCAGCACTAGTGAGACTAAGTCGTTCAATTTTGCTACAGTCAAACGAATCATGAACAAAAACCCCTATACCGCCAGCTGGATACGAATCATTAGCACTTGCATAGAATTTATAATTAGGTAAATTATATTCGTCAATCTCAAAAGAATATATCCAGATTTCTGATACAAAAATAAAGCTAGGTAGGTTCAGGAAAGCATCAAGATTTGTTGCCAATAGATCGAAATTACGACGCAAACTACGTATATTTTGATGTACGGCATAAACAGATTTAAATTGATAAGAATTCGAATGAGTATTCAAATCAGAAATACTTCTAATGGTTGTTATGGGGGGCTCTTCAGCTATAAGATCAATATTATTATTTAAGTTATTAAACATAAGGCTAATAGGCAACAAATATATTTAGTTTTTTATTTTGTTGAGATCCTCAAAAGACCTTATAACATAGACATCACCATTATCAACCTTTTTTAGAAGTATTGTGGAATTTCGAATCCATAGGTACTTGAATCTTTTCTCTACTTTTACTTGTTTTGCTGACATAAACAATTCCCTAGTATATTTGGTAAGGCGATCATTTATGTAGATGTTTTGTTTTTTATCGCCACCAAACACAGACGCATTAAACTTCCCTTTACATGTTTTTTTACTCTGCATGATCTTCTTCTTAACATCAAACGAAGAGAGTTTGGCACAAATAATATTGTCAACAGTGTTTGATTTTTTAATGCGCTTTACATAACACTTACTAATATCTTCTGCTGAGACAGTGATATTAAGAGCTTCTCTAAATATTCTTTGCACACACTCTCCTACATTTGCATTATCCACGTTAGGCACACCAACTAACTCAATGTCGTTCTCCAGTTGCTTTTGCTCTCTCCAGTTGAGTCTACTTTCCAGATTGTTTACTTTTATTTTTAGCTTTGCATTTTCTTCTTTCATTTCATTTATCGTTGACAGGTAATCGGTGTTTATTTTTTTTAAAGCAATTATTTCTTCATAAAGGAGCTGAAGTGTAATTGTTTTGGCGCAGAATTGTGCTTTGCTTGCAGTCGCTTCGTTCGGCTCTTCATTGCTTCGTTGTTCTTGTTGTTGTTGTGATTTTGTTACATGCTGTTTTTGCTGCATTTGGTTCCGTAAGCAAAGTTCTGCATTCTGCTGTTGCTGAGCATCTTTTGTTGTTGGAAATGACAAAGGCTGATTTTGAAGTGATTTGCGCCGAAGAGCATTGCACTTGTCGCATCTGAATTTTATGTTTTCAGCATTCATATATTCAATGTCGTCTTTTTTAACATTCGCACAAGAATAATGAAAAGAGCTAGCGCAATCAGCACAAGTTACCTTTGAAAGATTGTTTCTATCGATTTTTTGTACACAAACCGAGCACTTCATATTTACTTTATTTTTTTATTTTTTAATTTTAATACGGAGCAAAGAAAAATACGTGCGCACCCCACCACACCATCTAATCAAAAACCAAAATAGTTAACAACTCCACGTACAAAAGGAAAGACGTGTCAAAAATGTATGTCAATGTTTAAGAAGATTTTTCATTAATTGTTAATTGTTGTTTAATGTAAATTATATGTTATTTTATGTTCTGTTTGTTTATAGTTCACCCTGAGGACGGTTATCGTGCATAACCGAAATATATTGGTAAAAAATTTAAAACATCTGTGTTTTATTATTTTTCAAAACATCAGACCTCAAGCCGGCAAATAAAATGTATGAAATAGAAAGGTCGCCAAACTAATATTTACAAAAACGGAAGGCACGCCGTGAGCATACACCAACAACAATTACTTCAAAATGGGATATGCAGAAATAAGGAACAACTATGTAAAAGCAAGAGCAGTAATAAATAAGTATCAAATTACATCAAAGAAATTAGTGAAAATTAGTTCTAGTATTAAGTTTCTTTTAAAATGCAGAAAGCCAAAACTTATTCCAAAATTTATAACAGATTCGACTAGATGTAATAAATTATTTTCATTTGACCGTGATACACACATAGATATATACAGAAGTTTAGATAGATATACATATTACTACCACACGAAAATATTAAGTTTACTTATTCAACAAAAACACATCATACTAAAAAGACAACAACAGCAGGTGGAAAATATAAGAACAAAACTGAAGAAGCAAATGAGCGAGGATGACTTCGAAGAATTTATGATGAGAGAAGATAATGTTGCCAACAGACTGACAAGGAAACTGAAAAATAAACAAGAAACAAAACACGATAAACTCCGAAATAAACGAAATGACATCTTGGTTAACAACAACAGCAAAAGCGATGAGTGGTTTGTAAACACAACCAAAGTAGAATTTCCAGCTGATATAAAAGCTCTATTATCGAAGGGTCCAAAGTTCGCGATCCCAATAGAAAATAAGAGCTTTCCATTATTCAAATACATAGCTGACGGTGAGAATTTAATACAAACACACAAAACCAAAGAGCAACAAGAGGAAGCGCGAACAAAATTAGCAATATTGATAAAAGATCATACAACAACAACACGGCAAAGTGCAATAGATCGTGCAATACTAGATACAGTGGGACGGAAAAGTAAATTTCTAAATAAAAATGACAAGATTCGTATTTTAACTTCTGACAAGGGAAACAAAACAGTAGCAATGGAACTCAATGACTATAACAATAAAATGGATGAAATATTAAATGACCTGACGATGTATAGAATTCAGAGACAAGATCCCACTTTAAAATTACAAAATAAAAATAATAGTCTTGTAGATAAACTTTTTAAAATGGAATTAATTTCGAAGGCAGATAGAAATAAACTTACGACTACAACGGCACTACCACCACGGATATATGGATTGCCGAAAATCCACAAGGAAGGAACACCATTAAGACCGATATGCTCGGCCACGGGATCACCAGCACACGCACTCTGCAAATACGTTGCAGATATTTTAAAAAACGTCACCACCAGTTCATTATATAATATAAAGAACCCACAAGACTTTAAAGAAAAGATCAATAACTCTTATATTTATGACGATGAAAAGATGATATCCTTTGACGCAGTTTCATTGTTCCCTAGTATACCGACACATCTAGCACTTGACATAATAAGAAATAAGTGGACATCAATAGAAAAATATACGAAAATACCTAAGAAAATGTTCATAGAAATATTAAAGTTCTGCATTGGAGAAAATCGGTATTTTAAATATAATGAAACAATATATACAAAACTAAAAGGATTACCAATGGGATCACCAACCTCCCCAATAATTGCAGAAATTGTAATGGAAGAACTGTTGGACAATGCGATGAACAAATTAGCACGAAAACCAAGATTATTAACTAAATACGTGGACGACCTTTTTGCAATAATCAATGAAAACGAGGTACAAAACATACTTGACGCACTAAATTCTTTTGACAAAAATATTAAATTCACTACGGAACTCGAGGACGACGGAAAATTACCCTATCTAGATTCAATAGTAATACGACGAGGAAATCAACTGAAGTTAATGTGGTATAAGAAGTCCATAACATCGGGTAGAATTATAAATTATTATTCTAAACATCCCAAAAACATGATCATAAATACGGCAATGGGCTGTATAAGACGAATGATGAATATTACAGATGACACTTACCATAAGGACATAGAAAATGAAATAAAGATATTGTTAAAAGCCAATGATTTTCCTGGTAAAATTATAAAAACTCTTTTAAAAAGATATAAATCACCAAATAGTCAACGTAGAGAGGAAAACCCGAAAATATTCAAGGCGTTAACTTATATACCTAAATTATCTGAGCGCCTATCAACATCTGACATCTATAATAAAGAAGATATTAAAATAGCACACAAGCCTATGAGCACTTTAAAAAGTATGTTTAACCAAACGAAATCGAAAATACCGCAAATGGAAAAAAGGAACATAATTTATCAAATCCCGTGTAACGGAAACGACAAAGAATTATGCAACAAAGTATATGTTGGAACAACTAAATCTAAATTAAAGACTCGATTAGCACAACATAAATCAGATTTTAAATATTGTAATGATTTAAATATAAATAACCAAAAAACCGCACTTATGACCCATTGTGCAACGAGAAAGCACTGCCCGAATTTCGAAAAAAACAATAGTACTTCAACAAGAACAACAATATGGAAAGAGATTCACACTGGAAATGCTACATATACTAAACACACCAACTAACACAAGAATTAACTACAAAACAGATGTAGCAAACACCGCGCTCTCCTATAGGCATCTAATAAAAAACCAAAATAGTTAACAACTCCACGTACAAAGGGAAAGACGTGTCAAAAATGTATGTTTTCAATGTTTAAGAAGTTTTTTTATTAATTGTTAATTGTTGTTTAATGTAAATTATATGTTATTTTATGTTCTGTTTGTTTATAGTTTACCCTGAGGACGGTTATCGTGCATAACCGAAATATATTGGTAAAAAATTTAAAACATCTGTGTTTTATTTTTCAAAACATCAGACCTCAAGCCGGCAAATAAAATTTATGAAATAGAAAGGTCGCCAAACTAATATTTATTTATTTTTACTTTTTGAAAATCTTTTTTTTAATTCTTCCAAATTATCATTAGTTAAATATAATTTTATTGTTTCTTACTCAATAACCTTTACAAAATATTGGAATTTAAAAATTAATTTCTATGCCTTTTTTAACAATGGCGTCAAACTTCTTTTTGGTTATTTCTTGTATACCAAGGGTGTTTTTTTTTCTTACCCTTTTCATTTCTTAATTTACCCTAATAATTTTTATCTGATCATTTTAATTTGTAAAAATTAATTATTGGTACTTTAATTTTTTCTTTATTAATTAATTTCTTTTCAAAAATGTTAAATTTATCCTAAGCATTTTAATTCATTTTTTTTTTTTGCTATTCAACGAAAAATTTCCTAAGCAGAAAAAATTTTCTGCTCCTTGTTGAGCAGCCCTGAGGCCGCCAAAATTATCTAAGTATGCTTAGTATTAATGTTGTATTATTGAATAAAATATGCAGTAGCCGCCAGTCATGCTGCCTGTCTAAATTGTTGTTGTTCGATTTAGTATGCCGCCAGTCGGGTTGAAATATTTATTCCGCTTCTCCTATTATGATTAATGCTGCCTGTCATTATCCTTATTCCACTCGATTATTCTTAATGCTGCCTGTCATTATCCTTGGCACTGCTTTGGTTCTCTTGAAGAAATTAAGTCTGTTGCCTCCTTATCAAGCTGACGTGGAGCCTCGATCCGCCGTATAAGTGCCTTCGAAACTGCTTGATAAGTTGATAGAAATACCTCAAGATTGATGCGTTTACCGGGATTTGAATTTGTTGCTTGTAGTTCTTCTTTTACAGGAGTTTTTTTTTTAATTAGTCCTTATTAAAAATTTTCCGGCTATTTACAGGACTTTTTTGTTTCATTAGTCCTGATTAAAAATTGTCCGGCTATTACAGGATCTTTAGCAGTTTGCTTGGATAATAGCAAATTGCTTGTTGTGATCTGGCAGCATCGCCATGTTGTATGAATTAAATAGAAATGCGTGAATATAGGTGTTCAATACAATAGTGTTCTTTATTTGATAATACTTTTCTATTTATACCCAAAATTACTTCCAATAATTTCTTATGTATTATTCTACATATTTACTTTAATACTTACGAGCTAGGTAAAAGTATGGTATGTACATAAGTATATTGTGTAATGAATGTATGTACATACACACTTACATATGAATGTCGTCATTCATTCAACAACGGGGTTCAATGCTTCGTATGCAAAAAAAGTCCATTCAAATAATAAAATATGATATTTCAGTTGGCTGTCAGTTAACTAACCTCTGAATTGTGCTGAAGCGTGCTTGTTCATATGTTTGTAAGTATTAAATTTTATGTGTGTCGTTTTGTATCATTTTACATGTGTGACCCATTTTTTTAATTTTTTTGTTGTTACGAAATTTTAAGTGTTTTTTCACATTCAATTCTTTTGTGGTCGCAATTTATGATGCCAAAAGTAATAAATTTATTTGTTTATGTAGTTTTTGCTCTTCTATATTTATTTGTTTACATTTGTGCTTACATGTGTACATATTATTTGACATTTGTTTGCACATATTTACACGTATGCATGTTAGTTGCTAGTACTCATTGGAAATTATTAGTAAAGTGGAATGCTTACAATTGTAATTCTATTTTTTGGTCAAAGTTTATTTAAACCTATTTTTATGAATTATTATTTTCTTATTTTCATTTATATTTTCTATACTATAGGGAATTAAGGTGAAATGATTTTTCCTATCGATATTTTCTACTCTAAAGGGATTAAATGTAAAAATATTTTTCCTAACAGTTACTATCCGTCTCTCCATCGTTTCAATTTCGGTGCTCAGTATTTATACATATGTATTCACATATGTATGTGCATATTTATGCACCAATTATACAAATGTACGAATGCATGTACATACGCTGCAATGCGAATATATTCACCGGCATATAAAGCCGTTAGTTGACCGCTAGGTAAAATTCCTTTACTGAAAGCTAAATTGATTTTTTGCCCGTCCATCATAATTATTCAGTCTTGAGAATTTGAGGAGTGAGCGTGTGCATAAATATACATATATAGCACATAGAAGGCACAAATGTAAGTTCTAAACAATTGAATATATAATATGCTGAAAATTAATAAAGATTTCAGCGCTATCATCAATTGGTGTTTTATTTGGATTTTAACGCTAGGAATATCTGCCAACTGCACGCGACTCAAATAGTTTTGCAATCAACATAGATAAGAGATCAAAATAAATTTAACTGAATATGACATGGCAGACAAAGACGTTCTAGACGTTGATCCTAAAAATAAAGAGTTTGACGATCTCGTGAATCAGATTCTAAAGGGATCGCTTTTCACAGGCACAGGTGTCTGTCCCGATATGCAGCGAGTGACTACTATCGAAGAAAGTAACACATGGGCGATTCCCGGAAAAGCCGCCCAATAGCGTCACGGCAAAGTTTATCTTTTCGGCCAAGCGCAGCGAACTGCAATTGTTCTCTGCCATACGGTAACAGTTACGCAGACATAGTAGCCGCTACGTCTACTGCTCTGCCAGCAGCGGGATTCGGCGGCCATTTGAAGGTACGCTACCCACAAATGCAACTACGTCAAAGGGTATCTTATCATCGTCACAAATAGCAGCACGTCATGTTATCACTAGAGAGTTACATCCATTCTCCGGCAAACCCGAGGAATGGCTCCTGTTCATAAGCAATTATGAACAATAGACTCAGAGATGCGGATTTAGTAATGAAGAGAATCTTATTCGCCTACAGAAATGCGTGAAAGGTCCAGCTTTGGAAGCTGTGCGAGGTAAGTTGGTGAATCCCGCCACTGTTCCGTACGCAATAGGAACTCTAAAAATGCTGTTCGGGCGCCCTGAAATAGTGCATGCGGCTTTAAAACGCAAACTAAGTGAAGAGCCTGCTGTGAAACACAACAATTTGGACTCAGTAATACGATTCGCGCTGGCAGTTCAGAACTACTACGCTACAATGTTGGCCGTCGGCCTCAGCGAGTATCTAAACGACCCTCTATTAGTGAGTGAATTAGTCGACAAGTTGCCTGGCGACTTGAAACTCGACTGGGGTAGGCACAGATTATCTGCTGGTGGCATCAACTTGGCCACGTTTGATCAGTGGTTGTTTAATCTAGCCATGTGCGCGACTATGGTGACCTCGTACGAGCCTCAAGCTGCAGACAACACGAAGAGCGGAGGTGGAAAGCAAGTCAAAGAGCGTGTATTGGTACATGAGGTAGAGGATCGTGACAAAGGTAAAGGTAGTAAGAACTCAAAATCATTAGAGGGCGTTTCGTGTCCTAAGTGTAAGGGACAGCATCGTTTGCCACATTGTGACACGTTTAGAGCGCTTAATGTAAAAGGTCGCTGGGAGTTCGTTAAAAGTGAAATGCTCTGCTTCTCTTGCTTCATGCGACATCTTGTACGATACTGCAAAGCGAAGAAACGATGCGGCGTGGACGGGTGCACTTCCACCTACAGCACGTTGCTACATTCGGCTGCTACCGTGGAGGGCGACGTCCAACCACAACAACAAATCGATACCAAAGCTACACCGAAAGCGGATCAAAAGGAATCTAATGTACTATTTCATAGCCGATCCGCTACGAAGGGTCTGTTTCGATATGTGCCCGTAACGCTTTATGGTAAGGTGAAGAAAGTACATACATACGCTTTAATAGATGAAGGCTCTGCATGCACATTAATCGAAAGCAAATTAGAAGACGAACTTGAGTTGGAGGGTCCAACAGAGCAGTTGTGTTTAAAGTGGACCGGCGATCAGATGCAGACTGAGCAGAACTCTAAATCAGTATACTTGAATGTATCAGCAATTGGCAAAGAGGAACAACGTTACTTGTTGAAAGGCGTCCGTACGGTAACGTGCTTGGATTTGCCCACGCAAAGCTTCGATGAACAGTTGTTGCGCCAACGATACCACCTTAAATCAGTTCCTATTCAAGCATACACGAATGTAAAACCTCAGGTTATCATCGGCCTTGACAATATTAAGGTAAGCGTTCCCATAGAAATACGCGAAGCAAAAGACGATGTCCGCTGCAGACTGGGTTGGGCAGTGTACGGGCGACACAACAACAAAAATCATACTACACCTCGTATTTTGCACATATGCGAATGCAGTGACGCTGGTATTGCCCGTAAGCTAGATGAAGCGATGAAGACGTATTTTTCACTTGAGTCAATGGGAGTGAGCATCACAACCAAACCACTGAGATCGAAGGAAGATGAGCGTTCACTGCAAATTATGGAGAACACGAGCAAATATCTAGCAAATGAAAAGCCCTAGGAGACTGGTCTTCTATGGAGGTTCGACAACATCGATTTGCCTGAATCATACCAGATGGCTCTCAAACGACTTAACTGCCTCGAGGCGAAGATGGCCAAAGACACACTGCTAAATTCGTTTATGATTAGTACTATCGAAAGCTACATTAAAAATGGCTATGTACACAAATTATCAAATGGTGAGATAATCAGAAATTCTCGTTCATGGTTCTTGCCGATTTTCACAGTAACCAATCCAAACAAAATGAAAACGCGGTTGGTTTGGGATGCAGCCGCAAAAGTATGCGGCGTTGCTTTGAATGATGTTCTGTTGAAAGGGCCCGATTTAATGGCCTCGTTAAATGGAGTGCTTACCAGTGACATACGACAAATGTTTCACCAAATAAAAGTACGACAAGAGGACTTAGCTGCTCAACAATTTATATGGCGAGACGGTGAAAAAACCCGCTCTCCCGATGTATATGTTATGCAGGTAATGACGTTTGGTGCGTCATGTTCCCGAGCTCTTGCTAATTTCATAAAACATAAGAACGCGGATAGATTCATTAGTAAATACCAAGAAGCAGTCGAGGCGATTCATAAAAACACTTTCGTGGATGACTGGTTGCAGTCCGTGGACTCTGAAGAGCAAATGTTAGAGTTAGCACAAATAGTGAAACGCGTTCATGCAGACGGCGGCTTTGAAATGAGGCATTGGCTATCAAACTCAAGGCGTGTTGTTCGAGCCTTAGATGATGAAATGGAGACATCAGCAAAAAATATTGTATTGTCTTGACGAGCCTCGAGAGAAAGTGCTCGGCATGTGGTGGCTACCATCTGAAGATTCTCTGACAATCGTCGTAAATCCCGAGCTAATTGCTAAAGCAATCTTGCCAATAAATGCTACTTTGGACTAGGTAGGCAATTGAAAAGTAAAGTCCTCTCTCGGCGAACGAAAATCATACTCTACAAGTCACTTATCGTCCCCGTCCTGCTATATGGGGGAGAAGCATGGACCATGACAACAGCAGATGAAGCGGCTTTGGGAGTGTTCGAGAGAAAGGTTCTTCGAAAGATTTATGGACCTCTGCGCGTTGGCGATGGCGAGTACCGAAGAAGATTTAATGATGAGCTGTACGAGCTATACGCAGACATCAACATAGTCCAGCGAATTAAAACGCAGGGGCTGCGCTGGCTAGGCCATATTATGCGAATGAAAGATGATGCTCCGGCCAAGAAATTGTTTCTATGGGAACCCGCCTATGGAAGCAGAGGTAGAGGGCGGCCCCCACTCCGTTGGAAGGGCCAGGTGGAAAACGATTTAAACTCCCTTGGTGTGACCAATTGGCGCCGGTTGGCGGAGCGAAGGAGCGACTGGCGCGCCTTGTTGGACGGCCATAACCGTTTAGACGGTTAAGCGCCAATTAAGTAAGTAAGTAATTGCTCAAGCATCACTTGTCACATCATCGAAACGAAAAGTATTAAGCGTAGTTATGTCGATTTTTGATCCACTCGGACTCCTCGGCTTCTTCAACCACCCCTATTCTGCATTTCGATTACGTTCCCGTTCTACGCTCCGCTTTAATCGAAGTTGGGTATTCTGCATTGCGACGGAATCGTAACGAGAAGAGGAAGAGCAAATGATTTTTCGAAATCAGCTGTTGGTACGGAATGGAACAAAATAAATTAAAGAAAATTTGTAAAAAAAACACTGAAAAACGTTTATATTTTATTATCCACGCCAATTTGTACAAAAAAAGCAATAGAATATATTGCCGCAGTGTTATATTTTTTTGAGTGAAGTGCTTTCATAATTGTAAGTGTGTTTTTGTCGTTCTTTTGGCCAATTCCCTGTCATGGCCACCAGGTTTTGTTAAAACGGATTCCTGCACGAATATAGTTGACATTTTCTGAATTTTATGGATGCTAATTTCATTGTACTGGCCTAAAACACTTTATGAAGATTTATTTATTCTTTCCGCAAGGATTTTTTACGTTGCGCTTCACCTTCCACTACTCCGGCAGCTTGCTTTGGCATATAACTGGACGCAACGAACAGACACAAATTATAGCTGTCTATTATAATGGAATCAATAGCGGCGGCATTATTTATGGAGTTAGAAAGCAAAGCATACGAAAATGGCCAGGCGAGAATGGAAAAGCAAATATTGCGAGATTTGTGTAATCCATTTGAGATGAGTGACGAATTGTAAGAAATTGAACTTAAAAGTAGTAAATACGTCCAAGGACTTCGACATCGACATGCTGTTTTTGACCTGGAAACATATAAAAAACAATCACCATCAAGCCTTCTACGTTTCTTAACAAGTTTTACTTACATTTTTGTTAAAACTCTGTTATAAATTAATAAAAAAATAAAAAGAAAATATTTTTCCGCCAACTAATTTGCAACTTGGAAAAACGGAACTACGATCGAAATGCAGAAGACACAAAATCGAACTATTCGAAGCTAGATCGAAAGAGATTGGAACACAGAATACCAAAATTGTCAAATCGAAAAAATTCCAATCCAAGTCGAAATGCAGAATAGGGCTGAACGTTCGAGCCAAAATTATTCTTCAGAACATATGGCGATTAGGAGTTGGATGGGACGACAATCTCAAAGATGACGAAGAATAAGACTGGCAGAAATGGCTTAAGTTAGTGTCAAAGCTGAACGATGTGCGTACACCTCGACGTATGCCTTTTGGTAGTTGAGCAAAGTCAATTCAGTTGCATACGTTCGTAGATGCTAGCATTGATGCATATGCTGCGGTAACATATTTACGCGCAGATATGGATGACGACGTTCGCTGTCTCATAGTGGCTTCAAAGACTAGAGTCGCACCATTGAAGCCCATATAAGTTGCTCGTATGGAATTAATGGCAGCAATATTAGGGCTACGACTGTCAAATTATATTGAGTCAGAAGCATCAATACGAATTGACCGCCGTTTCTTCTGGACAGATTCAAGAGACGTACTTTGCTGGATACGGTCCGATGCGCGTAAATTTCAACAATTTGTGGCGGCTCGAATTGGCGAAATTTTGGAAGGGTCCCACGTAACCAGCTGGCACTGGGTTCCATCCCACCATAATGTGGCTGACGATGGAACTAAGTGGGTTAAGACTCCGGAAATAAATGGGTCAACAGGTTGGTTTACTGGACCAAACTTTTTGTATATGAATGAGTCACAGTGGCCACAAATAGATGCCACAAGCAGGACCACTGAGGTGAACGTAGTGTGCCATAACGAGGTGATACACGCCCCTGCATGTGTATTAGCTTGTATTTCACCCGATCCCAACCGCTTTAGTAAATTGGATCGCCTTCGAGCAGCACAGAGATCCGTACTACACTTTCTACGAATCATATCAAAAAAGCCGTTGGAAGCAACATTAAAGAAAATCATAGAGCTGAAACGACACGTCGAAATGGATATCGTGTTTTTTCGCATTTGCCAAGAAGAATCATTTTCAGATATTAGCTGTCTCAAACAAACAAACAAATAAGTGATACTTACGACGACCATGGAATTCTTCGCATAAGAGGTCGCGTAGATGCCATAGAAGGAGTGGAAATTGATGTAAAACGCCCTATCATTCTACCGCGGCATCACCGTATAACATAATTGATTGCAGAGTTTTACCACAGAAAGTACCACCATCTACATAACGAGATTGTCGTTAACGAGCTACGCCAACGCTATTGGATTTCGGGGTTGAGAGCGCTGGTAAGAAAAGTTTCAAACCAATGCCCAGCTTGTCATATACGAAAAGCTCAACCCTCTCCACCAGAGATGGGTGAACTTCCTATGGAACGGTTATCAGACATAGCAGTTGGACGGTGTCGTGAAAAACGGTGGAGCGTTTTGTTCACCTGCCTCACTACCCGGGCAGTTTATTTAGACATCGTGCCATCGCTATCCACCGATTCGTTTCTGATGGCTTTGAAAAGTTTTACTGCTCGACGAGGCGTGCCTAAACGAATTCTTTCTAACAACGGCACTAACTTTAGTGGCGCCAGCAGGGTATTGAAAGAAAGCATCGAGTGCATATCACCGAAAGATATAGAAAAGCAGTGCCCAGAGATGTCATTCAGCTTTATACCGCCGGGCGCGCCTCATATGGGTGGGGCTTGGGAAAGAATGGTACGCTCTACTAAATCAATATTGACTGAGATTCTACCAAAAGCAAAATTACGTGAAGAAGTTCTGCGCGCTACATTAGCCGACGTCGAGTTTATGCTTAACTCACGACCACTGACGTATGTACCCCTAGATTCGATGGATGCTGAGGCGCTAACACCCAACCACCTTTTGATTGGCAGTTCCAATGGGTTACGCGAGCGAGGAGAACCGCACCAAACAGGTGCCTCCTTAGCAAAAGATTTTCGCATTGCTGGTCAGATAGCCGACGTGTTTTGGAAAAGGTGGCTGCGAGAGTATTTACCAACTTTAACAAGGCGCACAAAGTGGTTTCAGCCGCCACTCGCATCCATCGCCATAAACGACATAGTTATTATTGTAGACGAGAACAGCAAGCGATGCTCGTGGCCAAAAGGTATAGTAGTAGACATTCACCACTCGAAGGATGGACAAGTTCGCAGTGCTATCGTTCGTACAGCTGATGGTCTCGTTACCCGCCCAGCAGTGAAGCTTGCAAAATTAAATATAAAGGAAGATTGTAATGCACATCGCAGTGATGCTAGTGAATTACGGGGTGGGGAATGTTAAGTGGCGCACAGTGTACTTCCAGCAGCCTTTGATATTTCTCACTTTCATTTACTGTCCGTCTCTCCATCGTTTCAATTTCGGTGCTCAGTTTTTATACATATGTATTCACATATGTATGTGCATACTTATGCACCAACATATGACTATACAAATGTACGAATGCATGTACATACGCTGCAATGCGAATATATTCACCGGCATATAAAACCGTTAGTTGACCGCTAGGTAAAATTCCTTTACTGAAAGCTAAATTGATTTTTTGCCCCTTCATCATAATTATTCAGTTTTGAGAATTTGCAGAGTGAGCGTGTGCATAAATATACATATATAGCACATAGAAGGCACAAATATAAGTTCTAAACAATTGAATATTTAATATGCAATCTTTACTGAAAATTAATAAGGATTTCAGCGCTATCATCAATTGGTGTTTTATTTGGATTTTAACGCTAGGAATATCTGCCAACTGCACGCGACTCAATAAGTGTGCCGTGTTGTTTCATTTTACGTTAAATGACTTGCTTGGTGTTACCAAATTTCAATATTTTGCATTCAGTTGTAATTTATGTCATAGTGGTAACTTTATACTATAAGTAGTGAATTTTTTGCTTATGTGCTTTCTTGTTGCTTTTATTCGTTTGCGTTTGCTTTACATACAGTGCCAGTTATGCTGACTCTCGCTTTTTTTTTTATAATATGCTGACTTTTGCTATTATTTTTTCCTATATTTATAATGATGAGTAATGTTAAATATTGAAATTTGTTTTGCACAGCCG
The DNA here is from genome assembly GCF_040869045.1 of Eurosta solidaginis. Lineage (NCBI taxonomy): Eukaryota > Metazoa > Arthropoda > Insecta > Diptera > Tephritidae > Eurosta > Eurosta solidaginis. The sequence continues at coordinate 101,627,652 of NC_090320.1, read as the reverse complement.
ACCTTTAAGTGCGCGGACTCACCTAAAAATCGGCTTGTGTTTACAAATTAACGTTTGTGAATTAATGGTAACTTGATACCAATATGAATTTTTAAATTTTTTTTTGTTTTTGTTCTCTCATTTTTTTTGTCGTATTTGTTGTGTGCTGACTTTTGAATGACGAGTAAAGTGGAATGCTATTGTTGAAACTGTTTTTTTTTTTTATTAAATTATGCGAGATATTGGCATATTTTTTATATCGGGTTAAGCCTCTTCTTATGGACTATTAATTCTTTATTTTTTATACAGGTTAAAGTAAAAATATTTCCTATTACTATTTTCTAATCTATTGGGGGTTAACGTAAAAGTATTTTTCCTAATATGTAAAATTATGACCTCTCTAATAGCGAGGTTTTCCTAGATGAAACCCGGGCAATAAATGTTTGTATTTGTTGTATTTTCTTAAACTAATTCCGCATATTATTAAAAAAAAAAGTTTTTTTTTACTTGACTTTTTTTTCATTTTATTTAGTTAAATCTGGAACTAATTGCATAGACAATTTAGGGGTTGTTGACGGAAGAGCGGGGTAGCTATGTATTGGTAGTAGTTCTATTAATGGGTAAGTGGAAGGTACAGTGGATGCAAAAATTTTCGTATCTTTAATGTTCTTTTTATTATTTCGATATTTTCCCTATTTTCCAGCAACATCTTTGATTTTATATGTCATGAGATTTCTTCGGCAGCCACCAAGACAGAATCGTCATGATATTAATGAAGAATTATTTATGGTTTGCTGGGTAGAGCTTTTATGGTCGTTTTAATAAGTGTACTTTGTTGTTTTTGTATTCTTTGACGCGTTTCGACGCTTACTGCGTCATCATCAGAAAGCTGTTTTTATTTGAAAATATATCAAATATATAAACATTAACTACTTTATCCAACAATAAACATGAAAATTTTATCTTGACAATTGTTACTTACATTGATTGTTTAACTAATTGTAATATCACAGTTAAAAAACACACATACATATTTACATATTATCAAGTAGCACTGATTTGCGCTTGTTTCTTTGCTCTTTGTACAACTGCGGTATAGATGTTGCTTATATTGTTAGCGTCCTCTTTGAAATTCATAACCTGGTGTATTTTTTGTTGTATTCTTAAGCTCTCCAAAGTTAGACGTGTTTTTTCTCTTTTTTCTATGTCTAATATTTGTGCATGGTCAAAATCCGCTGTATGGTTACTCTTTGTAAGGTGCTGTGCGAGAGCCGTTGTCATCTTCTTATTTTTCGCATCTGTTCTGTGTTCATTTAGCCGTATACCCAGTTGTCGTTTCGTTGTGCCTATATAGTATTGATCACATTTTTCACCCACTTTGCCATTACATTTTATTTGATATACTACATTGTTCTGTCGCTCTTTTTCCACCGGATCCTTTGTTTTTGTAAAAATATTTCTTAGAGTGAAGTTTGGCTTGTGTGCATAGTTCACATTTTTAATTTGCATTATTTTATGCAGATTTTGGTTGTCCGTTACACCCGGGATAAATGTTACTCCGATGTATTTTTGGTGAATTTCATCGGATTTTTGTGTTTCCTTTTTATCTTCGCGAATTTTATTTGTTACATTTTCTATTAATTTGTCAATAAGCTTGTGTGGATAGCTGTTGTTGTACAAAATTTTTTTAATCTTTTGTTTGTTTTCTGGCATAAACTCTTGGTCAGTGAGTAATATTGATTTTCTAATTAGGTTCTTCGCTGTGTTTAACTTTTGTTTCCACGGATGGTTCGAATGGTAATTAATTATTCTCCCCGATGCAATGGTTTTCGTGTACCATTTCGTTGTACATTTTCTATTTTTATGGATTACTTTTAGGTCTAGGAAGGCTATTTCATTTTCTTGTTCTATTTCCATTGTGAATTTTATTTTAGTATGCTGTGCGTTCAATATTTTCAAGATGTCTTCCGCGTCCTTTTTCTTTATAATTGCGAATATATCATCTACATACTTTTTTATGTATCTGATATATATGTCATTGGTTTTAAGTTCAGCTATGCTGTCGTCAAGTATTTTGTCAAGAACTATGTCAGCTATGGTTGGCGATAGGGGATTGCCCATGGGCATGCCGTATATTTGCTGATAAAAATTCGAGTTGTACATAAAATAATTATTTTCTTTCAGACAAAACTCGAGTATAGTCTGGAAACGTTTCTTTGAAATTTTTGTGTGTTTTTCCAACTCTGGCCACTTTTTCATTATTGTTTGTATTGCTAAATGTATTGGGATGTTCGTAAATAATGAAACTACATCAAAAGATATTAGAATTTCGTCATCTTCTATATGGATATTTTTGAGATTTTCTTTTAATTGAAATGAATTCTTTATATTATATTCTTCAGATATTATATTCACATGCCCTTAAGGCCAATTGTATCGTCGACAAAAGTACCATGCTATAACTTATCTAAGCATATTGGAGTTGTACTGAAGAATATAATATCTGAAGAATATAATATAAAGAATTCATTTCAATTAAAAGAAAATCTCAAAAATATCCATATAGAAGATGACGAAATTCTAATATCTTTTGATGTAGTTTCATTATTTACGAACATCCCAATACATTTAGCAATACAAACAATAATGAAAAAGTGGCCAGAGTTGAAAAAACACACAAAAATTTCAAAGAAACGTTTCCAGACTATATTCGAGTTTTGTCTAAGAGAAAATAATTATTTTATGTACAACTCGAATTTTTATCAGCAAATATACGGCATGCCCATGGGCAATCCCCTATCGCCAACCATAGCTGACATAGTTTTTGACAAAATACTTGACGACAGCATAGCTGAACTTAAAACCAATGACATATATATCAGATACATAAAAAAGTATGTAGATGATATATTCGCAATTATAAAGAAAAAGGACGCGGAAGACATCTTGAAAATATTGAACGCACAGCATACTAAAATAAAATTCACAATGGAAATAGAACAAGAAAATGAAATAGCCTTCCTAGACCTAAAAGTAATCCATAAAAATAGAAAATGTACAACGAAAGGGTACACGAAAACCATTGCATCGGGGAGAATAATTAATTACCATTCGAACCATCCGTGGAAACAAAAGTTAAACACAGCGAAGAACCTAATTAGAAAATCAATATTACTCACTGACCAAGAGTTTATGCCAGAAAACAAACAAAAGATTAAAAAAAATTTGTACAACAACAGCTATCCACGCAAGCTTATTGACAAATTAATAGAAAATGTAACAAATAAAATTCGCGAAGATAAAAAGGAAACACAAAAATCCGATGAAATTCACCAAAAATACATCGGAGTAACATTTATCCCGGGTTTAACGGACAACCAAAATCTGCATAAAATAATGCAAATTAAAAATGTGAACTATGCACACAAGCCAAACTTCACTCTAAGAAATATTTTTACAAAAACAAAGGATCCGGTGGAAAAAGAGCAACAGAACAATGTAGTATATCAAATAAAATGTAATGGCAAAGTGGGTGAAAAATGTGATCAATACTATATAGGCACAACAAAACGACAACTGGGTATACGGCTAAATGAACACAGAACAGATGCGAAAAATAAGAAGATGACAACGGCTCTCGCACAGCACCTTACAAAGAGTAACCATACAGCGGATTTTGACCATGCACAAATATTAGACATAGAAAAAAGAGAAAAAACACGTCTAACTTTGGAGAGCTTAAGAATACAACAAAAAATACACCAGGTTATGAATTTCAAAGAGGACGCTAACAATATAAGCAACATCTATACCGCAGTTGTACAAAGAGCAAAGAAACAAGCGCAAATCAGTGCTACTTAAAAATATGTAAATATGTATGTGTGTTTTTAAACTGTGATATTACAATTAGTTAAACAATCAATGTAAGTAACAATTGTCAAGATAAAATTTTCATGTTTATTGTTGGATAAAGTAGTTAATGTTTATATATTTGATATAGTTTCAAATAAAAACAGCTTTCTGATGATGACGCAGTAAGCGTCGAAACGCGTCAAAGAATACAAAAACAACAAAGTACACTTATTAAAACGACCATAAAAGCTCTACCCAGCAAACCATATAGTTTCAAATTGGTCTAAATAAAAATAGTAGAAGAATTATTTAATTTTTAACCGGGATTTGCCACTTTCACAACCTTTTGGGTTTGTGCAATTTTTTGATCTTAGAGAACTTGGGTACCTACTTTTATTATTTTAAATTTGCCTACTCGAGTATATATTCAATTATTTTTCACCAATTTGTCCCTCAGGACAACTGTGTTTTTCCTTATAAATTTCAAGTCCTGGATTGCCGACATTTCCTGTATGCCTGGTCGAATATTGTCCTAAGTTAATAACTTCCTCAACAATCTGGTTGCTTGAAAATTTTTCTACACTGCAATTTTTCTATCCTAAGATGAAAACGAGCTCGACATGTCTTATTGCTGCAAATTTACATAGCGCTTCACATATGTTTTTATATGTTTTCTTTGTGACTTTTTCTTAATTTTTTGTTGTTCTTGTTGGCTGGGTATTTAATATTTTTTTTTCTTTAGTTTTATTATTATATTTCCACTGTTCTAGAATTTCCTATTGCTTCATGACCATCTGCGTCAGTAGCATTCAAAGGAATTATAAAAATTTTGATTTGCTATTAAACTTTGCAGGGTTAATGAGTCTGCCTTTACTGTTGATTGGGAATTATAAGAGTTATTATTTTAATTATTTCTTGCTCTTCCTCAGCTTTGGATTTGGTTTTAAAGGGGTTTAGAGTGATTTGAATATTAAATGCGTGCTTGAGCATTTTTCAACTACCTATATTTAACTTTCATATAGTTTTTGAATATAGTGGCTATTGCAATGATTAAAACTGCTAGCCAAACATCTGGAATGTTTGGAGAAGCTTTTGTTTCTGGGGCAGCTGGTGGTTCATGTTTTAATATTCTATTTTCTGTTTCCTTATTTTCTGAGTTTCCTGAATTTTCCTTTCCTAATTCATATCCGGCTAATGCTATCATTATGCCGTGTGCAATCTTTGTCCACCACGACATTTTGAAATATAATTATCTTCCTGCTTCTATGAGTAAAAAAAAATTCCATGAAAACGTCTACTAAGTTTAGACTTCAACAAAATTTTCTTGGTTTTTATGTAAGCATTCCATTTTACTTTTATTATTTTTCCCTGATTTATTTGACATTATAAAGATCTCAGAAGAATTTTGTTAATTTTATTTTTCCTTATTAAATTAACATTATAGAAGCTATTGTATAAAATTTGTTTCTAAGATTTTTGATTTTTAAAAAAAAATTTTTTTTAATTTAATATTTTTGACATTTCTAGTTTTCTTAAACTGAAATTTATTTAATTTTTTTGTTGAATTTATTTTATAAAGTATTGTTTAAGATTAAATTTTAAGCTATTATTGTTTTTTCTACGCCACATTGGGCTTCAATCTTTTTCTCTATTTTTGGGTTAGTTTGTGCCATTCTTAAAGCTGACATCAAACTGTTTGTAAAAAAATTTGTTCATCCTACAATATAAAAAAAATTCCTATGCAAAAACCAAGCTTTTGCTCTTAGTTAAGCGTCCCTGAGGCCGCTCAATTGATTTTAAAAATTTTAATTATACCTAAACATTTACGACGCCTTGCTGCCAGTCAGAATGTTGTTTTGCTGCGGATTTTCGGTGTCCATCAAGATCACCTTATTCCACCTCGCTTATGCTTTTATGCGGTCGGTCATGCTTAAACATTTACGACGCCTTGTTGCCGATCAGAATGTTGTTTTACTTTATTTGCCGTAAACTTCGATTTTAATTTGCTCAAATCCTCATAACAGATGATGGTAGCAATTTATTGGAAATCCTCTTTGTAGCGCAAAATGTCACCTTCTTTTGTATCCTGTCCGGTTCAGGATTTTATATTACTTACTTTTTATTTTTAGTTTGGCAGGACCTTTAGTCCTGTCTTTAATATCGTTGGGAATTAGCGAACTGTTTGTTGAGATCTGTTTTTTGAGGATCTCTGTTCAGCAAGATCTAGCCAATTTTGCTTATGAGCAAATTTTCATCTAATTGAAGATCAGACTGGCAGGATCGTCATGTAATAACTTGGAACGAAAATGTTTTTTAAACGCCGAAGTGTAGCGTTAAAATGCGATTTATCTTTATTGACGAAATTCATTTCTATTTATACAAAAGTTCTTAACTTACACATACATACATGAATGTTTACATACTAGAAGTGCATGACTTAATAATGAAAAATGGTTTGTCAGCAAATTATTGTATTGACCTACATATTGTCAATATGATACGCGCGTAAGCTAGTTGGTATGACGAATCAATATATTGGGCGATTTGGCAAATGCGAATGAGCTCATGGTGGTTATCTGGGTCAGTTAAATATGAACGTTTGTATGTATGTATATTTGTAACATTAAGCGTATTCGAAGTGAGGTGAATTCCACGCAACACTACAATACATAAATTTTCGTAATTGAATTCTGAAGAGACTCGCATCGATTGATTCTTCAAAATAATTTGTTTATTAAACAATTTGTTGCAAAATAGCCTATTCTTTGCAGAACTTTATATTATAGTACGTATTTATGTATCACTTTCGTTACATACAATTTTTGCTCAATACTTAAGAGAATATACACTTTAAGAGATAGTAGGTATTGCTAATTGACAATTTCTTAAAGAACATTTTGTAAAATTATTTTTTTTCCTATTTAATTTTAAAAATCGGGCGATGTGAGCCTCTTCAGAATTCAATTACAAAAATTTCTGTGCGTAAATGATTAAAATCGGTTAATATTTGTGATATGAAGGTGGTTTTGAAAAGTTCGTCCCCAATGTGTGGTGTCCTATCCCCGCTTCTGTTTAATTTCTACATATCAAAACTCCCTCCTCCACCAGAAGGAGTTACAATCATTTCCTATGCCGACGACTTCACGATTATGGCAACAGTACCTGGCCCTTCATCTGATGAATTTCTTTCTAAAATAAACAGCTATCTCCCCGACCTTTCTATTTTCTTTACCTCACCCAACCTGGCATTATCAACGATAAAATCCACGGCCACTCTGTTGAAAAGACGTCGCAAATATTGGACGTTCACGTCGATGGTGCCACACTACCTACTGTCAGTCACCCAAAGATCTTAGGAGTAACATTCGATAACACTCCGACCTTGAAGGCGCATGCCACCGAAATGGTATTTAAAGTACATATTTACAAAGCCGCAACAAAGTCCCCAAATCGCTTACCGGCAGCACCTGAGGAAAAGATAAAGAAACGTTGCTAACCACGTACAAAGCAATTGGCCGGCCACTCATGAGCTACGCGTCACCAGTTATCCACACAGAATCGGTAAACGCTTTTGCCAGGACGCGCCCAGGGAACCCTGTTATTAATATGCAATATCCTAAACTTGCAGAAGAAGACAGTACACTGCCAAGGGAGACACGCGTCATCTTGGCCCAACTTCTTTCGGGATACTGTAACAGGTTAAACTCTTATTTGTACAGAATCAACCCCGATATTCGTAATGTATGTCCTGCATGCGTTGTGTCCCCACATGGCACCAACCATCTTTGTTGTTGTTGTTGTTGTAGCAATGCTCGCCCCACCTAATAGCCGCGACCGATCACAAATTGTCATCAATATCCTCTAACGGGAGTCCAAGGAAACTTGCCGTTTCAACAGGGGTGGACCATAAGGAAAGGGGTGTTAGAGGCGTTGGTTCCACATTACAATTGAAGAGATGGTTGGTGTCATGTGGGGACACATTGCAAGCGGGGCATACATTTTGTATGTCGGGGTTGATTCTGCATAGGTAAGAGTTTAACCTGTTACAATATCCAGAACGAAGTTGAGCAAGAGTGACACGCATTTCCCTGGGGAGTATGCGTTCCTCTTCCGCAAGTTTTGGATAATTTTCGCTAAGCACTGGATTCACCGGGCAATTCCCGGCATAAAGGTCCGACGCCTGTTTATGGAGTTCACCAAGGACCTGCTTGTGTTTTTTCACTTCATACGGCTGGGTTCTCAGGTGCCGTATTTCCTCAAAATGCTTACGGAGATGACTCCTTAAGCCCCTAGGCGGTGCGCTGGAAGGACCAGGTGGAAAACGATTTAAACTCTCTGTGAGGTACCAATTGGCGCCGTTGACAGAGCGAAGAAGCGACTGGCGTGCCTTGTTGGATGGCCATAACCGTTTAAACGGGTAAGCTCCAATTATGTGAGTTAGGTTGCAATGGCCGGTCTATTAGGACCTCACATAGACTGAGCACGTCCGAAGTGTTACCAATTTGTTACCTGTTTGTTTCAACGACCAAACTGAAAAACCCTATCAAAAACCAGGACCTATGTTATAAAACACCTCCGGCCTCTTGGCAAATACTGCTTCCAGATCTGACAGCTGTATCACTCCTAATTCTTAGCCTGGCAAGCGCAGGGCAAGGGCACAGAACGTGGTCGATCCTTTCCTCCTCTAGCCCGCACTTCCTACATCTGCTATCACTGACCCAGCCTAATTTAAAGGCATGTGACGACGAGAAGGCAGTGTCCAGTCAGAATGCCCGTCATGAGTCCACAGTCCTCTCTTTTTAATGATAGAAGCAACTTTGTTAGTCTAAGGTTGTAATACCTGCACATAATCTTCGACACTTTACAGCCCCGCGCTTGAACCCACGCATTTCCTGCTTGGTCGATCATGTGCACCTCTCGCCTTCGCTTAATTTCGCCCAGTCTAATTGGGACGTCTCCGGAGCAAGCTTCAAGGGACGCGCCCTTTTTAGCTAGTTCATCCGCGTTTTCATTTCCATCTATTCCCATATGCCCTGGTACCCAATATAGATGTATGCTTCTTGATTGATGACGCTATACTACTATGGCCGTATGGTCGGCGCTCAAGCTGCCCCCAGGCACCGAGCCTGGTTGCAGTTGTTAACGCTATGTTCTTTGCTGTACAGGTGGAATGTGCAGAATGTCATACAGTGCAGCTGTCGGGGTTGTTTTCAGGGCTCCCGTAATGCTAAGTATTGATAGTCTGCATACCCCCTCTAATTTTTTGGGGTAGGTTGCCTTTTGCGTGGCTTTCCACCAAACAAGAACTCCATAGTATAGGATTGGGCTTACAATCGCTGTAAAAACCCAATGAAAAAGAGAGGGCGATAAGCCCCACGTACACCCCTGCATTCTTTTACATGCATAAAGTGCCGTTGAAGCCTTCTTCACCCTCTCCTCCACGTCAGCTTCCATGACAGCTTACTGTCTGGGATGATTCCTAGATACTTTGTGCAAGGTTTCTCCTGTAGGGTCACCCCTCCTAACTTAGACCTGATCCAATTTGGGACTTTGTACCCCTTTGTAAACAAGACCAAATCCGTGTTATCCCCGTTGACTTTCAACCCGACATTTGATGCCCAGGTATGAATATCCCGAAGTGACCAATCCATCGAAGAGCTAATCGTTGAAAGGCACTTTCCACTTATGACAATTGCAACATCATCCGCGTAAGCCGTAAGTTTTACGGGTCCCTCATCAAATCGCCTGAGCAGTTGGTTGATGACCAGCGTCCACAGCAGAGGTGATAGCACCCCTCCCTGTGGCGTTCCCCTGTCCACTAATTTCGTGGCCTCGTACAATCCCCATTGTGATGTAGTCTTCCTGCAATTTAACATGCAGCCAATCCATCTGGTTAAGGCTGGATGTACTTTAATGTAATTAAGACCATCCATAATCGCCTATCCGCAACGTTGGGCGGAAGGTGACAAGCCTGCTTTCAAGAGGCAGAAAGGACCCAGCCCCAGAGCCGCTTGGCAGGGCAGTCGCATAGACAAGACAAGTAGGCCCAAAGCTGTAACACAGATGGGCCCCAATAGCGAGGTAGCAACTACCTCGAAAGCTGCGAGTCAGAGGGAAGTTCCAACTGCGGAAGCAGAAGATAAGCCAAAGGGAGATAACGCTAAGACTCCCGCTTTCTCGGAGGTGCCAAAGGGAGTTAACACTAAGACGCCGGCTTTTCCCGAGAAGATGAGTAATGTGGCAAAGCAGTCACTGACTGTGGCGCTGGTTGATCGTAGCAGTCCTTTCGGACAGATGACTAGTGAAAGGTGGAAATCTGTAGAAAGGGAGCTTATTATCTTAATGCTAAGATGATGCGGGAACAACCAAGTAAGCCCCTTCCAATCGTTGATTCGGGGGGATGGTATAATGGGGTGAAGATGATAGCGTGCGACAACATCGCGAGCTTGCGGTGGCTGGAGGAAGTGGTTCCAATCCTCCAAGGGTAAGGCACGAACGCGCGGTTTGAGGTGGTGGATAAAGCGCAAATCCCCTCGGTACCAAAAGTTAAGGTATGGATACCATGCGTGATGAAGTCGGAGGATACACTGCGACTTCTGCAGAATCAGAATCCGAACATACCGACACAGGATTGGAAGGTACTTACTGTATTTCGGCCTACAGAGGAAGGTCAGTTCTACATCTTCCAAGCAAAAAGCTGGCGGAGGATATATTGTACACGCAGGAAAAATGTCCTTTGGTACAGGCAAAATTTATATGCGACTCAGGAAAAGAGGTCCCGAGGATAAAAATCCTAACACGCTGGAAGTGGGCGAAGTCGAAAAGGACCTCAAAAGCCTAAGGGAAAAAAGACAGGTGGATGTAGCCGGCGTCACCACGAAGGTGTTAGAAGAGGACCAACAGCCAGACAGTGCTGTGAGTCGCACAGAGGCACACTCGGCACAACAGTTTCAAGAGGCTGAAGGGGGCTTTGAACACTCTAGACCAAAAGGGCAAGGGGAGGACGACGACGTCACGACGAAGGTGCTGGAGAGGGACAAATAGCCCAATGGTGCTGCGAGTCCTACTGACAAACTTCCAACACAGTAAAGCGGCGTCGAGCGAACTCCTCCTAACCCTTGAGGAGGGTTCGTTTGACGTGGCGCTGATCCAGGACCCGTGGCTCTCATCGGGAGGAAAGGTTTCTGGACTTAGCGCGCGCGGATTTGGCGTTTACTATACGCAAACGGAAGGACGGATGCGAGCTGTAGTAATGGTAAGGAAACAGCTGCATTCATATATGCTGCCTAATTACACTACTGAGGACCTCGTAGTGGTGGCCGTTGAGCAAAGGAATACGCAGGCACTTATCCTGGCATTCTGCTACATGGCCCATGCTGCGGAGGGTCCAAGAGGCTAGTACAGGACGAAGGGCGCAAAGGGCGGTTGATCATAGGCGCGGATGCAAATGCGCTCAACAATGTGTGGGGAGGAGCAGGAGGGGCTGTGTAGCGCAACCCTTCAGGTTGCCAGCCGCGGCGAATCCTGTTTCACTAACAGACGAGGCTCTGGCAACCCCAAGCTCCTCATGGAACTTGGGGGTGGGGAGGGAGGGAATGTCCTGAAGGTTTAATGTGGCCACATAAATCGTTCCCGAGATGGTCGGGCTAGCGCCTTAATGGTGCTATGGTACCGGAGCGTACAGGATCTGTATCCGGCAAAGGACCATCACATCGATAACACTCCCAAAAGCCTTCGGGGAGCAACCTTATCGCTACAACAACAACAGGAGCAGATACGAACAAGAGAGGCGAATCCCTATTTTGTTACATCCTGCAAACCAATTTGCAGATAGCCAACAGGGGAAATGTCCCTACATACATTGGTCCAACATCCAGAAATGTTTTGGATATTACACTGAGCTCCGAACGTGATATATCAAGGTATGATTGGATGGTTCTTGATAGACCATCCTTCTCCGACCATGCGTATATCAGCTTCAGCATCCCCCTAAAGAGAGTAGAGAAGGGAGGAACCTTTAGAAACCCTAGGTCAACAAACTGGACTAAATTCCAGAAACAGGTAGAAACGAAACTGGGACAACCCAAAGAGGTTGCCAATGTGGAAGAACTGGACGAGTCTAACGAATTCCTAACAAGGACGCTTATGACTGCGTATAACAAAGCTTGCCCTCTAAGAAGATTCAGAGGAAAAGCAAAGAAGACAGGTAAAAGAAATGTTTAAGCTATTAAAGACCGCGGAAAGCGAAGCGTGTCGGGACGAGTACAGGGATCTACAAGCTTGAAATTTCCAGGGCGAAGAGAATCTCATGGAAAAGTTTCTGTACGGAGATAGAGTGCTCCAGCGAAACAGCACGGTTGAGAAAAGTACTAGCAAGGGGAAATAAAGTCCAGGGACTAATAAAGAAAGCGAACGGGGAATGGTCACGTAATAGTGAGGAATCCCTTGAGATGCTTCTCGATACACATTTCCCATCGGGAGACGGTTTAGAAGAGCCAGCAGACATCACTCACACTTCGATCACGGAGCTGCTAGTGCCGGGCTTGGTCACCGATACCAAGATCGAATGGGTAGTGATGACGTTTTCTAAATTTAAATCGCCGGGCCCAGATAGTATATTCCCGGCCATGCTACAAGTTTCAAGTAGGGCGGTCATGGAATGGCTTAAAATAATATTCGATGGGTGCATAAGACTGAATCATGTACCGCACTCTTGGAGAACTGCTCGTGTAGCTTTCCTACCAAAGGCGGGGAACATCGGTCACGTGTATCCCAAAGATTATAGACCCTTTAGCTTAACATCATTTCTGCTCAAAACCTTTGAGAGGCTGATAGATGTGTACATAAAGTCCAACGTGGATGAAAAGCTGCTCTCCACAACACAACATGCGTACACCAAAGGCAAGTCGTTAGACACCGCATTGCATAGGGTGGTAATAAGCGTAGAGAAAGCCCTGGAATATAAGGAATATGCTCTAGGAGTCTTCTTAGACGTTGCTGGGGCTTTCAATAATGTTTCTTAATTAAGTGAGTAATCTTATTGAAATTTGGAAAAGCTGCCACTAGGAGAGTTATGGTTGTTTCTATTGTCTTTGTTGTTATTAAAAGCACACCTGTCTTGAGTGCATTAATTTCACAACTAATAAGCATGTATAGTTTTGGTTGTGCTTTTGCTTACGTTTTTCGCACTTTTTCCTTTTGTGCTTTTTCCTGAGAGATACATAACCCTTTAGGTTTGTTTTGTTGTTGTGCATCGGCGCCAAATCCAACGAAGCCTTTAGTTCATCATATAGAGACAATTCTTTGAATTTGACTTCAGAAGCAATCAACATGTCCTGAGCCTTTAGTTCTTCAAATAGAGACAACAATTCTTTGAATTTGACTTCAGAAGCAATCAACATGTACTTAAGGTCAACTTTATGTGAGACATGGACAGACTCCAACAATTTACACATAATTTCTGAGGCATTAGTGCATTCAGGACAGAAATACCGAACGTAGAAATTAGATCTAATTAATTTTACATCGTATTCGGAGATATGTCCCTAACAGCAGGCGCGCTGAAACAGTTTCTTGCAGTAACCACGGCGTGGCACAATAATTCTGTCCTGGTTTCTGCCAAAGCCTTTATAGCACTTCCTACAAAAGCAATCCATAATTCAAACGTAAAAATTAAAAATACTAAAAACAGAGGTAGCACTAAATGCACAACCATCGATATTGTGCCTACCCTAGAGAGGAAAAGGCCTTCGTTACAATATAACAAAACACAATTTGTATTCAAAAGTGTGACTGAAAAAGTTAAACTCTTACGAACGTACGCTGTTGGTTTTATTTTGCAAGGATGAAACCAACAATGCCGCAAGTAATAGCCGTTATTGTGATAATTGTTGAAAAACAATGAATAATCCTTTGAACTTGAGGCCGCGCAAATTCTCAATTCATACCTGGCACTTACGACATGGTCAGTAATTTTCGTCGCCCACAGTGGCTGATAAAAATAAGGAATCGTAATACAAGCACGTGCTGACTGTTTCTCATTTGTTGTAAACGAAAAGCAATTAGCAGCAGGGCTGTAAGAATGTTTGAAATGTGTGTGAAGAAACTTTATCGTTTTCACAATACCTGGACACCAGTTCAACCAACGGGTTGGGTTAGGTTAGGTTGAACTGTCCGGTCCATGGGACCTCACCTAGACTATATGAGTCCGTAGTGTTACCGGAAGTTTGTTTCAACGACCAAACTGAAAAATCCTATCAAAAGCCAGGAACTATGTTATAAAATAACTCCGTCCTCTTGGCAAAAACTAGAAGCTTCCTAGGACTTACGACACTTGCTGCTTCTAGATCTGACAGCTGTGTGAAAACCCAAGTTAGGTTACCTGCGTGACACCGAAAAACTTCCTGGTACGCCATGTGGCGTCACCTTTTGCTCACCAATTATCTCGGAGGGCGCCGCCTCCATACCGTAGCCATCACTGCGTTTTTATACGCCCTCGGGGGTCTTACTCTCCAACACATTGAATAAATAAATGCACTCTTGTTTCTAAGTTATAAAATTTCTTTATTTTACTTTTTACAATATTGTCGCGCACACACTCCAAGCTGGTCAAAATTATATTGATGGCGGTGAAACATGAAAATGCCGATGTCACCCTTGCCACTCGTCATTTTCATGTTTCACCCCACACATATCGTATTCTCTCTTACATGCTATATTTCAATGGCTCATAACGTATTATGGTGTGTTTTATTCTTTCTGTTTGTAGTATTCACAATTAAATACGTCATTGTGAGCGACACTATTGCGATGTTGCCAGATAGTTTATGAAAAGCTAATTTGGGGGATTTTACCCTTACAGCTGTATAACTCCTAATAGCTGGAGTCTTAGCCTGGCAAGCGCAGGGCACGAGCACAGAATGTGTTCGATCATTTCCTCCTCCAGCCCGCACTTCCTACATCTTATATCACTGACCAAGCCTAATTTAAAAGCATGAGTCTACAGTCCGCTCTGTTTAATGATAGAAGCAACTTTGTTAGTCTAAGGTTGTAAGACCTACACATAATCTTCGACACTTTACAGCCCCGCGCTTGAACCCACGCCTTTCCCGCTTGGTCGATCATGTGCACCTCTCGACCAGTCTAATTGGGACCTCTACGGATCAAGCTTTAAGGGATGTGCCCTTTTTAGCTAGTTCATTCGCTTTTTCATTCCCATCTATTCCCATATGCCCTGGGACACAATATAGATGTATGCTTCTCCCTCTCCCGATTCTCTCCCGAGACTGCTTACACTCTAACACGCATTTAGATGCTGTGCTATACGCGATTATTGCCTTAATTGCTGCTTGACTGTCAATATGAAAGCAAACACGGTTGCAGCTTAAGATATTCTCTTCCAGGGTTTCTGCTGCTTTGGTTACGGCTAATATTTCCGCTTGGAAAACGCTACAGTAATCCTGCAGCCTGTAGGATATGTTGATTTCCGGATCAGAACAGTATACCGCAGACCCTACACCTTCCACTACGTTGGAACCATCTGTGTACACATGTATCGCCTCGTCCGCCATTTGAGCACCCTTGCGCCAACTATCCACCTCTATTGTGGCTTTAAGATCTCCCTCAAAGCCCAGATGGGGAATCAAGTAGTCTATTGGGCCTGTAATTAATGGCCGTATGCTCGGCGCTCAAAGCTGCCCCGAGGCACTGAGCCTGGTTGCAGTTGTTAACGCTACGTTCTTTGCTACCAGGTCTACAGGTGGAATGTGTAGAATGGCATACAGTGCAGCCGTCGGGGTTGTTTTCAGGGCTCCCGTAATGCTAAACATCGATAGGCTGCATAACCCCTCTAATTTTTTGAGGTATATTGTTTTTTGTGTGGCTTTCCACCAAACAAGAACTGTATAGTATAAAATAGGGCTTACAATCGCTGTAAAAACCCATGAGAAAGAGAGGACGATAGGCTCCACGTACACCCTAGCATTCTTTTACATACATAGAGTGCCGTTGAGGCCTTCTTGACCCTCTCCTCCACGTTGAGCTTCCATGACAGGTTACTGTCTAGGATGATTCCTAGATTTTTTGTGCAAGGTTTCTCCTGTAAGGTCACTCCTCCTAATTTAGGTCTGGTCCAATTTGGGACCTTGTACCTCTTTGTAAACAAGACCATATCCGTCTTCTCCGCATCGACTTTCAACCCGACATTAGATGCCCAGTTACGAATATCCCGAAGAGCCCGATCCATCAAAGAACTAATCGTTGGAAGGCACTTTCCAGTTATGACAATTGCAACGCCATCTGCGTAAGCCGTAAGTTTTACGGGTCCCTCATCGAATGCCTGAGCAGTTGGTTGATGACCAGCGTCCAAGGCAGAGGTGAAAGCACCCCTCCCTGCGGCGTGCCCCTGTCCACTGATTTCGTGGCCATATACAATTCCCACTGTGGTGTAATGTTTCTGCAATTTAACATGCAGCCGATCCATCTGATTAAGGCAGGATGTACTTTAATGTAATTAAGACCATCCATAATCGCCCATTTTGCAACATTATAGAAAGCCCCGGCAATGTCCAAGAAGACTCCTAGAGCATACTCCTTATATCCCAGGGATTTCTCTATGCTTATTACCACCCTATGCAATGCGGTGTCTACCGACTTGCCTTTGGTGTACGCATGCTGTGTTGTGAAGAGCCGCTTCCCAAGGCAGTCGGTTCTATGTACCGGAGCGACTCGGGATTTTTCCCGACCAAGGACTGTTATTTCAGTGTGACCCCATTTAATTTGTTTCGTCCCTCCCACAAATTGTCATCCTCCCAGCAGCTCCTTGCAGCAGGACTGCTACATATTCTCTTACTCCGGGAAGGTATCGAACCCAATCCGGGTCCGTCTCCTCACCCCGGTCCTGAGAAATGGTTTTGCTGCATTTGCCAGAAAAGAATCTTTTTAGGACGGTCATACTCTGTTCAGTGTGTCTCGTGCAAGGGATGGTTGCATCGGACAGGTTGTTCTGGGCTTGATCCCAAAACCCGACGTCCACGTAACTTTTATAAATATTTTGTGGCTCCTTGCTGCTCACGCCCAAGGGCGTCCCGTAGTCTACGCCTAAGAGTATCCCCACTACCTTCAAGCAGCTTCGCTGCTCAGCAAGCCACAACAAGTACCCGCTGCTGCTCGCGTCCCACGGCGCCAACAACTCAAACAGCTGATACCACTCATAACTACTACCTTCGTAGTAGAGCTGGTAGCAATGCTGAGCATCAGCCCCTGCCCCCGTCTTCTTCTCCTCCCCTCTTTTCTGGCAGCAATCGTGCAGGTCAGGGAAACAGACTCTTAGTCCCTGCCTCCGTTTGCACCGTCTGCCAGCACAGAATATATAGGTTTGCGACATCCGCTCAATGCAGCTCCTGCCTTGGGTGGTGCCACTTTCCTAGATGTTCTGGTCTCCGCAACGGCAACCCCTCGACGGGTTTCATCGCGCCATGTTGCCAGGTCGCAAACCCAAATCATCCGGGTACCCCAATGCTTGCCCAAGGGCGCCCAGTCCCAAGGCCACAACAGCAATTGCGTCCTGGCCTTCCACAACCTAGGCGTAGTCACCCCTCACTTACCCCTAGAGTGGCGGCGTCACCCCTCATGCACTTCAGAATTCTGCAGTTCAACTGTAATGGACTAACTGGGAAGATTACGGAGATAGTCGATTTCATGAAGCGGCACAACAGCCGCATTGCTGCGATTCAAGAGACTAAACTCACAGCAAGATCTGCATTGCAGACCTGCTCTGGTTATAATGTCCACAGGAAAGACCGCGAGAGCGGAAATGGAGGCGGCCTCGCGTTTATTATACACCACTCTGTGCAATATCATATATTTGATCCTGGCATCGACCGCAGTGACAATGTCTTAGAACGTCAAGGCCTATCTGTCCGGTCAGGCGATCCAAATCTAGAAATCATCAACATCTACATCCCTCCTGTCACCTGTTGCCCCAGTGGATACCGCCCTAATATCGAGGCCTTACTCACTGGCAACAATCGCATTATCTTAGGCGATTTCAATGCCCATCACGACCTATGGCATTCAAACTTGCGGGCGGACAGTAGGGGTGAGATGTTGGCGGATCAAATAGACGAAACGACGTTCTGCACAATTAACGGAGACGCCCCCACACGTATGGTAGGAAGCTGTCGTAGCTCGCCAGATATCTCAATCGTGAGCGTGACTGCGTCAACTGGCAGCCGATGGTAACATTGGCATCCGATCACCTGCCCATACTTATTTCGTTCGAGCGTACCGCCGACTTCATCGTCACCGAAAAACGCACTTTCATAAACTTCAAAAAAGGTAAGTGGGAAGAATATAAATCTGCAACAGACAGCAGCTTTGCTGCCCTCCCTATCCCGACTGATACCCGCCAAGAGGAGCGTGCCTTCCGTAAGGCCATTGAATCCGCCTCGGCACGTTTCATTCCCGCCGGGAGAATTCCCGAAATCCGGCCCCACTTCCCGGCGGAGGCCGCGAGCTTAGCGAGGGAACGCGACCTTATAAGACAGCTTGATCCAGGCGACCTCCAAATAAGGGATATAAACCAACGCATCAGATTGCTTGTGGACGAACACAAGCGGGCGAAATGGGAAGAGCACCTAAGAGGTTGTAACCTCTCTACCGGTGTAGGTAAACTTTGGTCCACCGTAAAGTCCCTATCGAATCCGACTAAGCACAAAGACAAAGTTTCCATCGCCTTTGGCGATAAGGTGCTTTCGGATGCGAAAAAATGCGCGAGCGCTTTCTGCCGACAATATATAATGCATCCTACGGTCGACAAAGATAGACGGAGAGCCAATAGACGTGCACATAAACACAAACTCAGCGCGTCACCAATTACCATCACCGCTAGAGAGGTTGAGGACGCCATTGGTCGCGCTAAACCATCCAAAGCAGTGGGCCCAGACGGCATAGCCATGCCGATGCTTAAAAACCTAGGGAAAGAGGGTTTCAAATACTTAGCGCATGTCTTCAACCTGTCTCTTTCCACCTTTGTCATACCCGAGAAATGGAAAATGGCCAAGGTGGTCCCGCTACTAAAGCCTGGGAAACCAGCTAACGTAGGTGAGTCATATCGTCCGATATCTCTCCTATCGCCAGTGGCAAAGACGCTTGAAGCCATTTTGCTCCCTCATTTCCAAGCACATTTGCAGCTAGCCCCTCATCAGCATGGCTTCAGAAAACTCCATAGCACTACCTCCGCGCTAAATGTCATTAGCACCCAGATAAATTGCGGTTTGAATCAATATCCCCACCATAGAACAGTACTCGTAGCGTTAGACCTATCAAAAGCTTTTGATACGGTCAACCATGGCTCGTTACTGGAAGACCTGGAAGGGTCTACCCTTCCCCCATGTCTTAAAAGGTGGACCGCAAATTATCTGGGTGGTCGGCAGGCATCGGTGCAATTCAGAAACGAAACATCAAAACAAAGGAGAATTAAACAAGGGGTGCCACAGGGTGGTGTCCTATCCCCGCTTTTGTTTAATTTCTACATATCTAAGCTACCTTCACCACCGGAAGGAGTCACAATCGTTTCCTACGCCGATGACTGCACAATAATGGCCACAGGCCCAGGCCCAAAGATCGATGAGCTATGCAATAAAATAAATAAATCTCCCTGATCTCTCCAGTTTTTTCGCCTCGCGAAACCTGTCATTGTCACCGACTAAATCTTCCGCGACCTTATTTACAACATGGACGCCCCAAGTGTCGACCATATTGAACATCCACGTCGATGGCACTACGCTACCGACTGTCATACACCCCAAAATCTTGGGTGTGACGTTTGATCAGGATCTACATTTTGGTGAGCACGCAGCCGCAATTGTTCCGAGAATTCAGAGCCGTAACAAAATCCTCAAATCCCTCGCTGGCAGTACTTGGGGAAAAGATAAAGAAACGCTCATGACTACATACAAAGCAATTAGCCAGCCGATTGCGTGCTACGCGTCACCCATATGGTCGCCAAGCCTTAAAATTACTCACTGGAAGAAACTACAGGCCTGCCAAAATACTGCTCTCAGAATCGCCACGGGCTGTCTTCTTATGTCCCCAGAACACCATCTGCATAATGAGGCGAGAATACTCCCCATCAGGGAGAGAAATGAGATGCTGACCAAACAGTTTCTGTTGAATACCCAGAAACCTGGGCATCCCAACAGACATCTGATTGACGAACCAGCACCGCCTAGGGGCCTAAGGAGTCATCTCCGTAAGCATTTTGAGGAAATACGGCACCTGAGAACCCAGCCGTATGAAGCGGAAAAACACAAGCAGGTCCTTGGTGAACTCCATAGACAGGCATTGGACCTTTATGTCGGGAATTGCCCGGTGAATCCAGTACTTGAAGAAAAATATCCAGAACTCGCAGAAGAGGAACGCATACTCCCCAGGGAAACGCGTGTCACTCTTGCTCAACTTCGTTCTGGATACTGTAACAGGTTAAACTCTTACCTATCCAGAATCAACCCCGACATACAAAATGTATGCCCTGTTTGCAATGTGTTCCCACATGACACCAACCATCTCTTTAATTGTAATGTGGAACCAACGCCTCTAACACCCCTTTCCTTATGGTCCACCCCTGTTGAAACGGCAAGTTTCCTTGGACTCCCGTTAGAGGATATTGATGACAATTTGTGATCGGTCGCGGCTATTAGGTGGGGCGAGCATTGCTACAACAACAACAAGAGCCGATTTTCATCCACGTTGGACTTTATGTACACATCTATCAGCCTCTCAAAGGTTTTGAGCAGAAATGATGTTAAGCTAATGGGTCTATAGTCTTTGGGATACACGTGACCGATCTTCCCCGCCTGTGGTAGAAAAGCTACACGAGCAGTTCTCCAAGAGTGTGGTACATGATTCAGTCTTATGCACCGATCGAATATTATTTTAAGCCATTCCACGACCGCCTTACTTGAGACTTGTAGCATGACCGGCAATATACCATCTGGGCACGGCGATTTAAACTTAGAAAACGTCTTCACTGCCCACTCGATCTTGGTATCGGTCACCAAGCCCGGCACTACTAGCTCCGTGATCGAAGTGTGAGTGATGTCTTCTGGCTCTTCTAAACCGTCTCCTGATGGGAAATGTGTATCGAGAAGCATCTCAAGGGATTCCTTACTACTACGTGACCATTCCCCGTTCTCTTTCTTTATTAGTCCCCGGACTATGTTTCCCTTTGCTAGGACTTTTTTCAACCGTGCTGTTTCGCTGGAACACTCTATGTCCGTACAGAAACTTTTCCATGAGTTTCTCTTCGCCCTGGTAATTTCACGCTTGCAGATCCTCAGTAGATCCCTGTACTCGTCCCGACACGTTTCGCTTTCCGCGGCCTTCGCGAGTTTAAACATTTCTTTTACCTGTCTTAGAAGACTCAGCTCATTGCTCCACCATGGCGGCTTTGCTCCTCTGGATCTTCTTAGAGGGCAAGCTGTTTTATACGCAGTCATAAGCGTCCTTGTTAGGAATTCATTCAGCGCAGTATACCGCAGACCCTACTCCTTCCACTAATTTGGAACCATCGGTGTACACATGTATCACCTCGTCCGCCATTTGCGCACCCTTGCGTCAACCGTCCACCTCTATTGTGGCCTTAAGATCTCCCTCGAAGCGCAGATAGGGAATCATGTAGTCTGTTCGTCTTGTGATTGATGACGCTATACTACTATGGCCATATGGTCGGCGCTCAATCTTCCCCGAAGCACCGAGCCTGGTTGCGGTCGTTAACGCTTTGTTCTTTGCTACCAGGTCTACAGGTGGGATGTGCAGAATGGCATACAGTGCAGCCGTCGGGGTGGTTTTCAGGGCCCCCGTAATGCTAAGCATTGATAGTCTTCATACCTCTGATTTTTTTAGGTAGGTTGTTTTTTGTCTGGCCTTCCACCAAACAAGAACTCCATAGAATAGAATAGGGCTTACAATCAATCACTGTAAAAACCCAATGAGAGAGGAGGCGATAAGCACCACGTCCACCCCAGCATTCTTTTACATACATAAAGTCCCGTTGAGGCCGTCATCTGCGTAAACCGTAAGTTTTACGGTTCCCTCATCGAATCGCCTGAGCAGCTCGCTTATAACCAGCATCCACAGCAGAGGTGATATCATCTCTCCCTGGGGCGCACAGTGGTCTGGATTTGGCTTTCAGTGGACTTAGGGAAATGAAAAAAATATCAGTTAATAACACAAAAACTTTCAATGGGATCGATTTTAAGTCTCATTACATGACTTTTTTATATATGAGAATTATTTCATAAAGTCTTAAACAAAAAAGTTATAGCAAATAAAAAAATTTTATGTATGAGAAAAATCACATTTTTACTGTTAACTCATTTTCCTCACATCTCCTCAAAACATGAGTAATTTATTTATATAGTTAGGGTTATATACTATGCAATGTACTTGGTTGCATGGTTCGAAAAGGTTCGGGGTTTTTTTTTATTTTAGTATTGCGAATCACTTTTTAATTTTGGGTAGAATTTAAAAACAAAAACATTTTTTTTTTGTTTTTTTTTTTTTTTTGAGCAAAAGGCCTTTAAACTGTTCCAATTTTTACCGTTAAGATGTATCAAAATTTTGGATTTAATAAAATTGGCAGCCGGTTATATTAACCGGAGTGACTCGGGATTTTTCCCGACCAAGGGCTGTCATTTCAGTATAACCCCATTTAATTTGTTGAGTCCCTCGCACAAATTTTCATCCTCCCCGCAGATCCTTGCAGCGGGACTGCGCCATATTCTCCTGCTCCGAGAGGGTATCGAAATTAATCCGTGACCTGTACCTGCCCCGGTCCAGAGAAATGGTTTTGCTGCTTTTGCCGGAAAATAATCCTTTTAGGACAGTCACACTCTTGTCAGTGTGTCACGTGCAAGGGATGGTTGAATCGGACAGGATGTTCTGGGCTAGACCCCAAATCCGACGTCCTCGTATCTTTTATAAATCTTTTGTGGCTCCTTGCTGTTCACGCCCAAGAGCGTCCCATAGTCTGCGCTTTAGCGCCCCCAGTACCATCTAGCAGTCCCACTGCTCAGCAAGCTACAACAAGTGCCGGCGCTGCTCGCGGCCTCCGAAGCCACCAGCTCATACGGCCGCTCCTACTCATAAGTACAATCTGCGTAGTAGAGTGGGTAGCAATGCTGAGCATCAGCCCCCGCCCCGTTTTCTTCTCACCCTCTGCTCGACACTAGCATTTGAGTAGGTCAGGAAAACAGACTCTTAGTCCCTACCACCATTTGCTAGCACAGAATATATATGTTTGCGACATCTGCACAATGTGGCTCCGACCTTGGACGGTGCCACTTTCCTAGATGTTCTGGTCTCAGCGAGAGCAACCGCCGAAGGGTTTCATCGCGCCATGCTGTCAGCCCGCAAAGCCAACTACACCGGGTACCCAAATGCTTACCCAGGGACGTCCAGTGCCAGCGCCACAACAGAAATTGCATCTTGGCCTCCCTCAACTCAGGCGTATTCACATATCACTTACCCGTTACACTTCAGAATTCTGGGAAGATTGCGGAGATAGTTGATTTAATGAAACGGCATAACATCCGCATTACAGCGATCCAAGACCTGCTCTGGACATATAGTCCACAGAAAAGATCGCGAGAGCGGAAATGGAGGCGGTCTCGCGTTTATCACCCACCACTCAGTACAATATAATCTATTTGATCCCGACATTGGCATCATGCTACCGACTGCCTTACACCCTAAAATCTTGGGTGTGACGTTCGATGCGGCTCTACATTTTGGAGAGCATGCAACTGCAATTGTATCGAAAATCCAGAGCCGTAATAAAATCCTCAAATCTCTTGCCGGCAGAACTTGGGGTAAAGAGAGACAAACGATTATTACTACTTACAAAGCAATTGGCGGGTCGATTGCATGCTACGCGTCCCGATATGGTCGCCAAGCCTACAGGTTATACTCACTGGAAGAAAATAAAGGCCTGCCAAAATTCTGCCCTCAGAATCGCTACGGGCTGTCTTCTTATGTCCCCAGAACACCACGTACACCATGAGGCGAGAGTGCTCCCTATTAGGGAGAGAAATGAAATGCTAAACAA
Source organism: Eurosta solidaginis (assembly GCF_040869045.1). NCBI lineage: Eukaryota > Metazoa > Arthropoda > Insecta > Diptera > Tephritidae > Eurosta > Eurosta solidaginis. Next base: position 101,603,714 of record NC_090320.1, on the reverse strand, counting down.
ACAGTTTCTGTTGAATACCCAGAAACCCGGGCACCTTAACAGGCATCTGATGGATGAAGCTACACCTCCTAGGGGCTTAAGGGGTAATCTCCGTAAGCATTATGAGAAAATACAGCAAAAATTTCATACATTTCCCTACCGCCGGAAGCAAATTTGAATCGTGTTTGAAAACAGCTATGTGCTATAAAACGGCGCAAATATTTTTCACGTCGTAGTGGGTTAAAAAACATGGTTTTTTCCTTCACACATCAATAACATACTTTCCATAAAATATTTCAAAAATACGACATTTGCAAAATTTTGCAAATGGACACCAGAAATAAGTTTTTTTGACCTCCTGAAAAACACATAACTCTTTTTGTGAGCGCAGCGGCGATATAGTCTTTAATATGGCCACATTCTTTCAATTTTTCAAATAAATCACAATTTGTCACTAAATCACAATCCATTTCGAAAACAGCGAGTCGTAGATAGCAATAAAAAGGTACCCTGAAGCTAATGACTAATGATTGATTTGATTCTCTGAATTTGAACAACAATATATTACTTGATTTGATAAAAATATCGTTTATAACAAAAAAATATATGTCGCAGGTTAGGATCCTTTATTGCACTGCTTACTTTTGCTTCCACTTCCAAAAACTTAATGCCCAAAAACTAGAGCTGGATTTCTATTCGATTTTTAATCGATTTAATCGATCTTTTTTTAAGAAATAGAGAATCGATTTTCTTTTTAGAATCGTTCGCTTTTTTAGCCTTCGAAGTTTTGATCATCTTTCAGCAACTGTACCTATTTCATATTTATTGATAAATACGTGCAGAAAATATATTTGTTGTAATTTTTTATAAATTCAGCTTTATTGTCGCGTATTTACAGACCAAGTAAAATAGTGTTGAAATTTTCAAAAAACTCGATTTTTTTAAAAACCATGAACTATGACAATACGCCATTATGATGGTGGCTCTGATTAAAGGAGAAATATGAAGAAATTTTATCATCACCAACAATTGGAATTAGGCGCTTAGGAGATTTTGGCATTGCAGTTGCACAAGTCAGCCTAGCTAACCTGGCTTCAACATAACTGACACCAATTGCGAGCACCAAGGGAGATCAAGTCTTCTTGGCGGAGGTCTTTCGCTTCGTCAGTTTCGAAATACGGATGGCGATAGGAACACTTGCTGTGCCGAAACTTTTTCATGAATCGCCATTACAAGACCTATCGGCTTGTTCGACGGAGATGACCATAATTCATCGGCATGACATTTCTGTTCAAATGGCCATGCCAACGACTCTCGATACCGCAGCTATGATGAGAGATTAATAGAGTATTGTAGCCAAAGGTTGTTCTCTTTGTGATTTCTAAGCTAACATTGCAGAGAAGGTAGAACTAACTGAAGAAATATCTGCGCACAAAATTGGAATATGTATCTGGAAAAAAACAGAAAGCATGATATTTAGGTATTGAATACACTATAAATCTCACTCCGATGGGAGGAACAAGTGAATAACCCTGTGGTACTCCTTGATGTTGCCAAAGACCCTCAGTCAACGAAAGGAGAAAGAAATTGACGAGCTTTTTTAGCGGTACAATCTTGGTAAACAATTGAGCAGCAATCAACTATTTTCAGCTCGATTTAATCGATTAAATCGATTTTTTTTTGAGAATCGAATCTAAAAAATCGATTCTCCAAAAAATCGAATCGAATCCAGCTCTGCCAAAAACTTGAATAATTTTCTCAACTTTTGTTTCATGGCCTACTATCAACTCTTTGTAACCTTTTTTATAGCAAGTAAGTCTAAGCGTCACTTTGATTTCATTGCCAATTATTAACTCTGTATAACCTCTAAGATTCGTCGAGTTTTCGCGAATTTTGCACACATTTTTAAAGTAAAGTAAAAAGTTCTGGGATGGACCTTGATACATATTTTTATTGAGAAATAGTAAAAATTATTTTAGTGAAGCCAAAATTGCTGGAAATTGGAAAAAATATCTAGATGTACACATATGCTCATTAGGGTATGTCGATATGAAACTCGGTTACTAAAACTTTCATAACTTTTTTAAATTAGGTTTTACGAAAAAATGTTATATAACAGTAAATTATGGAAAAAGATCACAGAATACTAAAATATACATTTAAAGTCATAAGTCCCAACTTTTCAATCACTGTGCGGCGTGCCCCTGTCCACTGATTTCGTGGCCTCGTACAATCCCCATTGTGATGTAACCTTCCTGCAATTTAACATGCAGCCGATTCATCTGGTTAAGGCTGGATGTACTTTAATGTAATTAAGACAATCCTTAACCGCCCATTTAGAAACATTATTGAAAGACTCGGCAATTTCTAAAAAGACTCCTAGAGCATATTCCTTATATTCTACATTTCAATATGCTTACGCATGCCTGTGGTGTACGCATGCTGGGTTGTGGAGAGCAGCTTTTCATCCACGTTGGACTTTATGTACACATCTGTCAACCTCCCAAAAGTTTTGAGCAGAATTGGTGTTAAGCTCAAATGTCTATAGTCTTTGGGATACACGTGACCGATCTTCCTTGCCTTTGGTAGGAAAGCTACACGAGCAGTTCTCCAAGAGTGTGGTACATGATTCAGTCTTATGCACCGATCGAATATTATTTTAAGCCATTCCACGACCGCCTTACTTGAGACTTGTAGCATGACCGGCAATATACCATCTGGGCACGGCGATTTAAACTTAGAAAACGTCTTCACTGCCCACTCGATCTTGGTATCGGTCACCAAGCCCGGCACTACCCGCTCCGTGATTGAAGTGTGAGCGCTGTCGGGTGGCTCTTCTAAACCATTTCCCGATGGGAAATATGTATCGAAAAGCACCTCAAGGGATTCCTCACTATTACGTGACCATTCCTCGTTCTCATTCTTTATTAGTCCCTGGACTGGGTTTCCCTTGCTAGGAAGATGAAACTATTTCACTAATTAAAGGCGGTAATGAAGTATAAACAAACAAGTTACCCGCGAAACTTACAAGTTTAACCGGGGCAAGAGGCCTAAAACCGGGACATTTCCCGGAAACCGCTACGTCTAAGTATGCTGTATATGCTGACTTTTTCTTAACTCACCGTTAAATTTTTTATAGACCCTGTTGCACGACGCTCAGAATATATTAGCTTAAGTTGTTCCATTCCAGGCGCGGCGATAAAAATAACATATGGCATCAGGTCTTGACTATTATGCAAAAATTTTAAGGTGCTTGGAGCACAATCTAATATACACATGCGACCTAAGATTAAAAATATTAGTTCACTATTGTGAAAACAAATTACAAGAACTTGCCACTATTGATAACTTCCTTCACTGAGTTTAAGTGCAATCCATACAAATGTCCGTTATGTTCACCGTACTCAATAAATTCGTTACGCTTTATCTGCTCTTCCATTTGTTCCCGATTTATAAACCAATAGCTATCTCCATCTTCTTCCAGCGTCCTCTTAGGTCTAGTGGTATCTGGATGTGATAAAACAAATTTTTTATAATTATTTAATAACTCATACGTACTTTGTATGAAACTAACATGGCAAAACTCCACCGAAGCGATTAGGATCGCTATTAATAAGGCGAGTTTTTAAGGTCCGTCTGCCAACACCTGGAACGCCTATTAAAACAAGTGTTTTCCTTCTAAACGGCGGCATTTTTGTTACTTCTTCATATTGAATCAAATCAGCTTTATCAAATTCACAATTTGCCATGGATTTATACATAGTCCTTTTCTTACGCTTTGACACCTTTGAAGAAAAACAAATATGAAGCAACTTACAAAGACATCACATATTTTAAATACTAACCCTTGTTCCACAAATGCCAATTTTATGTGCAAAATCAGCGTCAGGAAGCACAAAAGCTTTACGTCTCTCTTCCAATTCTTGTGAAGGTATCAAACCGATCTGCTCCGAAGGATCTTGTAAATTTTTCGCTTGCCACCAATTGGGATCCTTTACACTTAATATCTATAAAATATGTTATTTATTACTTACTTAATTGTCGCTTAATAATTAAAACGGTACTAGTCATGTTTCTATGTATATTAAGCCGTTCTTTAATACACACACTAAACAGACGGAATAGTATGCATTTTGTTTTACAAATAAATCGAATTTAAGAACTTTATCAACAACTTGACAACAATAATCCAAAAACGGAAGAGAAAAATATTTAATGTTATGTTATGTCGGGGTTGATTCTAGACAAGTAAGAGTTTAACCTGTTACATTATCCATAACGAAGTTGGGCCAGGGTGACTCGTGTCTACCTTGGTAGTGTGCTTTCTTCTTCTGCAAGGGTGGGATATTGCATATTAATAATGGGGTTCACGGTGGGCGTCCTGACGAAGGTTTACCGATTCTGTGTGGATCTAAGTGCCTGTTTATGCTTGCCTGGATGAAACGGCTGTGTTGGCAGGTGCCGGATCTCGTCATAGTGCTTTAGATGTTCGCTTAATCCCCGTGGAGGCGATGCTAAATTAAGCAGTTGTTTGCTAGGATGTCCTGGTTTGTGACAATTAAGCAAGAACTGTTCAGCATTTCATTGTGCTCTTTAATATTGAGCTATTTGGCCTAACTATGTAGATGGTGTTCGGGGGTCATAAGGGGGCATCCGGTGGCAGTTCTGATTGCAGCATTTGGCAGGCCTGTAGCCTTTTCCAGTGTGCATTTTTAAGACAAGGCGACCAGACTGGTGACGCGTAGCTCATGAGCGGCCGGTCAATTGCTTTGTACGTGGTTAGCAACGTTTATCTTTCCCCCATGTGCTGTCGGCAAGCAACTTGAGGATTTTGTTGCGACTTTGTACTTTAGAAACAATATCGGCGGCATGAGCCTTGAATAAAAAAAATAAATGTAAGGCGCGATAACCTCCGAAGAGATCTAAGGCCGAGCTTCTCTTCCAATTTGCGTCGTGCTCCTCTTGATTTTCCTTACAAATTGGCCGGAAGGGGCCTACATGTTTTATGCCGACTCCGAACGGCATCTGCGAGGCAGATGAGTTTTCACTGAGGGCTTTTCATGGCAGAAATACACCCGGAGCGCTTGCCAAACACTGCCGAGGGGCGACCCCGCTTAGAAAAATTTTCTTCTAATTGAAAAACCTTATTTCTAAAATTTGATGTTGCTTTGCCCGGGGTGCGAACCCAGGGCATACGGTGTGATAGGCGGAGCACGCTACCATAACACCACGGTGACCTTGAAGGTTAGATTATTATCGAACGTCACCCCTAAGATCTTTGGGTGACTGACAGTCGGTAGTGTCACACCATCGACGCGAACGTCCAATATTTGCGACATTTGTTCCTTCCACGTCGTAAACAGGGTGGCCGTGGATTTTGTTGGCTATAATGCCAAGTTGTGCGAGGTGAAGAAACAGGAAAGATAGGGAGATAGCTGTTTATTTTAGAAACTAACTCATCAACTGGCGGCCACCGTGGTGTGATGGTAGCGTGCTCCGCCTATCACACCGTATGCCCTGGGTTCGCACCCCGGGCAAAGCAACATCAAAATTTTAGAAATAAGGTTTTTCAATTAGAAGAAAATTTTTCTAAGCGGGGTCGCCCCTCGGCAGTGTTTGGCAAGCGCTCCGGGTGTATTTCTGCCATGAAAAGCTCTCCGTGAAAACTCATCTGCCTTGCAGATGCCGTTCGGAGTCGGCATAAAACATGTAGGCCCCTTCCGGCAATTTGTAGGGAAAATCAAGAGGAGCACGACGCAAATTGGAAGAGAAGCTCGGCCTTAGATCTCTTCGGAGGTTATCGCGCCTTACATTTATTGTTTTTTTATTTTATAATTCATCAACTGAAGGTCCAGTTCCTGTAGCCATAATAGTGCAGTCGTCAGCATAGGAATTGAGTGTGACTCCTTTTCTGGTGGGGAAGGGAGTTTTGATATGTAAAAATTAAACAGAAGCAGGGATAGGACACCACCCTGTGGAACCCCTGTTTAATTTTTCTAGGTTTAAAAATTTTTCCTTCCTAAATTCAACCGACGCCTGCCGACCACTCAGATAATTAGCGATTTATCTTTTTAGACAAGCAAGAAGGTGTGAGCCTTCTATGTCTTGGAGTAGCGTGCCGTGGTTGGCTGTGTCTAAAGCTTCTGATAGGTCAAGTGCCACGAGCACCGTCGTATGATGGGGTTTTTGCTGATTTAATCCGTAATTAACCAGAGTGTTAATGGCGTTGAGCGTGGTGGTGGTGCTGTGCATTTTACGGAAGCCATGTTGGTGCGTGGCGAGGCGAAGATTTGCCGTGAAATGAGCAAGCAAAACGGTTTCCAATGTCTTAGCTACTGGCGAAAGGAGTGATATCGGTCGATGAGACTCGCCTTCGTTAGCTGGTTTGCCAAGCTTTATTAGCGGCAGTATTTTATTCCCTCATCGCCAAGGTGTTTAAGCATTGGAATGGCTATTCCGTCGGGGCCTATCGACTTGGAGGGCCTGGCCTTACGGATGGCTGCTTCAACCTCTGTGGGGGTGATGGTAATGGGTGGGACGTCATGTTTATATTTATGGGCTCGTCTGTTAGCACGACGTCTGGCTTTATCTACAGAAGAATGCATTATAAATTGTCGGCAAAAGCTCGAGCATTTCTTCGAATCAGATAAAGTTTTATCACCGAAGGCTATGGATATTTTATCATTGTGTTTAGTAGGCTTAGACAAAGATTTGACGGTTGACCAGAATTTACCAACACCCGCAGAGAGGTTGCAGTTCTTTAGATGCTCCTCCCATTTGGTACGTTTATGTTCATTTACCAGCCGCATGATATCCAAATTAAGACTCCTAATAAGGGGGTCTCTATGGTGGAGGTGTCTCGCAAGGTCACGTGTTTTTGCTAAAGTTGCGGCTTCGGCCGGCAAATGCGGTATGATTTCAGGTATTTTACCAGCCGGGGTGAAGCGTGCAGAAGCTGAAGCGATGACCTTGCGGGACGCGCGCTGGCCCTGCTGGACATCGCTCGGAACGGGAAGAGCAGCAAAGATTGGTAATCTTCCCAATTGGCTTTTTTAAAATCAATTAAATTCCGCTTTTCAGAGGTGATAAAATTGGCAGGTTGCTCAATTGAAAGGGGTATGGGCGGGTGATCAGAAGCTACAGTAAAGATCGGTTGCCATTCAACGCAATTTATAAGCCCTGACGATTGAGATGTCAGGTGAGCTGTGGCAATTACCTGCAATTCCGGTGGGGGCCTCGCCGTATTGTCTATTTGCTCTGCCAGCTGCCTGCCTCTTCTGTCGACTGGCAAGCTGGTATGCCAGAGAATGTAGTGAGCGTTGAAATCGCCAGGCATAAGACGGTTTTCGCCACAGAGTAGCGTACTGATATCAGGGCGATAGCCACTTGGACAGCAGGTGGCAGGGGGAATATAGATGTTAATTATTTCTACGTCAACATCGCCTGACCGGATGGTTATGCCTTGAATTTCTAAGGTATTATCCCTGCGGCTGATACTAGGTTGAAATGTACGGTGTGATGAGTGATAAAGGCAAGGCCACCACCATTACCCCTTGTGCGATCCTGCCTATGAATGTTGTAGCCAGTTCGGAGGTCCGATCTGGCAGTTAGTTTTGTTTCTTGAATTGCGGCAATACGGATATTATTTTTATTCATGTCGCAAACTATCTCCGCGATCTTGCCAGTCAAAACGTTGCAATTAAGTTGCAGAATTCTGAAGTGCATAGGTGGGGAGGTCGTCACTCTGGGAGTCAGAGATGGTTGAAGGCGCCCTGAAGGATATAGGCTTCGTCGAGTGTGCTATCCGATTTCTGCTGGTGTACCTGGTGTCAATGAGTTGGTACTAGTGTTTTGGCAACAAGGTGCAACGAATTACCCAAGGCAGTCGGTTCTATGTACCGGAGCGACTCGGGATTTTCCCGACCAAGGACTGTCATTTCAGTGTAACCCCATTTAATTTGTTGCGTTCTTCCACAAATTGTCATCCTCCCAGCAGCTCCTGAGAAATGGGTTTGCTGCATCTGCCGGAAAAGAATCTTTTTAGGACGGTCATACTCTGTTCAGTGTGTCTCGTGTAAGGGATGGTTGCATCGGACAGGTTGTTCTGGGCTTGATCCCAAACCCGACGTCTTACTCTCAGAGTGGCGACGTCTCCCCCTATGCACTTCAGAATTCTGCAGTTAAACTGTAATGGATTAACTGGGAATATCACGGAGATAGTCGACTTCATGAAGCGGCACAACATCCGTATTGCTGCGATTCAAGAGACTAGACTCACAGCAAGATCTGCACTGCAAACCTGTTCTGGGTATAATGTCCACAGAAAAGATCGCATGAGCGGAAATGGAGGCGGTATCGCGTTTATCATACACCACTCTGTGCAATATCATATATTTGATCCTGGCATCGACCGGAGGGACAATGTCTAAGAACCTCAAGGCCTATCTGTCCGGTCAGGCGATGCAAACCTAGAAATCATCAACATATACATCCCTCCTGCCACCTGTTGCCCCAGTCGATACCGCGCTAATATTAGCGCCATACTCACTGGCAACAATCGCATTATCTTAGGCGACTTTAATGCCCATCACGATGTATGGCATTCAAACTTGCGGGCGGACAGTAGGGGTGAGACGTTGGCGGATCAAATAGAAGAAACGACGTTCTGCACAATAAACGGAGACGCCCCCACACGTATGGTAGGAAGCTGTCACAGTTCGCCGGATATCTCAATCGTGAGCGCAGAACTCGTAAACTGCGTCAACTGACAGCCGATGGTAACATTGGCATCCGACCACCTGCCTATACCTATTTCATTCCAGCGTACCGCCGACTTCATCGTTACAGAAAAACGCACTTTCGGAAACTTTAAAAAAGGAAAGTGGGACGAATACAAATCTTTTACAGACAACCTCTTTGCTGCCCTCCCGACTGATGTCGGCCAAGGGGAGCGTGCTTTCCGCAAGGTCATTGAATTCGCCTCCGCACGTTTCATTCCCGCCGGGAGAATTCCCGAAATTCGGCCCCACTTCCCGGCGGAGGCCGCAAATTTAGCGAGAGGACGTGACCTTATAAGATAGCTCGACCCAGGCGACCCCCAAATAAGGGATATAAACCAACGCATCAGATTGCTTGTGGACGAACACAAGCGGACGAAATGGGAGGAGCACCTAAGAGGTTGTAACCTCTCTGCCGGTGTGGGTAAACTTTGCTCCACCGTAGAGTCCCTATCGAATCCGTTAAGCACAATGACAAAGTTTCCATCGCCCTCAGCGATAAAATGCTGTCGGATTCGAAAAAATGCGCGAGCGCTTTCTGCCGTCAATATGTAATGCATTCTACGGTCGACAAAGATAGACGGAGGGCCAACAGACACGCACATAAACATAAATTCAGCGCGTCACCAATTACCATCACCGCCAGAGAGGTTGAAGATGCCATTGGTCACGCTAAACCATCCAAAGCAGTGGGCCCAGACGGCATAGCCATGCCGATGCTTAAAAGCCTAGGGAAAGAGGGTTTCAAATACTTAGCACATGTCTTCAACCTGTCTCTTTCCGCCTTTGTCATACCCGAAAAATCGAAAATGGGCAAGGTGGTCCCGCTACTAAAGCCTGGGAAACCAGCTAACATAGGAGAGCCGTATCGTCCGATATCTCTCCTATCGCCAGTAGCAAAGACGCTTGAAGCCATTTTGCTCCCCTACTTCCAAGCAAATTTGCAGCTAGCGTGTCATCAGCATGGCTTCAGAAAACACCATAGCACCACCCAATTCCCCTCACCCCCTCTGTTGCAAAATCTATAAAATGTTATAACTCAATATAAATGTTGTAAATCAATAGTTTTTGGTATCTAGCTCATACAGATCGAGATCTAAACAATTTTGGAAAAACGATCGGTGGTGCTCTCCGTATCCTCCTGGAATCCTCTTCATTCAATTGTTTTTATCAGCACGCTTTTATTAACTTTACCTGTATGTTTGTTTGTAACTCTTCATTCGCTTCAACGCGCCTACTGCCTTATTAACGTGCTTTTATAATTAGCTTCACCTTATTTGTAATCCCGTCAGGGTCATTTCGAGACCCTTCCGGCACCATTTCTGGGTGGGTTTCGGGATCCATCCGGCATCCCGTCGGGGTTATATCGGGACTTTTTCGGGACTATTTCCGTATCATTTTGGGACCCTTCCGGGATCATTTCTGGATGGTTTTCGGGATCCGTCTGACATCCCGTCGAGATTATTTCGGGACCTATTCGGGACCATCTTAGGATCATTTTGGGACCCTCCGGATAATTTCTGAATGATTTTCGGGATACGTTCGGGATCCCGTCGGAGTTAGTTCGGGACTATTCAGGGATCATTTGGGGATCGTTCCGGTATCATTTTTGGATGACTTTCGGGATCCCGTCAGGGTAATTTCGGAACTATTTTGGGGTTATTTGGGTATCCTTCCGGGATCAGTTCTGGATGGTTTTCGGGATCCCGTTAGGGTAAATTCGAGACTTTTTCGGGACCCTTCCGGCATCATTTCAGGATGATTTTCGAGATCCGTACACGATCCCGTCAGGGTCATTTGGGGACCTTTCCGGCATCATTTCTGGATATTTTTCGGGATCTGTCCGGGATCCCGTCGGGATGATTTAAGGACTCTTCGAAACAGGTACTTCAGCACACATGCCTTTTTAAATTATGAGCTTTTATGGCCAAAGATGTTGTTATTCTAACCCAGCTTTTTCGTTCTATTTTTGATTTTTTTAAATGAATCCTGAAACGAACTGTTATAACTATAATTAACCTTTTTGTAACATTTTAACCAACTAAATACCAGAAAAAGCAACACTATTTTCATCGGAAAAATTCTCTTTCGTTTTAGCTAATTATAGTTTCACTCCTTCGTTCTATGAATAGTAATTCCTTCACCCCTGTTGTTGTTGTTGTTGTAGCGATAAGGTTGCTCCCCGAAGGTTTTGGGGAGTGTTATCGGTGTGATGGTCCTTTGCCGGATACAAATCCGGTACGCTCCGGTACCATAGCACCCTTAAGGTGGTAGCCCGACCATCTCGGGAACGATTTATGTGGCCGCGTTAAACCTTCAGGCCATTCCCTCCCTCCCTACCCCCCAAGTTCCATGAGGAGCTTGGGGTCGCCAGAGCCTCGTCTGTTAGTGAAACAGGATTCGCCGCGGATAGGTGAGGTTGACAATTGGGTTTGGAGAAGCTATATATTGCGCTGGCAACCTGAAAGGTTGCGCTACACAGCCCCTTGAATCTGGTATTTTAGTCGCCTCTTACGACAGGCATACCTACCGCGGGTATATTCTGATCCCCTAACCCGGTGCCTTCATATCAATTAATCACCCCTGTCATATCAATTAATTTAACTTAAAAACAATATGTATTTTTTTAATTCGAAAAAACTGTATTGTCCTACTCACGTAAGCGTGCCTTTCATTACATTAACAAAAATAATTTTTAAAGAGATAACTTGATAAGCAGGCTAACGCGAATAGCCCATATATTTTATTTTCTCCTTGCGGACGGGGCCGCGGGTAAAAGCTAGTATAATTTATAAATGGGAAAGTTTGTATGTTTGGATTGTTGGGTGTCCACACGTTTGTCTTTGTGAGACAATCACGCAAGAACGGCTGGACGGATTTGGATGAAACTTGGCAGACATATAGCCAATAGTCTAGAAGGATCTACTAGCTATATTCTTTTGAAAAGGGGGAGGTCCCGCCCCCTAGGAACAGTTATAATTTATTTATTTTTTCGTTTTTGTGATTGAATCACGCTAGAACGGCTACACGGATTTTGATGAAATTTGGGACACAGATATACAATAGTCTACTGGCGAAATTTTTTCGAAAATATAAAGGAGGGCAGTCCTCCCACGATCCTTCGAACAATTACTTCTTAATAATGTTTACACATTAAAACTTTACGTTTACTGACCTTCACCAATATTACAAACTCAATAGGTCAAACACAAAGTGAGCAGTGACATCCCGTCTCCTCACCCTCCTTCCCCCTCTCGTCCCATCTGTTGTAAAATCTATAAATTGTTATAACTCAATATACATTTTCTCCAAAATCAATAGTTTTTGGTATCTGGCACATACAGATCGAGATCTTAACAATTTAGAAAAACGATAAGTAGTGCTCTCCTTCTCCTCTCCTTCAATTGTTTTTATTAGCACGGTTTTATTGGCTTTACCTGTATGTTTCTATGTAACTCTTCATTCGCTCCAACGCGCCTGATGCCTTATTAACATGTTTTTATAATTACCTTCACCTTATTTGTAATCCCGTTAGGGTAATATCGAAACCCTTCCGGGATCACTTCTGGATGGTTTTCGGGATCCGTCCGGGATCCCGCCGGAATCATTTCGGGACTTTTTCGGGACTATTTGGGAACATTTTGGGATCCTTTCGGGATCATTTCTGTATAGTTTTCGGGATCCGTCCGGGATCCCGTCGGGGTGATTTTGGGAAATTTTCGGGACTATTCCGGAATCATTCCGGGACTATTTCGCGATCATTTGGGGACCCTTACGGCACCATTTCTGGATGGGTTTCGAGATCAGTCTGGTATCCCGTCGGGGTATTTTGGGGATCATTTGCGTACCTTTGAGAGATAAATTCTTGATGGTTTGCGGGATCCCTGCGGGACATTTTCGGGGTCATTTTGGGTCCCTTCCGTAATCATTTCTGGATGGTTTTCGGGATCAGTCCGGGATCCCGGTGGGGCTATTTCGGGAACATTTGGGGTATCTTCCGCCATCATTTCTGGATGGTTTTCGGAATCCGTCCGAAATCCCGTCGGGGTCATTTCGGGACTTTTCCTCGACTAATACGGAATCATTTGGGGACCTTTTCGGCATCATTTCTGGATGTTTTTCGGTATCCGTCCGGGATCCCTTCGGGGTCATTTCGGGACTTCTTCGGGATCATTTGGGGTCCCTTCCGGAATCATTTCTGGATGGGTTTCGGGGTCATCACGAGATCATTTGGGGACCCCTTCGGCATCATTTCTGGATGGTTTTCAGGATCCGTCCGGGATCCCGTCACCGTCATTTCGGGACTATTAGGGGATCATTTGGGGACAGTTTTCGGGATCCGTCTGGGATCCCGTCGGGGTCATTTCGCGACTATTTCGGGATCATTTGGGGTACCTTCCGGCATCATTTCTAGATGGTTTTCGGTATCCGTTCGGGATCCCGTCGGGGTCATTTCGGAAATTTTTTGGGACTAATACGGGATCATTTGGGGAGCCTTCCGGCATCACTTCTGGATGGATTTCGGGATCTGTACGGGAACCCATCAGGTTAATTTCGGGACTTTTTCGGGACTACTTCGGGATCATTTGGGGACCCTTCCGGCATCAATTCTTGATCGTTTGCCGGATCCATCAGGGTTATTTCGGGACTATGTTGGGATCATTTGGGAACCCTTTCGAAGTCATTTCTGGATCCGCCCGGGATGCCGTAGGAGTCATTTCGAGATTTTTTTGTTACTTTTTCGGAATAGTTTTGGGACCCTTCCGGGATCATTTCTGGATCCGTGCGGGATCCCATCATTTCCGAACTATTTCCGGACTTTGGGACCCTTCCGCAATCATTTCTGAATGGCTTTCGCGATCCGTCGTGGATCCCATCGGGGTCACTTCGGAACTTTTTCTGCACTATGTCGGGATAATTTAGGAACCCTTTCTGGATTGTTTTTGAAATCTGTCCGGGAGCCCGTCAGGGTAATTTTGGAACTTTTTATGGACTATTTCGGGATCATTTTGGTACCCTTCAGGGATCATTTCTTTGTGGTTCTCTGGATAAGTCTAGAATCGTGTCGTTGTAATTTCGGTTTTTTTGGGACTATTCCGGGAACTTTTGGAGACCCTTCCGGGACATTTCTGGATGGTTTTCGGGATCCGTCCGCGATAGCGTCGGGGTCATTTCGTGGCTTCTTCTGGATGATTTCGGGATCATTTGGGGATCCTATTAGGTTATCAGCTCATTTAGTTCTTTTTTTACTCAATTACAAAAAAAAAAAATGCATTAGACCGAAAACATTTTTTAAACAGATAACTTGATCAGCAGGATAACGTGAATAGCCCATATATTTCATTTTCTCCTTGCGGACGGGGCCGCGGGTAAAGGCTAGTATATTATAAATGGGAAAGTTTGGATGTTTGTGTGTCCAGACGTTTGCTTTGTGACTCAATCACGCAAGAACGGCTGGACGGATTTGGATGAAATTTGGCACACATATAGCCAATAGTCTAGAAGGATCTATTAGCTATATGTTTTTGAAAAGCGGGGAGTTGAAAAATGAAATTTGGACAGAGACAATAGTTTACTGGCGAAATTTTTTTCGATCATGGAAAGGGGGCGGGGGTCGCACGACCCCGCCGAATAATTACTTTTTAACAATTTTTACACATTATAACTTTACGTATACTGACTTTCACCAATATTACAAACCCAATGGGTCAAATAAGTGTAGGGCTTACAAAGTGAGTAGTCACACCCTTCATCCCTCTCCCTCTCCTCTTTCCCTGGTGCAAAATTTATAAAGTGTTATAACTCTATATAAATTTTCTCCTAAAACAATAATTTTTTCGTATTTGGCTCATACAGATCGAGATCTAAACAATTTTGGAAAAACGATCGGTGGTGCTCTTCGTCTCCTTCTGCCTTCCTCCCTCCTTCAATTGTTTTTATTAGCACGCTCTTATTAGCTTTATCTGTATGTTTGTTTCTAACACTTCATTCGCTTCAACGCGCCTGCTGCCTTATTAACATGCCGTCAGGGTCATATCGAGATACTTGTGGGATCATTTCTGGATGGTTTTTAGGGAATTTTTCTGTATCATTTTGGGACTCTTCCGGGGTCATTACTGTATAGTTTTCGGGATCCGTCCGGGATCCAGTCGGGGTTATTTTGGGACTTTTCGGGACTATTCCGGGATCATTTCGGGACTATTTCGGGATAATTTGGGGACCCTTCCGGCATCATTTCTGGATGGGTTTCGGGATCCGACCGGCATCCCGTCGGGGTAATTTCGGGAATTTTTCTGGACGATATCAGGGTAATTTCGAGACTATTTCGGAATCATTTTGGGACCCTTCCGGGATAATTGCTGAATGACTTATGGAATACGTCCGGGATCCCGCCGGAGTTATTTCGGGATTTTTTCGAACTATTCCGGGATCATTTGGGGATCCTTCCGGTATCAATTCTGGATGACTTTCGGGACTTTCCGAGATAATTTGGGGATACTTCCGGCATCATTTCTGCATAGCTTTCGGGATCCGTCCGCGAATCCGTCGGGGTAATTTCGGAACTTTTTCGGGATCACTTTGGGACCCTTCCGGGATAATTTCTGGTAAGTTTTGGGGATCCTTCCGGGATCCCTTTCAGGGTTATTTCGCGACTTCTTCGGGACTATTCCGGGATCATTTCTAGATTGCTTTCGGGATCCATCGGCATCATTTCTGGATGGTTTTCGGGATCCGCCCGGGATCCCGTAGGGGTAATTTTGGGACTTTTTCGGGATCATTACTGTATGGTTTTCGGGACCCCGTCAGGGTAATTTCGGCACTTTCTCGGTATCATTACTGAAAGGCTTTAGGGACATCGTCAAGGCAATTCCGGGACTTTATCGGGATCAGTAGTGGACCCTTCCGGCATCATTTCTGGATTGTTTTCGGGATTCGTCCGGGATCCCGTCGTGATCATTTCGGGACTATTTTGGTATCATTTTGGGACCCTTTCGGGATCATTTAAGGACTCTGCGAAACCGATAGTTCAGAACGGCTACACGGATTTTGATGAAATTTTGGAAACAGATAGACAATAGTCTACTGGCGGAATTTGTTTCGAAAATGGAAGGGGGAGGTCCCACGACCCTTCGAACAATTTTTTTAATAGTTTTTACACATTATAACTTTACGTAGACTTACCTTCACCAATATTACAAACTCAATGGGTCAAATAAGTCGGGGGCTTACAAAGTGAGCAGTGACACCCTCCGTCTCCTCACCCCCGTAATCATTTCTGCATGGTTTTCGGGATCCGTCCGGGATCCCGGCGGGGATATTTCGGGATCATTTGGGGTATCTTCCGTCACCATTTCTGGATGGTTTTCGGAATCCGTCCGAAATCCCGTCGGGGTCATTTCGGGACTTTTCCTCGACTAATACGGAATCATTTGGTGACCCTTTCGGCATAATTTCTGGATGTTTTTCGGTATCCGTCCGGGATCCCTTCAGGGTCATTTCGTGGCTTCTTCTGGATGATTTCGGGATCATTTGGGGATCCTATTAGGTTATCAGCTCATTTAGTTCTTTTTTTACTCAATTACAAAAAAAATGCATTAGACAGAAAAATTTTTTAAACAGATAACTTGATCAGCAGGCTAACGTGAATAGCCCATATATTTCATTTTCTCCTTGCGGACGGGGCCGCGGGTAAAGGCTAGTCTAATATATATATTATAAATGGCAAAGTTTGGATGTTTAGATGTTTGGATGTTTGTCCAGACGTTTGTCTTTGTGACTTAATCACGCAAGAACGGCTGGACCGATTTGGATGAAATTTGACACACATATAGCCAATAGTCTAGAAGGATCTACTAGCTATATATTTTTCAAAAGGGGTGTGGTCTCCGCCCCCTAGGAACAGTTATAATTTAATTATTATATTTTTTCGTTTTTGCGACTGAATCACGCCAGAATGGCTACACGGATTTTGATGAAATTTGGGACACAGACAGTAGTCTACTAGCGAAACTTTTTTCGAACATGGAAATAGGGGTGGGGGTCCCACGACCCCTTCGAGAAATTATTTTTCAATAATTTTTACACATTATAACTTTACGTATACTGGCCTTCACCAATATCACAGACTCAAGGGGTCAAATAAATCGAGGGCTTACAAAGTAAGCAGTGACACCCTCCGCCCGCCCCCCTTTATCTCCCCCTCTGGTGCAAAATCTATAAATTGTTATAACTCAATATAAATTGTCTCCTAAATAAATAGTTTTTGGTATCTGGTACATACAGAACGAGACAATTTTGGAAAAACGATCGGTGGTGCTCTTCGTCTCCTTCTGCCTCTCTCCCTCCTCCAATTGTTTTTATTAGCACGCTCTTATTAGCTTTATCTGTAAGTTTGTTTCTAACTCTTCATTCGCTTCAACGCGCCTCTCCTCTACTCCCGCCATCCGCCCTCCATCAATTGTTTTTATTAGCACGCTTTTATTATCTTTACCTGTATGTTTCTATGTAACTTTTTATTCGCTCCAATGCGCCTGCTGCTTTATTAACATGGTTTTATAATTAGCTTCACCTTATTTGTAATCCCGTAAGGGTCATATCGAGACCCTTCCGGGATCATTTCTGGATGGTTTTCGGGATCGGTCCGGGATCCCGTCGGAGTTATTTTGGGATATTTTCGGGACTATTCCGGAATCATTTCGGGACTATTTCGCGATCATTTGGGGACCATTCCGGCATCATTTCTGGATGGTTTTCGGGATCCGTCCGGGATCCCGAAGGGGTACTTTCGGGATCATTTGCGAACCTTCGAGAGATAAATTCTTGATGGTTTCCGTGATCATTACGGGACTTTTTCGGGGTTATTTTGGGTCCTTTTAGGCATCATTTCTGGATGGTCCTCGGGATTCGTCCGGCATTCCGTCGGGGTCATTTCGGGACTTTTTCGCGACTAATACGGGATCATTCGGCATCGTTTCTGGATGGTTTTCGGGATCCGTCCGGGATCTCGTCGGGGTCACTTGGGGACTTTTTCGGGATCATTTGGGGGCTCTTCCGGCATCATTTCTGGATGGTTTTCGGGATCCGTCCGGGATCTCGTCTGGGTCATTTGGGGACTTTTTCGGGATCATTTTGGGGCTCTCCCACCATCATTTCTGGATGGTTTTCGGGATCCGTCCGGGATCTCGTCGGGGTCACTTGGGGACTTTTTCGGGATCATTTGGGGGCTCTTCCGGCATCATTTCTGGATGGTTTTCGGGATCCGTCCGGGATCTCGTCGGGGTCATTTGGGGACTTTTTCGGGATCATTTGGGATCATTTCTGGATGGTTTTCGGGATCCGTCCGGGATCTCGTCTGGGTCATTTGGGGACTTTTTCGGGATCATTTTGGGGCTCTCCCACCATCATTTCTGGTTGGTTTTCGGGATCCGTCCGGGATCCCGTCGGGGTCATTTCGGGACTTTTTCGCGACTAATACGGGATCATTTGGGAACCCTTTCGGCATCATTTCTGGATGGTTTTCGGGATCCTTCTGGGATCCCATCAGGGTAATTTCGGGACTATTAGGGGATCATTTGGTAACCTTTCCGGCATCATTTCTGGATAATTTTCGGGATCCGTCCGGGATGCCGACGAGGTCATTTCGGGACTATTTCGGGATCATTTGGGATACTTACCGGCATCATTTCTGGATGGTTTTCGGGATCCGTCCGGGATCCCGTCGGGGTCATTTCGGGACTTTTCCGCGACTAATACGGGATCATTTGGGAACCCTTTCGGCATCATTTCTGGATGGTTTTCGGGATCCGTCCGGGATCCCATCAGGGTAATTTCGGGACTATTAGGGGATCATTTGGTAACCTTTCCGGCATCATTTCTGGATAATTTTCGGGATCCGTTCGGGATGCCGACGAGGTCATTTCGGGACTATTTCGGGATCATTTGGGATACTTACCGGCATCATTTCTGGATGGTTTTCGGGATTCGTCCGGGATCCCGTCGTGGTCATTTCGGGACTTTTTCTCGACTAATACGGGATCATTTGCGGACCCTTTCGGCATCATTTCTGGATGGTTTTCGGGATCCGTCCGGGATCCCGTCGGGGTCATTTCGGGACTTTTTCGCGACTAATACGGGATCATTTGGGAACCCTTTCGGCATCATTTCTGGATGGTTTTCGGGATCCGTCCGGGATCCCGTCGGGGTCATTTCGGGACTTTTTCGCGACTAATACGGGATCATTTGGGAACCCTTTCGGCATCATTTCTGGATGGTTTTCGGGATCCGTCCGGGATCCCATCAGGGTAATTTCGGGACTATTAGGGGATCATTTGGTAACCTTTCCGGCATCATTTCTGGATAATTTTCGGGATCCGTCCGGGATGCCGACGAGGTCATTTCGGGACTATTTCGGGATCATTTGGGATACCTACCGGCATCATTTCTGGATGGTTTTTGGGATTCGTCCGGGATCCCGTCGTGGTCATTTCGGGACTTTTTCTCGACTAATACGGGATCATTTGCGGACCCTTTCGGCATCATTTCTGGATAGTTGTCGGGATCCCGTCACGGTCATTTCGGGACTATTAGGGGATCATTTGAGGACCTTTCCGGCATCATTTTTGGATTGTTTTCGGAATCCTTTCGGGATCCCGTCAGGGTCATTTTGAGACTTTTTCGGGGCTAATACGGGATCATTTGGGGATCCTCTAGGGGTCGTTTCGTGACTTTTTCTGTTTTATTTCGGGATCATTTGGGGACCCTTCCGGCATCATTTCTGTATGGTTTTCGGGATCCGTCCCGGATCCCGTCGGGGTAATTTCGGGACTTTTTCGCGACTAATACGGGATCATTTGGGAACCCTTTCGACATCATTTCTGGTTAGTTTTCGGGATCCTTTCCGGGTCCCATCAGGGTCATTTCGGGACTTT
Organism: Eurosta solidaginis; assembly: GCF_040869045.1. Taxonomy (NCBI): domain Eukaryota; kingdom Metazoa; phylum Arthropoda; class Insecta; order Diptera; family Tephritidae; genus Eurosta; species Eurosta solidaginis. The sequence continues at coordinate 101,584,030 of NC_090320.1, read as the reverse complement.
TTCGGCATCATTTAAGATTGGTTTTCAGGATTCGTCCGGGATCCCGTCAGGATAATTTCTGGACTTTTGCGAGACTATCTCGAGATAATTTTGGGACCCTCCCAAGATCATTTCTGGATGGATTTCGGGATCTGTCCGGGATGCCGTCAGGGTCATTTTGGGACTATTAGGTGATCATTTGAGGACCTTTCCGGCATCACTTCTGGATGGTTTTCGGTATCCGTTCAGGATCCCGTCGGAATAATTGCGGGACTTTTTCGGGATCATTTGGTGTCCCTTATGGCATCATTTCTGGATGGTTTTTGGGATTCGTCCGGCATCCCGTCGGGGTAATTTCGGGACTTTTTCTCGACTAATACGGGATCATTTACTGGCCCTTTCGGCATCATTTCTAGATAGTTGTCGGGATCCGTTCGGGATCCCGTCAGGGTCCTTTCGGAACTATTAGGAGATCATTTGAGGACCTTTCTGGCATCATTTCTGGATAGTTTTCGGGATCCTTTCGTGGTATAGTCAGGGTCATTTCGGGACTTTTTCGGGATCATTTAGAGATGGCTTCAGGATTCGTCCGGGAACCCATCAGGGTAATTTCTGAACTTTTCCGAGACTATTTCGGGATAATTTGGGACCTTCCCAAGATCATTTATGGATGGATTTCGGGATCAGTCCGGGATGCCGTCAGGGTCATTTTGGTATTAGGTGATCATTTGAGGACCTTTCCGGCATCACTTCTGGATGGTTTTCGGTATCCGATCAGGATCCCGTCGGAATCATTGCGGGACTTTTTCGGGATCATTTGGGGTCTCTCCCAAGATAATTTCTGGATGGATTTCGGGATCTGTCCGGGATCCCATCAGGGTCATTTAGGGGTGCGTTCGAGATCCCGTCAGGGTCATTTCAGGACTTCTTCGGGACTATATCGGGATCATTTCTGGATGGTTTATGGGATCCGTCCATGACCCCTTAAGGGTCATTTCGGGACTATTAGGTGATCATTTGAGGACCTTTCCGGCATTACTTCTGGATGATTTTCGGTATCCGTTCGGGATCCCGTCGGAGTCAATGCGGGACTTTTTCGGAATCATTTGGGATTCCTTCCGGCATCATTTCTGGATGGTTTTCGGGATTTGTCCGGGATCCCGTTGGGGTTATTTCGGGACCTTTTCGGGGCAAATACGGGATCTTTTGGGGATCCTCTAGGGGTCGTTTCGTGACTTTTTCTTTATTATTTCGGGATCATTTTGGGACCCTTTCGGCATAATTTCTTGATGGTTTGCCGGATCCATCACGGTCATTTCGGGACCATTTTGGGATCATTTGGGGACCCTTCCGAGATCATTTCTGGATCCGTCCGGGATGGCGTAGGAGCCATTTCGGAATTTTTGTTTTTTTCCGGGATAGTTTTTGCACCCTCCGGGATCATTTCTGGATCTGTGCGGGATCCCATCTGGGTTATTTCCGGACTATTTCGGGATCATTTTGGGATCCTTCCGGAATCATTTCTGTATGGTTTTCGCGATCCGTCGTGGATCCCCTCGGAGCCATTTCGGAACTTTTTTTGGAGTATGTCGGGATAATTTAGGGACCCTTCCTGGATATTTTCTGGATGGTGGTTGAGATCCGCCCGGGAAGCCGTCAGGGTCATTTCGGAACCTTTTCGGGATCATTTTGGAACACCTTCAGGGATCATTTCTGTGTGGTTCTCTGAATACGTCTAGAATCGTGTCGCTGTCATTTCGGGTTTTTTTGGGACCATTCGGGGAACTTTTGGAGACCCTTTCGGGGCATTTCTGGATGGATTTCGAGATCCGTCCGCGATAGCGTGGGGGTCATTTCGTAGCTTTTTCTGGATAATTTCGGGATCATTTGGGATCCTATCAGGTTATCAGCTCATTTAGTTCTTTTTTTTACTCAATTACAAAAATAAAATGCATTAGACAGAAAACAAAATTTTAAACAGATAATAAGCAGGCTAACGCGAATAGCCCATATATTTAAATTTCTCCTCGCGGACGGGGCCGCGGGTAAAGGCTAGTATATTATAAATGGGAAAGTTTGGATGTTTGTGTGTCCAGACGTTTGCTTTGTGACTCAATCACGCAAGAACGGCTGGACGGATTTGGATGAAATTTGGCACACAGATAGCCAATAGTCTAGAAGAACCTATTATCTATCAGACCAATTCTAAATATTCTCGCGGAATTTTGTTCTCGCGGATTTTTTTAATTATTGTTGCCAATTTGTTTGAAATTAAGAAATAAGGTATAAACAATGCACATTATTGCATTTCATGTGGTATTCACTGAAATGTGTAATGAATTAGTGCTACAGCAACATCAACAGAGGAGGAGCATAAGAAGAAGAACACAAATCCGCCGGAGTTGCCTGCATTCATTCTGCAAAGCAATTTTCTGGCGGCCAAGTCGAGTTGAGTTCGCCTTTCGCCATATGCCAAAATCTATTTAAGCCTTCTTAAAAAATCCTTGCGCAATTTCTGGATGGCTGCATCAAATATGGGAAGAGCTCTTCCGTTGCTTATGATATAATTTTCGGCTTAGAGAATATTGTGATTGTTGTTGTTGTTGTTGTTGTATTAACAGTGAGAACATTGTGGTAGAATGTAAATACATATTTTAGCACAAATTTACAAATAAGTGTTCTTTCTTAAAATAACCAATTTCCTTTAACTATTTTGATGCATTCCCTTTAATTTAACTAGTGAAAAAACTCCTATGAAATGGCAGAGAAATCTCCCTCTCCCTCACATTCATAATACCTACTTTTCTCCCATAACCGGTTTCCGCTTTTTCGAACATTGTTCAGAATAGAAGGAAAGGGCGAAGTGAAACAACTCACAAGGAATTTTTATTTAGAATACGAGGAATGGGAGAAGGGAAAAAACTCGCACGGAATTTTCGTTTAGAATTGGGCTGTATATGTTTTTGAAAAGCGGGGAGTTCCCCGCCCCCTAGGATCAGTTATAATTTAATTATTCAGACCAATTCTAAATTTTCTCGCGGAATTTTGTTCTCGCGGATTTTTTATTCCCGCGGAAAAATTCCTGCAATTCTTTTCTCCTAGGGAGAAGAATAATTGGGGAATAGGAATTTAGAATTTTCGAAGTCAGCTGTTTTGTCAATTGAAATTTCGTTGCGCATTTCGTATTTTGTTTAAAAAATTGTAAAGTTTAATTATTGTTGCCAATTTGTTTGAAATTAAGAAACAAGGTATAAACAATGCACATTATTGCATTTCATGTGGTATTCACTAAAACGAGTAATGAATTGGCGCCACAGCAACATCAACAGAGGAGCATAAGAAGACCGGCGGGATAACACAAATCTGCCGGAGTTGCCTGCATTCATTCTGCAAAGCAATTTTCTGGCGGCCAAGTCGAGTTGAGTTCGCCTTTCGCCATATGCCAAAATCTATTTAAGCCTTCTTAAAAAATCCTTGCGCAATTTCTGGATGGCTGCATCAAATATGCGAAGAGCTCTTCCGTTTCTTATGATATATCTTTCGACTTAAAGAATATTGTGATTGTTGTTGTTGTTGTATTAACAGTGAGAACATTGTGGTAGAATGTAAATACATATTGTAGCACAAATTTACAAATAAGTGTTCTTTCTTAAAATAACCAATTTCCTTTAACTATTTTGATGCATTCCCTTTAATTTAACTAGTGAAAAAACTCCTATGAAATGGCAGAGAAATCTCCCTCTCCCTCACATTCATAATACCTACTTTTCTCCCATAACCGGTTTCCGCTTTTTCGAACATTGTTCAGAATAGGAGGAAAGGGAGAAGTAAAAAAACTCACAAGGAATTTTTATTTAGAATACGAGGAATGGGAGAAGGGAAAAAACTCGCACGAAATTTTCGTTTAGAATTGGGCTGATTATATTTTTTCGTCTTTGTGGCTGAATCACGCCAGAACGGCCACACGGATTTTGATGAAATTTGGACAGAGACAATAGTTTACTGGCGAAATTTTTTTCGAACGACCGCTCCGAATAATTACTTTTTAACAATTTTTACATATTATAACTTTACGTATACTGACTTTCACCAATATTACAAACCCAGTGGGTCAAATAAGTCTAGGGCTTACAAAGTGAGCAGTGACACCCTCCATCCCTCTCCCCCTGCTCTTCCCCCTGGTGCAAAATTTATAAAGTGTTATAACTCTATATAAAGTTTCTCCTATATCTATAATTTTTCGTATCTGGCTCATACAGATCGAGATTTAAACAATTTTGGAAAAACGATCGGTGGTGCTCTTCGTCTCCTTCTTCCTTCCTCCCTCCTTCAATTGTTTTTATTAACACGCTCTTATTAGATTTATCTGTATGTTTCTTCCTAAGTCTTCATTCGCTTCAACGCGCCTGCTGCCTTATTAACATGCCGTCAGGGTCATATCGAGATCCTTCTTGGATCATTTCTGGATGGTTTTTCGGGAATATTTTCTTGATCATTTTGGGACTCTTCCGGGGTCATTACTGTATAGTTTTCGGGATCCGTCCGGGATCCAGTCGGGGTTATTTTGGGACTCTTTCGGGACTATTCTGGGATCATTTCGGGACTATATCGGGATAATTTGGGGACCCTTCCGGCATCATTTCTGGATGGGTTTCGGGATCCGTCCGGCATCCCGTCGGGGTAATTTCGGGAATTTTTCTGGACTATATCAGGGTAATTTCGAGACTATTTCGGAATCATTTTGGGACCCTTCCGGGAAAATTGCTGAATGACTTAGGGGATACGTCCGGGATCCCGCCGGAGTTATTTCGGGATTGTTTCGAACTATTCCCCGATCATTTTGGGGATCCTTCTGGATGACTTTCGGGATCCCGACTTTCGGGACTTTCCGAGATAATTTGGGGATACTTCCGGTATCATTTCTGGATAGTTTTCGGGATCCGTTCGGGATCCGGTCAGGGTTATTTTGGGAAGTTTTCTGGACTATTCCGGGATCATTTCTAGATGGCTTTCGGGATCCGTCCGCGATTCCGTCGGGGTAATTTCGAAACTCTCTCGGGACTATTTCGGTATCACTTTGGCACCCTTCTGGATGGTTTTCGGGATACATCGGCATTATTTCTGGATGGTTTTCCGGATCCGTCCGGGATCCCTTTCAGGGTTATTTCGCGACTTTTTCGGGACTATTCCGGGATAATTTCTAGATTGATTTCGGGATCCGCCCGGGATCCCGTAGGGGTAATTTCGGGACTTTTTCGGGATCACTTTGGGACCCTTCCGGCATCATTTCTAGATGGTTTTCGGGATCCCATCTGGGCAATTTCGGGACTTTTTCGGGATCTTTTGGGGACCCTTCGATGTACATGTGAATTTGCCAAGTGCATAGTAAAGTGTGCTGTAATTAATTCTCTGCTTTGTGGGGTTATATATTTTTACAATTTAATATTTGCGATTGTTATTGAATCTAGATTTCCAATTAATCACTTGCCTAAATTTAAATGTGCACATGCCCTTTGGATTTGAATTAATTTGAATTTATTAAACCCCTTGCAATAAACAAACCAAAGAGTGTTCTCTTTAATATAGTGAATAAAAATTGTTATTGTGTGATACTAACTCGGTCTTTTCTTTTCTTTTATTTGCGACGCACCCGCCCGACTTCCTGGGTCTACACTGCCCCGCAAAACAATGTTTGCGGGGGGAATGTGGCACCCGTGTCGGAGAGCGCGATCGCACGCAAATAAAAGAAATAAAAAAGGGAAGAATACCGAGTAACTAACAATATTTATTCACTTCATCAACAATATAAACTTGTTTTCGCTATGTTCTTATATAGTGCCTCGCAATAGGCATTGTCTTCCGTCAGGGCTTTTTTTGTTGGTATGTTTTCAATTTCCCAGAAAGCTGTTAGTTGCTTGTCTAGGCTAATCTCGTTAAAAAAGGATACTCGTGTATTGGTTGGGTGAGGTGCATCTGTACGACCGGTTAAAATCCAACCGAAGACGGTTTCTTGGGCGAGAAGCGTATTTAGAACGTTCTTCCGTATACCGTTCAGTATTATCTGGGGATAAATGTCGCCTCCAAGTATGAGGTCGACTGGTTCATTAATGAAGAACCTCTTATCCGCCAGAATCAGACCAGGGAACGCTTGCCGAGTCGTTGCGCTCACTTGGCAAGTCGGAAAGTCCCCTGTTAATTGGGGCAGGACTAGGGCCACTGTATTGATGCTTACTAAGGGGTCTGTAAGCGAACCTAAGTTAATCGAACATGATTCCTTTACCTATGCAGATGGTGTATTGTTTATTCCTGACACTTGCACATGCAGACGTTTGGACGGAAGGTTTATTCGCTTCTTTAGTATTTCAGTTATGAAAGAGCATTCGGACCCAGAGTCTATCAGCGCTCTGGCGGAAAATTTAACTCCGTTGTGGATTATATTAACCCGCGCTGTTCCTAATAACACCCCTTTTGTTGTGTTAGCATGACACGAGGTGACGTTGTTAGCATTATCTTGCCACCTTTGAGGCGTTGTCTTTTTTTGTGCTGTCGGGAGATGGAGCAAGGTGTTGTGCCTTGCGTGACACGTGCTGCAGTTGAATAGGCTGGTGCATCGTGTCACGGTGTGTCCACCCGACAGGCAATTCAGACAATAACTATTGCTTTTTACAAACTCGATTTTCCCTGACGTAGACAACCTACGGAATTTTTGGCAATTTCGTAATTTGTGCTCCGTACTGTTGCACATCTTACGTGCCGACTTTGGTACGCTGGCTTGGTAAGCCCCAAGTTTCGTAGAATTTTCCCTAGAATTCGAACTCTGACCTTTGGGTGTTTTTGTTGTTTTATTACCCCTAAGATCGGAAACCGTCTCTAATGTCTAGAAGCGATTGGACAGGAATTTGTCCATATCCTCCCATTTCGGAATATCTGTTTTTCGTTCTACGGTCTGTTCCCAAAGAGCCAGTGTAGTGTGAGGACCAAATATAATCCATTAATTTGGCCCACACAAAACCACCACCCCATAACACAGGAGCAGTACTACAGACAACACGAGACACAAACAAGTCTCTGAAACATCATAAAAACACGATTAGCAACATTGCCAACACAACACGGGACACAAACAAGTGTCAGAAACATCACTAGCGCAACAAGTTGCCGCAACACGCCACAGCAACACCGTAACCATGGCAACGCAACGAACTATGCTAGTAACATCAAGAGCATTGGCTATAAAAAGGGCAACACGAGAAGACAGGAGTCAGTCAGCACGCGGTTGTGGTTGCGACCGGAGCTACTATTGGAGCGCTCTGGAAGGCATATCGGTTTTGACCATTGCAAGCCAGTGCGTTTCATAGGAGAAAGTCGTGGGCTGAAGATTGTGGGTAAGCAGGTTTTGACCGCTCTACAACGCTTTAGATCACGCTTGCTCCCTCGCAAGCAAACGCCCTCCACAGCATCGTGATCCCGCGCTCAGCCAAACGTCGTCCGCGGCAGAAGTACGTCGGCAACCGCAGTAGGGGTGAGTCGAGGTGAAACGCAACAACGTGACTGTACCGAGGCTAACGGATCTCACATAACGGGGCGCAAAGTTGCGACTGTCACCTGAGCAGCAATTGAAGGGCATCTGAAAGGCGTATCGGTTTTGACCATCGCAAGACAGTTCCCGTCATAGGAGAGAGCCGTGGGTTGAGGATTGTGGGTAAGCTGGTTTTGACCGCTCTACAACGCCTTAAACTACGCTCGCTCCCCGCTAAGCGAAGGCCCACAACGTCACGAGCCCGCGCGCCATCGCCATAACCCCCGGCGGCAGAGTCACGCATACACACGACGCCAGCAGAGTTACGCATACACACGACGTTGGCCACAGCAGAGTCACGCTTACGTACGACGTTGGCCGCAGCAGAGCTACGCAAATATACGACGTTGGCCACAGCAGAGTCACGCATACACACGACGTTGGCAGCAGAGCCACCCATAAATACGACGCTGGCAGAGCCACGAATACGCACGACGTTGGCAGCAGCAGAACTACGCGTACATACGACGTTGGCCGCAGCAGAGATACGCAGGCATACGACGCTGGCCGCAGCAGGCTTAGCACTGCCACTAACCATAACAGGAACACGCCGGCGCAAGGCGTCACCGAGACACATTCACACATACCTAGACGGCGACCAGTACGGCGCCCTAACAGAACGTTCCTAACGGGACACGAGGGACCGCTAGCCCATCACGAATTATAAATTTAGGGAATTTACCAATAAACTGAATTTATATGAAAACGATTTGCAAGGCGCCCCGAAATACAAATTCATTGTAAACGAACCTTGGACACGGCGAGTATACCCCAGCAGTTACTGAAGAAGCACCGCGGCAAGGAAAAGCTTCGTTACAATTGGCGCCCGAGCAGGGACCCTGCAAATCGTACAACGTCAGAAGGAACATTCCTGACTAGAAACCTAACAGAAAAATGGCCGACCAGATTGACACCACGTGGCTAGACAATATTTCAAAGGAGCAGCTGATATCCATTACACAGGAGCTGGGCATTGAGCAGACAGGCACCCCCCGAGAAATCAGAAAGCGCATAGCAGCCATGGCTTCAAAAGCAAATGTTGACTCGGAAATACACACAAAATTTTTATCCTTAGAAGCCGCGTATAGGAAGGAAAATACAGCAAACACGAGTGAGGAAAATGAGTCTAAGACACCGATCCCGCCGAACGGAGGCGGAGCCATGAATATCGCCGATAGACCAGCTGAGCACAACCAGTTTGCGTTCCCTCCCAGGAACACAGTACCCCCACAACAGTGCGCATCATCCGGAGTAGCGGTACCACCCAACGGTGCATCTCAGGCACCGACCGTTATATTCGCACCCATCATCGACCAGGTAAGAAAGTGGTCAGTGAAATATGAAGGTGGACGGGACCCTCTAGCTTTCGTCGAACGGCTGGAAGAACTAGCCGATGTCTATACGCTAAACGTAGACTTGCTCCCAAAAACGATGCCCGAATTGCTAGGTGGCACCGCTCTTCAATGGTACCGCAATAACAACGTACACTGGAGCAACTGGACGACCTTAAAGCGCGACTTTTTAAGCTTCTTTCTACCAGCCAGGTACTTCGAGCGTCTCGAGGACGAAATACGGCAACGAAGGCAGCACGCCCGCGAAAGATATAAAGATTATGTCCTAGGGATACAAAGCTTGATGAGACACGCCGGATACAGCAACGAGCAACGCCTGGAAAGAATTTTCCGCAATAGCCACCCCGATTATTTACTCTATATTCGCCGAGGAATATGAAGGTATCCACGAAGGTTACCGACGGACATCAGATGGATCACGTCGCGAAATAGCGAGATACGTCGTTGGTGACAAAACTACAGCTTCATCACCGCAGTCGGAACGATCATCCCACCAGCAGCCACCAAGGGTACAGCGCCACTCACCACCAGAAACTCGGGTTTTCGATCCGAGCAGGGTATGTAGAAGATGTGGCCAAGAAGGACACTATGCAAGGAGATGTCGTGACCCACGGAAAATTTTTTGTTGGGAGTGCGGTCGAAACGATATACGCACGATTGAATGCTGCCGTCGACGTCAGGGAAACGACGGAGGGTTTCACCAAGGACAAGGCGCGGTGAGCCCACTGAACCCAGCGCCGAATCAGCGGTAGTCATGTACCAGGAACACGGTCGCCTATATGCCCCAGCTCAGATTGGAGCAGTATCGTCGGAGGCAGTTATCGATACAGGGGCCTCAAGGAGCTTCGTTTCAGCCACCCTCGCGAATCACGTGGTGAGTTCTGGAAGCGGGGAGAGGGTAAGAGTGGCCATCGAAATAACAATGGCCAACGGAGTCAGCACTACGATTTTCGATGCCGTAAGGACAGAGGTACGCCTCGGAGATTCGTCATTGCACGCAGTCCTACATGTGATGCCCGGGGCAATCGACGACATTATACTTGGCCTAGATACGTTGGGGAGCCTAGGAGCATCCATATCATGTGGAGGAGGACACCTCGTGCTAACCAGACCCCTTGCTCAGCACACACCGCCTCCTGGAGCCACGGCGGAGACCATTCAGAGTATAACACCACCGAGTGCGAGGAACGGCAAGTACGACGTCAGGAACGGAATTAACGGCGACACACCCAGCAATGAACATAGTGGTATAGAAGGCGAGGCGGATCGCATACGAGAATTTCTGGCAGTAGAACTCAAAAAGTTCGAGGCCATGAGCGGAGTGACGACGGTAGCCGAACACAAGATCATCCTGACTGCCGACCGTCCCATCAAGCAACGGTATTTCCCGCGCAATCCAGCGATGCAGAGCATAATTAACAACGAGATCGACGAGCTCCTCGCGAAGGGATGCATCGAGCCATCCTGCAGCCCACATAGCGCCCCGATCGTGTTAGCTAAGAAAAAGAACGGTAAGTGGAGGCTTTGCGTGGACTACCGGCAGCTCAATGCCAAGTCAGTTTCCGACGCATACCCGCTGCCAAGGATACAGCACATCTTGGACAAACTACGACAAGCGAAATATATAAGTAGCCTCGACCTGAAGAACGGCTACTGGCAAATACCGCTGGAATCAAACAGTCGCCCCTACACGGCTTTCACGGTACCCGGACGCGGCCTGTTCCAGTGGCGTGTCATGCCTTTTGGTTTGCACTCAGCACCCGCAACGTTCCAGAGGGCGCTCGACCAGGTCATTGGGCCAGAAATGGAGCCCCATGCTTTTGCGTACCTGGATGATATTATCGTCATAGGCACAACTTTAGAGGAACACATCCGAAATTTAAGAGAGGTGATGTTACGACTATAGCGCGCCAACCTCAGGATCAATCCAGAGAAGTGTGATTTCTTTAGGAAAGAACTCAAGTACCAGGGCCACGTTGTCAGCGATAAAGGGATCCTCACGGACCCAGAAAAGGTTGCCGCTATTCAGGAACTGAAGCCACCGACCAGCGCGAAAGAAGTACGCCAATACCTAGGAATAGCCTCGTGGTACCGCCGTTTCGTGCCCGATTTCGCCACTATAAGCCAGCCGCTCACCGCCCTGTTAAAGAAAGGCAAGCATTGGAGATGGGGAACCGAGCAGCAAGAAGCCTTCGACATCATCAAACGGAAACTCACTGAAGCACCCATACTTGCATGCCCGGATTTCACGAAAACGTTCACCCTGCAGACGGACGCGAGTAACTACGGCCTGGGGGCAGTGCTGACACAGGAGTTAGAAGAGGGCGAGCGAGTGATCGCTTACGCCAGCCGGAAGCTCAACCAGGCAGAGGCCAACTATTCACCCACCGAAAAGGAGTGTCTGGCCATCGTTTGGGGAATCCGTAAGATGAGGCCATACTTGGAAGGCTACAAATTTTAAGTAATAACCGACCACATGTCACTAAGGTGGCTAAATTCCATTGGGAGCCCTTCTGGCCGCATAGCGTGATGGGCCTTAGAACTACAGCAGCACACCTTCGACATTGAGTATCGTAAGGGAAAGCTCAACCTGGTGGCGGACGCTCTATCTCGACAGCCGCTGGAAGCATTACGATTTACCACGACGACGGAACCACAATGCAAGTGGTGGTACAAGCGGGTCAGCGAGGTACGCACCAACCCGGAGAAATACGCCGACTATACGATACAGGATGGACACTTATACCGCCATATTCCCTGCCGGTCACACGACGAAGAGGCGGTACCATGGAAATTGTGTGTGCCCACACCACTCAGACAGCGAGTGTTACAGGAAAATCATGACATACCAAGCGCGGGACACATGGGTATCCGCCGGACAGTAGCACGAGTCGCCAACCGATACTATTGGCCCGGTATGTTCCGTGACATCAGCCGGTATGTACGTCAATGCGAATCCTGCCAGAAATACAAGGAAACACAACAAAAGCCAGCCGGAAAGATGCTCTCACAGGTAGCCCAGGAACCATTTGCCACGGTCTGCGTCGACTTCGTTGGACCCCTACCACGGTCTACACACGGAAACACCATGTTACTGGTATTTTTCGACCGATTCAGCAAGTGGGTGGAATTGATCCCCATGAGGCGTGCTACCGCAGACGGCCTTCGCCGAGCTTTCAGGGAACGGATACTCGCAAGGTTTGGCGTCCCCAAAGTACTCATATCCGACAACGGCGCACAGTTCTGTAGCACGCTCTGGCAGCGCTACCTTAAGGAAGTTGGCGTACGACAACAATACACCGCACCCTATACTCCCCAAGAAAGCCCAACAGAACGAGCAAACAGGACCATCAAACGGATCATAGCGCAGCTCACCAACTCAAAACATAAGCGATGGGACGACCTCCTCCCGGAAATTGGGCTAGCGATAAATAGTGGTGTCAACGCTTCTACAGGCTACAGCCCAACTTTCCTCGTGCAAGGACGAGAGCCACGACTGCCAGGAGCCCTATTCGATGAAGTCAACGTTGGGACGGGTGCAGCTCTCGCTACGGCCGAGGAGAAGTCCAACAGAATGCAGGAGGCCTTCAGAATAGTGAGGCAGAATATGGAGCGGGCAGCAGTAGATCAAGCACGTCATTACAACCTACGGCGGAGAAAATGGACCCCCGTAGTCGGCGAGTTGGTCCTTGCCAAGGAGCACCACATGTCAAAGGCTGCGGAGGGATTTGCAGCGAAATTGGCACCCAAGTATGATGGCCCTTACCAAATCCTGGGGTATGTCTCCCCAGTAATTGTCAAACTAAGGAAAATCGATAGCGGGAAGGAGAAGACGGCAAGCATTGCCGAACTAAAGGCATACCATTCATCGGAGACCGGAGAGACCACGAAACCAGGAAATAATAAACACAATCGAAATTAAAATAAATTCAGGGGAAAACAAACATATATTAATTAATGTCAAGGATGGGAGGATAAGCAAGCACCGGTCATTCTATCGCAAACCACCGAGGTGACAACACGTTCTTTTGCTACGAATTTCTTGACAAACCAACAATCTACAATGGAGGGTTATAACGCCAAATTATCCAAGAGCGCCAAGCGTATGCGCCAGCGCTACGAGGAGGAGGAAGCAAAACGCCCTAGGGTCGTGCTGCTGGAAGGAGCTACTGGCGCCGACGTCAGCAACGCGCGTGGACCTACACACGCAAACTCGTACGCTGACGTTGCACGCAACATCACACCACTGAAAACTACGGGCGGCGACGTCAACAACATGCGTGCAACTACTCGCGCAAATACGTACGCTGACGTCGCACGGACTATTACACCACCAAATGCTGCGAACACCGACGCCAACGGCACGCGTACTACGGAACAAGACCGAGCAGCGATCGCTGCCTACGCCAGCGCCGCCGGTAGGCAGGCACACGCAGACGCCCCGAACGCGACCGCCGACGATATGCGCCCCGCAGCAGGCGCAACCGCTCAGGACGCCGACAGTGATCCCAAGGCAGCCGTATACGCCGTTCGTATAGCTGCGGCAAACGCAGCCACCATCGTAGCGAACGCCCGACGCGCTTCCGTCTCGTACGCGCAGACAGCACGCATAGTCACGGCGAACACAGCTATCGCCGGATCCATAGCCAGACGCGCAATTGCTTCGTTTGCGAACGCCACAATCGCAGCAGTACGGGAGGTTGCCTCGGTCGAGGCCGACATGCCAACAACCGGACCACCGACAACAACCAACATCCTGGGAAGGGTACGGGTAGACCAGGCCGCCACAATTTGCAAGGGCAATGCCAACCGGCCACATAGCCCAATAAAACAGGACGACACGATCGAGCTATCATCGGACGATGAGCAATTAGCGCAGGAGAAGGAAGGGCCGGAGATAAGTTTCCCACCGGGACCACGAGGTATCGCACTCTACGCGACCGATCTCCGTTCCCTCGAGGGAAGCCGCTGGCTCACCGACACGGTCATCGACGCGTGGGCAAAGGAACTGGAGATCATGTACGGCCAACAGGGTACAACATTAAGCCCATTCGTAATTTGGCAACTCACCCAGAAGGATAACGAGGATGAAAACCATCGGTGCATACACCGATGGCTGCGGAATACGGACCTGTTTGGTAAGCGCATCATACTGGCACCCCACAATGTATCGAACCATTGGTACTTACTGGCGCTAGCGAATCGGGAAATGACCCACCACGTGGCTGATGTGGAGTGCTGACAAGAGCGCTACATATGGATAGCCGATTCCAGGGTCAGGGGCAAGGTCACATACGCGACTGAGGCGTGGCTGAAGTTCCTGCGGTGGGAGTACCAGCAGAGATACGGGAGTTCGGACTTCATGGCCCAGGAGTTACAGTTAGCCGTGCCGCAGCAGAGCAATGACAACGACTGTGGCATATACGTGCTGGAAAGCATCGACAGAGTCCTACGCTATACAGGACGGCGAGAAGGGGGACCTGGGCTCATACAGCAGCCGTTTACTGAGGAGATGGCAGCCCGGAAACGCGCAGAAATCTTAGCCACGGGGGGGAGTGTGAGGACCAAATATAATCCATTAATTTGGCCCACACAAAACCACCACCCCATAACACAGGAGCAGTACTACAGACAACACGAGACACAAACAAGTCTCTGAAACATCATAAAAACACGATTAGCAACATTGCCAACACAACACGGGACACAAACAAGTGTCAGAAACATCACTAGAGCAACAAGTTGCCGCAACACGCCACAGCAACACCGCAACCATGGCAACGCAACGAACTATACTAGCAACATCAAGAGCATTGGCTATAAAAAGGGCAACACGAGAAGAGAGGAGTCAGTCAGCACGCGGTTGTGGTTGCGACCGGAGCTACTATTGGAGCGCTCTGGAAGGCATATCGGTTTTGACCATTGCAAGCCAGTGCGTTTCATAGGTGGAAGCCGTGGACTGAAGATTGTGGGTAAGCAGGTTTTGACCGCTCTACAACGCTTTAGATCACGCTTGCTCCCTCGCAAGCAAACGCCCTCCACAGCATCGTGATCCCGCGCTCAGCCAAACGTCGTCCGCGGGTGAAGTACGTCGGCAACCGCAGTAGGGGTGAGTCGAGGTGAAACGCAACAACGTGACTGTACCGAGGCTAACGGATCTCACATAACGGGGCGCAAAGTTGCGACTGTCACCTGAGCAGCAATTGAAGGGCATCTGAAAGGCGTATCGGTTTTGACCATCGCAAGACAGTTCCCGTCATAGGAGAGAGCCGTGGGTTGAGGATTGTGGGTAAGCTGGTTTTGACCGCTCTACAACGCCTTAAACTACGCTCGCGAATTTATATGAAAACGAAGTGAATTTATATGAAAACGATTTGCAAGGCGCTCCGAAATACAAATTCATTGCAAACGAACCTTGGACACGGCGAGTATACCCCAGCAGTTACTGAAGAAGCACCGGGGCAAGGAAAAGCTTCGTTACAGTAGATTCAGGGAGTTTTGTGGAGCATAAGTAAGTTATAATTGCATCCCAATTTGTGATGTCAATATTATGACATTGTAGCGCAGAAATGCAATTGTTTATCTCCCGTTGCAATTTTTTGATTGAGGTTCCACACTCCTGTTCGACTGCCGTCAGATTAAATAAAAGTTTTAGTTGTTTGTTGACGAGGATACGTTTATTTTCGTACCTGTCGCTTAAGTTTTTCCAGGCGGTTGCAAAACCCTCGTTTGTTAATGAGCACCTTCCCACTCTTTCTTTTGCCTCCCCTTGAGTTTTTTGTTTTAGATAATATAATTTCTCGACATCTTTCAGATCAGTATTGTGGATGTATATCGCCGTGAACATATCTCTAAAGGCTGGCCAGGAAAGGTAGTCGCCTTTAAATACATCGGTGTCACAAGGCAGCAGCCGCATTTTATGTCCACGGCGCGAAGAGTCTTCATCCTTTACTTCATCCTTTGCCGGCTGTGGGGTGATAGCTTCGGCTTCAGCCGCCACAGCAGACATGCATTGCAGATAGCATGCGAAGCCACTTTTATTCTTCTTTCTTAGTGAGCTGAGCTCGTCTTTGGACAGCTCAGAATTGCTGAGAAGACTTTCATATGTGGACTTGGTCTTCTTCCATAGCGCCCTTAGCTCCTCTTGCAGTAGTGCAAGGGTGTGCTTGTTCCGGGATTCGGCCGGGGCAGAGTTGAAATCTTTCTCAAACTCCACTATGGAATCAGCCAATCTAATATATGTCTCCATTGCTTTAATTAATCTGAATATTTTGTTTCTTTGAAGGTGTCGAGCTTGGAGGTAAACGACTTAGTGGCGTTGGTGTAAATGTAACCACAGCAAAAATTATCAATGTGTTTTGTGTTTTTTTTTTTCGAACATAGTCCAGCTATCACTCCTGCTGTGATTGTGCTGTATAAGTGAAATATTTAAAAACACACGGATTGAAATTCTGATCTGATTGTATGTGTTAACACAGATAGCAATCTTATGTCAATTTAGTGATAAGCAAAAATTTGAATCAGATGTAAATCTTGACGTGAATGTAATGTGTGGCCAGTGATATGAACCACAGATAGAAATCCTGACGAGGATTTAATGTGTATACAGTGATATAGATAGAAATCCTGACGAGGATTTAATGTGTATGTAAATGTGATATCAAATGTGTACAAAGTGATATCAAACACAGATAGAAATCCTGACGAGGATTTAATGTGTATGTAGTGATATGCAGCACAGATAGAAATCCTGAAAGGTTCTAGTGTGTACAAAGTGATATCAAAGACAGATAGAAATCCTGACGAGGATTTAATGTGTCTACAGTGATGTGCAATGCAGAGAAGAGAAATCGTCTGCAAATATTTAATGTGTCTAAAGGGTGTATTGGACACAGATAGAAATATTTTCTGAAAACTTAGCGTGTCTAAAAAAAGTTTAAAAAACGCAGATGTAATTCCGATGTGGATATAGTGTGTCAACCTCGAGATTTGAACCACAAATCGAAATCCTGTGGATTTAATGTGTGTAATTCTAGAAATTTGAACCACAGATAGAAATCCCAATGAGGATTTAATGTGTATGCAAAAAGTGTGATGTGAACGCTGATGAGTATCCTCGAGTAGCCAACCAGGGTATCTTTCCCAACCAAAAGAAATAAATTTTGTATATTCAACTTGACATGGAATACGTACAATTTAAAATATTTATTAAGAAAAGAGTGTGAAAAATACAGCTATATAATATGAGGTGATATAGTTTAATTGTGTGATCAAGCCACTAGCCACCCAACGTAGTGATACTTTTTGGCTTTTGGTATTATTTCAGCTCTCAAATTGCTTAATAAAGCGAATTCCGTGATAGACAAGCTCAGGCTATCAACCAAGTGAAAATATGGTTCCTGTAGCAAGTTTTTGTCAACGTATGTGACGACGAGGGGTACAACACAGTGCAGTGATGAATGTGAAAAAAAAACTAAAAAAAATTCACTGACTGTCTGCCTTGAGCGGTGTCGAGTAACCCTTACCACTGGTGGGGGGAATTACCCGATCGTCAAAAGGCGATTGGTGTGTTTAAAACCACGAAATCAAACAATTTCACTTGCTTTGCCCTTTTGTCTATCACGGAATGCACCTTCCGTACGTAAAATCACGTAAATAAAAAAAATTGTGTGCAACCAAGCAACCACGTACCTTGTGTTTTTAGTTGATCGATGGGCAGCGATGTGTTGATGTGATGGACTGTAGAGTGATAACAAATTGTGATGATGGTATGATGCGCTGATGCTCTTGACGGATTGTATGTAATGTTGATGAGTAATGAGATGATGTGTTGAAGCTATTGGATTGTATGCGATAATAATGTACTGTGTGATTATGTGATCTCTATGCTAATGGACTGTATGTGATGTTGATTAGTGGACTGTTTGATGTTGTGATGTCGATGTATGCTACTGTTGATGTGATGCTAATGGACTGTGTTTGATGATGTGATTTCGATGTGATGAATCGACTGTATGTGTGTGTGTGTGTGATAGCGAGTTGCCAAAAATGTTGTGGGTTTCTCGTCGGCTTTTGATGATTTTATTATAATAGACTCCTTTAAAAAGATGTATCAAATTTCCAAATTTGCCGGTTTCTTTGGTTTTACGGGTGTTTTCTTTCACAATCTTAATTTCCTCGGCGCGTAAGGACCAATGGATGGCTTCCGGGATCCTGTCAGGGTTATTTCGGCACTTTTTCGGTATCATTTGGGGTTCTTCCGGCATCATTTCTGAATGGTTTTCGGGATCCGTCCGGAATACCGTCAGTGTCATTTCGGGAGTTTTTTGAGACTATTTCGGGATCGTTTGAGAACCCTTCCGGCATCATTTCTGGATGGATTTCGAGATCAGTCCGGGATCCCGTCAGGGTAATTTCGGGACTATTTCGGGACCCTTCCGGGATCATTGCTGTATGGTTTTCGGGACCCCGTCAGGGTAATTTCGGCACTTTCTCGGTATCATTACTGAAAGGCTTTACGGACCTCGTCAAGGCAATTCCGGGACTTTATCGGGATCAGTTGGGGACCCTTCCGGCATCATTTCTGGATTGTTTTCGGGATTTGTCCGGGATCCCGTCGGGATCATTTCGGGACTATTTTGGTATCATTTTGGAAACCCTTTCGGGATCATTTAAGGACTCTGCGAAACCGATAGTTCAGAACGGCTACACGGAGTTTGATGAAATTTTGGAAACAGATAGACAATAGTCTACTGGCAAAATTTGTTTCGAAAATGGATTATAACTTTACGTAGACTGACCTCCACCCATATTACAAACTCAATGGGTCAAATAAGTCGGGGGCTTACAAAGTGAGCAGTGACACCCTCCGTCTCCTCACACCCCCATTCATTTTGGGTCCCTTCCGTAATCATTTCTGGATGGTTTTCGGGATCCCGGCGGGGCTATTTCGGGATCATTTGGGGTATCTTCCGTCACCATTTCTGGACGGTTTTCGGAATCCGTCCGAAATCCCCTCGGGGTCATTTCGGGACTTTTCCTCGACTAATACGGAATCATTTGGGGACCTTTTCAGCATAATTTCTGGATATTTTTCGGTATCCGTCCGGGATCCCTTCGTGGTCATTTCGGGACTTTTTTGGGATCATTTGGGGTCCCTTCCGGAATCATTTCTGGATGGTTTTCGGGGTCATCACGAGATCATTTGGGGACCTCTTCGGCATCATTTCTGGATGGTTTTCAGGATCCGTCCGGGGACTATTAGGGGATCATTTGGGGACATTTCCGGCATCATTTCTGGACAGTTTTCGGGATCCCGTCGGGGTCATTTCGGGATCATTTGGGGTACCTTCCGGCATCATTTCTAGATGGTTTTCGGTATCCGTTCGGGATCCCGTCGGGGTCATTTCGGAAATTTTTTGGGACTAATACGGGATCATTTGGGCAGCCGTTCGGCATCATTTCTGGATGGCTTACGGGATCCGTACGGGATCCCGTCAGGGTCATTTCGGGACTTCTTCGGGATACATCCGGGATCCCGTCGGGATCATTTCGGGACTTTTTCGGGGCTAATACGGGATCATTTGGGGATCCTTCCGGCATCACTTCTGGATAGTTTTCGGGATCCGTCCGCGATTCCGTCGGGGTAATTTCGGAACTCTCTCGGGACTATTTCGGTATCACTTTGGAACCCTTCTGGATGGTTTTCGGGATACATTGGCATCATTTCTGGATGGTTTTCCGGATCCGTCCGGGATCCCTTTCAGGGTTATTTCGCGACTTTTTCGGGACTATTCCGGGATCATTTCCAGATTGCTTTCGGGATCCATCGGCATCATTTCTGGATGGTTTTCGGGATCCGCCCGGGATCCCGTAGGGGTAATTTTTTGGGGATCCTTCCGGGATCCCGTCAGGCTTATTTTGGGACCTTTTCAGGACTATGTCAGGCTCATCTCGGGACTTTTACGGGATCATTTCTAGATGGTTTTTGGGATCCCATCTGGGCAATTTCGGGACTTTTTCGGGATCATTTGAGAACCCTTCCGGCATCATTTCTGGATGGATTTCGAGATCAGTCCGGGATCCCGTCAGGGTTATTTTGGGAACTTTTCTGGACTATTCCGGTATAATTTCTAGATGGCTTTCGGGATCCGTCCGCGATTCCGTCGGGGTAATTTCGGAACTTTCTCGGGATTATTTCGGTATCACTTTGGCACCCTTCTGGATGGTTTTCGGGATACATCGGCATCATTTCTGGATGGTTTTGCGGATCCGTCCGGGATCCCTTTCAGGGTTATTTCGCGACTTCTTCGGGACTATTCCGGGATCATTTCTAGATTGCTTTCGGGATCCATCGGCATCATTTCTGGATGGTTTTCGGGATCCGCCCGGGATCTCGTAGGGGTAATATTGGGACTTTTTCGGGATCACTTTGGGACTCTTCCGGGATCATTACTGTATGGTTTTCGGGACCCCGTCAGGGTAATTTCGGCACTTTCTCGGTATCATTACTGAAAGGCTTTAGGGACCTCGTCAAGGCAATTCCGGGACTTTATCGGGATCAGCTGGGGACCCTTCCGGCATCATTTCTGGATTGTTTTCGGGATTTGTCCGGGATCATTTCGGGACTATTTTGGTATCATTTTGGGACCCTTTCGGGATCATTTAAGGACTCTGCGAAACCGATAGTTCAGAACGGCTACACGGATTTTGATGAAATTTTGGAAACAGATAGACAATAGTCTACTGGCGAAATTTGTTTGGAAAATGGAAGGGGAAAGTCCCACGACCCTTCGAACAATTTTTTTAATAGTTTTTACACATAACTTTACGTAGACTGACCTTCACCAATATTACAAAATCAATGGGTCAAATAAGTCGGGGGCAGTGAGCAGTGACACCCTCCGTCTCCTCACACCCCCATTCATTTTGGGTCCCTTCCGTAATCATTTCTGGATGGTTTTCGGGATCCCGGCGGGGCTATTTCGGGATCATTTGAGGTATCTTCCGTCACCATTTCTGGATGGTTTTCGGAATCCGTCCGAAATCCCGGCGGGGTCATTTCGGGACTTTTCCTCGACTAATACGGAATCATTTGGGGACCTTTTCGGCATAATTTCTGGATGTTTTTCGGTATCCGTCCGGGATCCCTTCGTGGTCATTTCGGGACTTTTTTGGGATCATTTGGGGTCCCTTCCGGAATCATTTCTGGATGGTTTTCGGGGTCATCACGAGATCATTTGGGGACCTCTTCGGCATCATTTCTGGATGGTTTTCAGGATCCGCCCGGGGATCATTTGGGGACATTTCCGGCATCATTTCTGGACAGTTTTCGGGATCCCGTCGGGGTCATTTCGGGATCATTTGGGGTACCTTCCGGCATCATTTCTAGATGGTTTTCGGTATCCGTTCGGGATCCCGTCGAGGTCATTTCGGAAATTTTTTGGGACTAATACGGGATCATTTGGGCAGCCGTTCGGCATCATTTCTGGATGGCTTACGGGATCCGTACGGGATCCCGTCAGGGTCATTTCGGGACTTCTTCGGGATACATCCGGGATCCCGTCGGGATCATTTCGGGACTTTGTCGGGGCTAATACGGGATCATTTGGGGATCCTTCCGGCATCACTTCTGGATGGATTTCGGTATCTGTACGGGAACCCATTAGGGTAACTTCGGGATAATTTGAGGACTCTTTCTGTATTATTTCGGGATCATTTGGGGACCCTTCCGGCATCAATTCTTGATCGTTTGCCGCATCCATCAGGGTCATTTCGGAACCATGTTGGGATCATTTGGGGACCCTTCCGAAGTCATTTCTGGATCCCTCCGGGATGCCGTAGGAGTCATTTCGAGATTTTTTTTGTTACTTTTTCGGGATAGTTTTGGGACCCTTCCGGGATCATTTCTGGATCCGTGCGGGATTCCTTCATTTCCAAACTATTTCCGGACTTTGGGACCCTTCCGCAATCATTTCTGTATGGTTTTCGCGATCCGTCGTGGATCCCATTTGGGGTAATTTCGGAACTTTTTCTGGACTATGTCGGGATAATTTAGGAACCCTTTCTGGTTGGTTTTTGAAATCTGTCCGGGAGCCCGTCAGGGTAATTTTGGAACTTTTTCTGGACTATTTCGGGATCATTTTGGTACCCTTCAGGGATCATTTCTTTGTGGTTCTCTGGATAAGTCTAGAATCGTGTCGTTGTAATTTCGGGTTTTTTTGGGACTATTCCGGGAACTTTTGGAGATCCTTCCGGGACATTTCTGGATGGTTTTCGGGATCCGTCCGCGATAGCGTTGGGTTCATTTCGTGGCTTCTTCTGGATGATTTCGGGATCATTTGGGGATCCTATTAGGTTATCAGCTCATTTGGTTCTTTTTTTACTCAATAAAAAAAAAAAATGCATTAGACAGAAAAAATGTTTAAACAGATAACTTGATCAGCAGGCTAACGTGAATAGCCCATATATTTCATTTTCTCCTTGCGGACGGGGCCGCGGGTAAAGGCTAGTATATTATCAATGGGAAAGTTTGGATGTTTGTGTGTCCAGACGTTTGCTTTGTGACTCAATCACCCAAGAACGGCTGGACGGATTTGGATGAAATTTGGCACACAGATAGCCAATAGTCTAGAAGGACCTATTAGCTATCAGACGAATTCTAAATATTCTCGCGGAATTTTGTTCTCACGGATTTTTTTATTCCCGCGGAAAAATTCCTCCAATTCTTTTTTCCTAGGGAGAAGAATAATTGGGGAATAGGAATTTCGAATTTTTGAAGTAAGCTGTTTTGTCAATTGAAATTTCGTTGCGCATTTCTTATTTTGTTTAAAAAACTTTAAAGTTTAATTATTGTTGCCAATTTGTTTGAAATTAAGAAATAAGGTATAAACAATGCACATTATTGCATTTCATGTGATATTCACTGAAATGAGTAATGAATTAGTGCTACAGCAACATCAACAGAGGAGGAGCATAAGAAGAAGAACACAAATCCGCCGGAGTTGTCTGCATTCATTCTACAAAGCAATTTTCTGGCGGCCAAGTCGAGTTGAGTTCGCCTTTCGCCATATGCCAAAATCTATTTAAGCCTTCTTAAAAAATCCTTGCGCAATTTCTGGATGGCTGCATCAAATATGCGAAGAGCTCTTCCGTTGCTTATGATATATCTTTCGACTTAAAGAATATTGTGATTGTTGTTGTTGTTGTATTAACAGTGAGAACATTGTGGTAGAATGTAAATACATATTTTAGCACAAATTTACAAATAAGTGTTCTTTCTTAAAATAACCAATTTCCTTTAACTATTTTGATGCATTCCCTTTAATTTAACTAGTGAAAAAACGCCTATGAAATGGCAGAGAAATCTCCCTCTCCCTCACATTCATAATACCTACTTTTCTCCCATAACCGGTTTCCGCTTTTTCGAACATTGTTCAAATTTACAAATAAGTGTTCTTTCTTAAAATAACCAATTTCCTTTAACTATTTTGATGCATTCCCTTTAATTTAACTAGTGAAAAAACGCCTATGAAATGGCAGAGAAATCTCCCTCTCCCTCACATTCATAATACCTACTTTTCTCCCATAACCGGTTTCCGCTTTTTCGAACATTGTTCAGAATAGGAGGAAAGGGAGAAGTGAAAAAACTCACAAGGAATTTTTATTTAGAATACGAGGAATGGGAGAAGGGAAAAAACTCGCACGGAATTTTTGTTTAGAATTGGGCTGTATATGTTTTTGAAAAGCGGGGAGTTCCCCGCCCCCTAGGAACAGTTATAATTTAATTATTAAATTTTTTCGTCTTTGTGGCTGAATCACGCCAGAACGGCCACACGGATTTTGATGAAATTTGGACAGAGACAATAGTTTACTGGCGAAATTTTTTTCGAACATGGAAAGAGGGCGGGGATCCCACGACCCCTCCGAATAATTACTTTTTAACAATTTTTACACATTATAACTTTACGTATACTGACTTTCACCAATATTACAAACCCAATGGGTCAAATAAGTCTAGGGCTTACAAAGTGAGCAGTGACACCCTCCATCCCTCTCCCCCTCCTCTTCCCCCTGGTGCAAAATTTATAAAGTGTTATAACTCTATATAAATTTTCTCCTATATCAATAATTTTTCGTATCTGGCTCATACAGATCGAGATCTAAACAATTTTGGAAAAACGATCGGTGGTGCTCTTCATCTCTTTCTGCCTTCCTCCCTCCTTAAATTGTTTTTATTAGCACGCTCTTATTAGCTTTATCTGTATGTTTGTTTCTAACTCTTCATTCGCTTCAACGCGCCTGCTGCTTATTAACATGCCGTCAGGGTCATATCGAGATCCTTCTGGGATCATTTCTGGATGGTTTTTCGGGAATATTTCTGGATCATTTTGGGACTCTTCCGGGGTCATTACTGTATAGTTTTCGGGATCCGTCCGGGATCCAGTCGGGGTTATTTTGGGACTTTTTCGGGACTATTCCGGGATCATTTCGGGACTATTTCGGGATAATTTGGGGACCCTTCCGGCATCATTTCTGGTTAGGTTTCGGGATCCGTCCGGCATCCCGTCGGGGTAATTTCGGGAATTTTTCTGGACTATATCAGGGTAATTTCGAGACTATTTCGGAATCATTTTGGGACCCTTCCGGGAAAATTGCTGAATGACTTAGGGGATACGTCCGGGATCCCGCCGGAGTTATTTCGGGATTTTTTCGAACTATTCCGGGATCATTTTGGGGATCCTTCCGGTATCAATTCTGGATGACTTTCGGGATCCCGACTTTCGGGACTTTCCGAGATAATTTGGGGATACTTCCGGCATCATTTCTGGATAGTTTTCGGGATCCGTCCGCGATTCCGTCGGGGTAATTTCGGTACTCTCTCGGGACTATTTCGGTATCACTTTGGCACCCTTCTGGATGGTTTTCGGGATACATCGGCATCATTTCTGGATGGTTTTCCGGATCCGTCCGGGATCCCTTTCAGGGTTATTTCGCGACTTTTTCGGGACTATTCCGGGATCATTTCTAGATTGCTTTCGGGATCCATCGGCATCATTTCTGTATAGTTTTCGGGATCCGCCCGGGATCCCGTAGGGGTAATTTCGGGACTTTTTCGGGATCACTTTGGGACCCTTCCGGGATAATTCCCGGAAGGATCCCGTCAGGGTTATTTTGGGACCTTTTCAGGACTATGTCAGGCTCATCTCGGGACTTTTACGTGATCATTTCTAGATGGTTTTCGGGATCCCATCTGGACAATTTCGGGACTTTTTCGGGATCATTTGGGGACCCTTCCGGCATAATTTCTGGATGGTTTTCGTTATCCGTCCGGGATCCCGTCAGGGTCATTTCGAGACATTTTCGGGATCATTTGTGAACCCTTCCGGCACCGTTTCTGGGTGGTTTTCGGGATCCGTCCGGGGTCCTGTCTGGGTAATTTCGGGACTTTTACTGGACTATTTCGGGATAATTTACGGTTCCTTCAGAGATCACTTCTGGATGGTTTTCAGGATCCGTCCGGGATACCGGCTCGGTGAATTCGGGCCTTTTTCGGGACCCCTCCGGGATCATTTCTGGACAGTTTTCGACAGTATTCCGGGATCATTTGGGGATCCTTCCGGGATAATTTCTGGATGGTTTTGGGATACGTCCGGGATCCCGTAAGGGTCATTTCGTGACTTTTTCTGGATTATTTCGGGTTCATTTGGAAAGCCTGCTGGCATCAGTTCTGTATGGTTTTCGGGATCAATCTGGTATCCCGTCAGGGCCATGTCGCGATCATTTGGGGACTGTTTAGGGATCATATCTGGATAGTTTCTGGGATCCGTCCGGGATTATTTCGTGATAATTTGGGGATCCTTCCCGATCATTTCTGAATGGTTTTCGGAATCCGTCCGGGATCCCGACGAGGTCATTGCGCGACTTTTTCTGGATTATTTCAAGATCATTTGGGGACCCTTCTGAGATAATTTCAGAATCCGCCCGTGATCCCGTCAGGGTCATTTGGGAACATTTTTGGGACTACTCCAGGTTCCTTTGGGGATCCTTCCTGTATCATTTCTGGATGGCTTCCGGGTCCTGTCAGGGTTATTTCGGCACTTTTTCGGTATCATTTGGGGTTCTTCCGGCATCATTTCTGAATGGTTTTCGGGATCCGTCCGGAATACCGTCAGAGTCATTTCGGGAGTTTTTTGAGACTATTTCGGGATCGTTTGAGAACCCTTCCGGCATCATTTCTGGATGGATTTCGAGATCAGTCCGGGATCCCGTCAGGGTCATTTCGGGACTATTTCGGGACCCTTCCGGGATCATTACTGTATGGTTTTCGGGACCCCGTCAGGGTAATTTCGGAACTTTCTCGGTATCATTACTGAAAGGCTTTAGGAACCTCGTCAAGGCAATTCCGGGACTTTATCGGGATCAGTTGGGGACCCTTCCGGCATCATTTCTGGATTGTTTTCGGGATTTGTCCGGGATCCCGTCGGGATCATTTCGGGACTATTTTGGTATCATTTTGGGACCCTTTCGGGATCATTTAAGGACTCTGCGAAACCGATAGTTCAGAACGGCTACACGGAGTTTGATGAAATTTTGGAAACAGATAGACAATAGTCTACTGGCAAAATTTGTTTCGAAAATGGAAGGGGGAGGTCCCACGACCCTTCGAACAATTACCTTTTAATAGTTTTTACACATTATAACTTTACGTAGACTGACCTTCACCAATATTACACACTCAATGGGTCAAATAAGTCGGGGGCTTACAAAGTGAGCAGTGACACCCTCCGTCTACTCACACCCCCCCCCTCCCCTTGCCCCTCTCCCCACCGGTGCAAAATCTACAAATTGTTATATCTCAATATACATTTTCTCCTAAATCAATAATGTTTGGTATCTGGCCCATACAGATCGAGATCTAAACAATTTTGGAAAAACGATCGGTGGTGCTCTCCGTCTCCTCTTCCTTCAATTGTTTTTATCAGCACGCTTTTATTAGCTTTAACTGTATGTTTGTTTGTAACCCTTCATTCGCTTCAACGCGCCTACTGCCTTATTAACATGCTTTTATAATTAGCTTCGCCTTATTTGTAATCCCATGAGGGCCATATCGAGACCCTTCCGGCATCATTTCTGGATGGGTTTCGGGATCCATCCGGCATCCCGTCGGGGTCATATCGGGACTATTTCCGTATCATTTTGGGACCCTTCCGGGATCATTTCTGGGTAGTTTTCGGGATCCGTCCTGCAGCTCGTCGGGGTAGTTTCGGGACTTATTCTGGACTATGTCAGGGTCATTTCTGGGCATTTACGGGATCATTTCTGGATGGTTTTCGGGATCCGTCTGACATCCCGTCGAGATTATTTCGGGACCTTTTCGGGACTATCTTAGGATCATTTTGGGACCCTTCCGCATAATTTCTGGATGATTTTCGGTATACGTTCGGGATCCCGTCGGGGTTATTTCGGGACTATTCAGGGATCATTTGGGGATCCTTCCGTTATCATTTCTGGATGACTTTCGGGACTATTTTGGGATCCTTCCGGGATCAGTTCGGGATGGTTTTTGGGATCCCGTTAGGGTAAATTCGGGACTTTTTCGGGACCCTTCCGGCATCATTTCAGGATGATTTTCGCGATCCGTACACGATCCCGTCAGGGTCATTTGGGGACCTTTCCGGCATAATTTCTGGATAGTTTTTGGGATCTGTCCGGGATATCGTCGGGATAATTTAAGGACTCTTCGAAACAGGTACTTCAGCACACATGCCTTTTTAAATTATGAGCTTTTATGGCCAAAGATTTGTTGCAAGTTATTCGTAATTAAAATTCGGTATGTTTTATCTTTATATCTAACCCAGCTTTTTCGTTCTATTTTTGATTTTTTAAATGAATCCTGTAACGAACTGTTATAACTATAATTAACCTTTTTGTAACATTTTAACCAACTAAATACCAGAAAAAGCTACATTATTTTCATCTGAAAAATTCATTTGGTTTTAGCTAATTGTAGTTTCACTCCTTTGTTCTATGAATAGTAATTCCTTCACCCCTGTCATATCAATTAATTTAACTTAAAAACAATATGTATATTTTTAATTCGAAAAAACTATATTGTACTACTCACGTAAGCGTGCCTTTCATTACATTAACAAAAATAATTTTTAAACAGATAACTTGATAAGCAGGCTAACGCGAATAGCCCATATATTTTATATATATTTTATTTTCTCCTTGCGGACGGGGCCGCGGGTAAAAGCTAGTATAATTTATAAATGGGATAATTATTATAATTTATAAATGGAAAGTTTGGATGTTTGTATGTTTGGATGTCCAGACGTTTGTCTTTGTGAGACAATCACGCAAGAACGGCTGGACGGATTTGGATGAAACTTGGCATACATATAGCCAATAGTCTAGAAGGATTTACTAGCTATATTCTTTTGAAAAGGGAGAGGTCCCGCCCCCTAGGAACAGTTATAATTTAATTATTGTATTTTTTCGTTTTTGTGATTGAATCACTCTAGAACAGCTGCACGGATTTTGATGAAATTTGGGACACAGATAGACAATAGTCTACTGGCGAAATTTTTTTGAAAATAGAAAGGAGGGCGGTCCTCCCACGATAATTTTGGAAAAACGATAAGTGGTGCTCTCCTTCTCCTCACGCCATCCGCCCTCCTTCAATTGTTTGTATTAGCACGCTTTTATTAGCTTTATCTGTATGTTTCTATGTAACTCTTCATTCGCTCCAACGCGCCTGCTGCCTTATTAACATGGTGTTATGATTAGCTTCACCTTATTTGTAATCCCGTTAGGGTAATATCGAAACCCTTCCGGGATCATTTCTGGATGGTTTTCGGGATCGGTCCGGGATTACGCCGGGGTAATTTCGGGACTTTTTCGGGACTATTTGGGACCCTTTCGGGATCATTTTTGTATAGTTTTCGGAATCCGTCCGGGATCCCGTCGGGGTGATTTTGAGACATTTTCAGGACTATTCCGGGATCATTCCGGGACTATTTCGCCATCATTTGGGGACCCTTACGGCATCATTTCTGGATGGGTTTCGGGATAAGTCTGGTATCCCGTCGCGTTATTTTCGGGATCATTTGCGTACCTTTGAGAGATAAATTCTTGATGGTTTCCGGGATTAAGCATGAAAACAAATACCAGCAGGATGGCCTAGTGGTTAAAGGCTACTGCAGTTTCACCATGTGATTCACGGTTCGAATCCCGGTGAAACCTTTGATAACATTACAAAATTGCCTGATGATGATTACGTTGGCGGTTTTCGAAATGGGTCCATCGCAATATGCCAGTAAATGTTTCTTTCTTTTCAGTTTCTCTTAGAAAACATAATTTTTGTCTAATGTATTTTATTTTTGTAATAGAGTAAAAAAAAGAACCAAATGAGCTGATAACCGGAAAGGCACGCTTACATGAATAGTACAATACAGTTTTTTCGAATTAAAAGAATATATTTTGTTTTTAAGTTAAATTAATTGATACGACAAGGGTGAAGGAATTACTATTCATAGAACAAAGGAGTGAAACTACAATTAGCTAAACCCAAAGAGAATTTTTTAGATGAAAATAGTGTTGTTTTTTCGGGTATATAGTTGGTTAAAATATTACAAAGAGTAGACTATTGTCTGTATCCCAAATTTCATTAAAATCTGTGTAGCCATTCTGGCATGATTCAGTCACAAAGACGAAAAAATATAATAATCAAATTATAACTGTTCCTAGGGGGCGGAGACCCCCCTTCCCCCTTTTTCAAAAACATATAGCTAGTAGATCCTTATAGACTATTGGCTATATATTATTGGCTGCGTCATAGTTGCGTTCGTGCCGAACAGACGTGTTTTATCTCGCTCTGTTTTTTATTATTTTCGTCCAGTTTTTATTTATTTATTTTACCTATTACGATATCTGGTGTAATGGATAAATATTGTGCCAAGTGTGACAAGCATTTTTCGCGTTCGGATACCCTTATTGTGCCTTGTGGTGGCGTTTGCAAGAAAGTCTACCATCGTTCTTGCTGTGAAGGCAACTTTTCAGAGTACGACGTGAATTTGCTTATGAAGAACCGCCACCTAAGTTATATGTGCGCGGATTGCCTAAACGCCTACGGCAAGCTTTGTAACGCCTATGACGCTGTATTGGCATCCCATAAAGCTACAATGGAGTCCACAATGCTTGCCTTTGACCTTAAATTTAAGGATTTGTTTGCGGAGATGGCTGATATAAAAAGTGTCATCAAAAAACATTTTCAAGATAATGAAGACGACTCTAACAAAAACAATGAAAGGTGTGTGGAGGTGATGGCTGATGGCATAAATAAAATAAAAAATGTTGTTAGCACTATCACTAATCCGAACTCGTTGAGTAGTGGTAATATTAGTTGCGCGCTCAAACCGCATACTCTATCGATTTCACCTACACTAATGCAGCCATGTATACATTGCCACTTGCTCGCCCGATCACCTGTTTATGCAAGTCCAATTTCTGCTGATAACAATAGTGAGCCTTTTTGCGTACACTCAGCCACCCCCTCGCATGATTTCAAAACGCAAATGTCTTATGCTAAACGATTGACAGCACCTGTTAATACTGATGATATTCTCAATACAACTGTTATCCCCAGTGCTGCTGCTAGTTTTGCAATGTCTAGTAAGAACAAGACTCCAGCTTCAAAAAACAAAGTGAATGCTGTTGGGGACAGCACTAATTCTGTTAATGCGGATGATTCTGATGGTGTTAATGTTCCTGTACCTGTTAATACTGCTGATATTCCCAATACAACTGTTAACCCTGCTGCTGCTAACATTGCAATGTCTAGTAAGAACAAGACTCCAGCTTCAAAAACAAAGCGAAGGCTGTTGGGAACAGCACTAATTCTGTTATTGCTGATGATTCTGATGCTGTTAATGTTCCTGCTATTCAACCCAATTCTGGCAATGATTCGACTGCTGTAACAACAACCGCACTCGCAGCCCCAATCACAGCCCCTGTTTCTTAATCGGTTGCTTTAGAAATTGGTGCTCCTAGGGAGGTGACTGCTGTTCCCTCCCGTAGGTCCATTTTTGTATCACGGCTCCACGCATCGCTGACGGAAGCTGATATATCTAACTACGTATGCTCAAAGCTTGGTGTTGAACTTAACAGCAATATTAATGTTTATAAATTTAATTTTAAGTCTGGGAGAGAGATCTCTTCTTTCAGAATCTTAGTTTCTGACACATTTTTTGATAGGGTAATCGATTCTACTTTCTGGCCGAAGCACTCTGTGGTGCATTTGTTTACTAGAAAGTCGAACCGTGACCGCGCTACTTTAAATGCATCAAAAAACTTGCCAGACAACACTCCAGAAGTGGTACAAACTTAAATTATGTCTTATCAAACGTAAATTATATCTCACTTAGTATATTTTATCAGAACGTTAGGGAGTTGAATACCAAACTAACGGAAATTTTTCTACGGAATCATGAGAGTTCTTATGATGTACTCGCTTTTACTGAGACTAGCTAAAACCAACAGTTTTTAATGCTGACGTTTTATCGAGTTCGTTTCAAGTATTTACAAAAGACCGACTGGCCAGAGCTGGTGGAGGTGTGTTAATTGCCGTTCACACTAGGTTTTCCGCGGAGGAACTACATTTTCCTGACTTTGAGGATGCTCACCTTCTTTGTGTAAGAGTAAAACTTTCCTCAACCTACAAATATTTTATAGCCAACTACGTTCCCCCACAATGTGACATTTCCTTATATTTGAATCATTCCTCAATAGTGAAATCTGTGTGCAGTACTACCAGCGCCTGTGATTCTGTCACTGTACTTGGTGATTTTAATCTGACGTGTGTGTCATGGAGTCTTATCGATGGGAAGCTAGTCCCTACTTCTTCTCGTGCTATCGACTATGATTTCCTAAACGAGTTTGCAGATGTTGGACTTTTTCAAGTTAACAACATTCAGAATAAATTCGGTAAATGCTTGGATTTAATTTTCTCAGACGATTCAAATTGTTTTGTAAATCTATGCGATCCCCTTGCCCTGCCTGAAGATGTGTATCATCCTGCTCTCGCGATGTTTATGGAATCTTACAATTTATCTGAGCGTTCCTCCAACGTAGTGCGCAGGAACCCTTACCGATTCCTGTTTAGAAAATCCAATTGGTCTAAAGTAATACTCGAAATATCGAGAATAAATTGGCCTCAGTACGATGGCGATATTGATGACAGTATATCCCATTTTAATAATGTATTATACGGAATATTTAAAAAATGCATACCTACGTCAGAAACCACTGCTATATCATCATCGGCTTGGAGCACTAAAGAATTGAAACGCCTGAAAAACCTGAAGACGCGTTCATTCAAACGTTACAAACTTTCTGGATCAATGACTGACTATGCGGCCTACTCAATTTTACGTCACAAATATAACACATTGAACAGAATTTGTTACAAGAACTATATCAGTAGGATTAAAAGCCAAATTTTTGTCAATCCTAAGTCGTTTTACAGCTTCGTTAACTCAAAAAGGAAGATACAAGGGTTTCCTTCTACAATGAAGCTAAATTATCAGATTTCCAACGATAGCTTCGAAATTGCTAACATGTTTGCGGATTTCTTCGAATCTAATTATTCAAACACCTATGATTACCCGCCATCGAATTATCCCTTCAGATTGTCTCCTCTGGATTCCCAGGCAGTTCCATATATATGTACTGATGATGTTTTAACTCATCTGGAAAATCTAAAAATTTCTTACTCTAGTGGTCCGGATAATATTCCGTCGGTAGTGCTGAAATCTTGTGCTCGATACTTATATCGACCTCTAACCTGTTTGTTTAATGCGTCCCTGAACAAGGGGTATTCCCCAAGAAGTGGTAAGAGTCATTCATTATACCACTGTATAAAAATGGAAGCAGAACGTGGGTTATAAATTATAGAGGAATAGCCAAACTCAACACTATTCCTAAGCTATTTGAATTGATTATCACAAAACAGATTGCTTTTAGAGTATCTTCATTAATTGACTTGTCACAACACGGCTTCTGCAAGGGTAAATCAACGGTGTCCAACTTGCTCGAGTTTACAACCTTTGTATCCAACAGTTCTAAGACTAATTGTGAAATTGATGTTATTTATACTGACTTTAGTAAGGCATTTGACAAAGTTTCTCATTCTATACTTTTATTCAAACTTGATCGGTTAGGATTTCCTCCTTTGCTTCTATCTTGGGTTTCTTCTTATGTGAGGGAAAGAAAACAAACAGTTATATTTAATAATTGTTGGTCTCGGTTCATAAACGTAACTTCTGGTGTTCCCCAAGGCAGCCATCTTGGTCCGGTTTTGTTCCTGTTGTTCATTAATGACCTTCCTAGTGTTTTGAAGAGCTGCAAGCCGTTGATGTACGCTGCTGATGTAAAACTTGTAATACCTATCCGCTGACCTGAATAGTCTTGGTGACTGGTGTAATGTAAACGCCATGTCACTAAACCTACCTAAATATAAGTTCATGTGTTTTACAAGGAAGTCCTTCCAATCCCATGATTATGTTATTGGCGACTATGTAATCAAGCAAGTTACTAATTTTATTGATTTAGGCGTTACAATGGACCCAACACTCGATTTTAAACTTCATATTGAATCTTGCGTGAATAGCGCTAAAGGTACTTTTGGCTGACTCTTTTTACCACATTGGTCAGACCTACTTTGGAATATGCTTCAATTATTTGGAATCCGCGTTATCAGGTTCATTCTGACAAGCTGGAATCGGTCCAGACAAAATTTTTGCTTTGAGCTTTAAAACACTTACCATGAGATCCTTCTAAAAATCTTCCCCCCTATTGCAGCCGGTTAAAACTAATACAGCTACCTACATTGCAGAGCCGCAGGGAGATGCTTGGTGTCTTATTTATTGTTAAATTAATAAGAGGGTCAATAAATAGTCTATTTTTGCTTGGTGAAATTAAGTTTAACGTTCCTATTAGGCCATCTAGACATTTTCAATCAATTTTTGTAGCTACATGCAGGTCGAATTATGAAATGCACGAACCACTTCACTGTTTTTGTCGTGATTTTAATAAACACTGTAAAAATTTAGACGTCTGCGACTCGTTTCTTGGTATTAAAAAATACCTTTTAACTACATTAAATTTGTAATTCGAAATGAAGCAAAGAACGTTAAACCGTGATATACTGTTCAACCCTCTGTTTCAAATATGAAGTACCAGTTACGTGAAACTTGTTTGCAAAATTGCGTTGTGATCATTATTTTTATATGTATGCAATCAAATTTACTCTGTATAAATTCTATTCTGTATATATTTTATCTACTGTTAATTTGCTTTATTTTCAATTTCATAAATTATTATTTACTAGCTCCTTCATGAGTACATTTTAACACATTTACAACATTTTATCTTTTGCTTACTTCTAAGTTTTTAATTGAAATTGTCAAGCGTTTAATTCAATACTGTTTAAATATTACTTTAAAATTGATGACTGCTTATGTTGTTTATATCGTGTATTACATCTGAGATTTAAGTGTCGGTATATTTGGTCTGTATAATTGTTTAATTTGTAGACTGATAAATAAATAAATAAATAAATAAGCCGGTGTTAAGCTCATGAATTCTTAAATATAAGTATAAACTGAACACACCATTAAACAAACATACATAAATATGTACAACTGAGCCCGAGTTGACAAAGCTTCTCATTCGCAACGAAGAAGAACTTTACAAAAACAAATCTACATGGCACACAAAATAATATAGAGACAAAATGTCTCAATTGTGTTGTTAGTGTAGAAATGAGAAAAACTGAATTAAGCATGAAAACAAATACCAGCAGGATGGCCTAGTGGTTAAAGGCTACTGCAGTTTCACCATGTGATTCACGGTTCGAATCCCGGTGAAACCTTTGATAACATTACAAAATTGCCTGATGATGATTACGTTGGCGGTTTTCGAAATGGGTCCATCGCAATATGCCAGTAAATGTTTCTTTCTTTTCAGTTTCTCTTAGAAAACATAATAATTGAAATTCAATTATTATACGCCGGTGTTAAGCTCATGAATTCTTAAATATAAGTATAAACTGAACACACCATTAAACAAACATACATAAATATGCACAACTGAGCCCGAGTTGACAAAGCTTCTCATTCGCAACGAAGAAGAACTTTACAAAAACAAATCTTCATGGCACACAAAATAATATAGAGACAAAATGTCTCACTTGTGTTGTTCGTGTAGAAATGAGAAAAACTGAATTAAGCATGAAAACAAATACCAGCAGGATGGCCTAGTGGTTAAAGACTACTGCAGTTTCACCATGTGATTCACGGTTCGAATCCCGGTGAAACCTTTGATAGCATTACAAAATTGCCTGATGATGATTACGTTGGCGGTTTTCGAAATGGGTCCATCGCAATATGCCAGTAAATGTTTCTTTCTTTTCAGTTTCTCTTAGAAAACATAATTTTTGTCTAATGTATTTTATTTTTGTAATAGAGTAAAAAAAAGAACCAAATGAGCTGATAACCGGAAAGGCACGCTTACATGAATAGTACAATACAGTTTTTTCGAATTAAAAGAATACATTACGTTAAATTAATTGATACGACAAGGGTGAAGGAATTACTATTCATAGAACAAAGGAGTGAAACTACAATTAGCTAAACCCAAAGAGAATTTTTTAGATGAAAATAGTGTTGTTTTTTCGGGTCTATAGTTGGTTAAAATATTATAAAGAGTAGACTATTGTCTGTATCCCAAATTTCATTAAAATCTGTATAGCCATTCTGGCATGATTCAGTCACAAAGACGAAAAAATATAATAATCAAATTATAACTGTTCCTAGGGGGCGGAGACCTCCCCCCCTTCCCCCTTTTTCAAAAACATATATCTAGTAGATCCTTCTAGACTATTGGCTATATATTATTGGCTGCGTCATAGTTGCGTTCGTGCCGAATAGACGTGTTTTATCTCGCTCTGTTTTTTATTATTTTCGTCCAGTTTTTATTTATTTATTTTACCTATTACGATATCTGGTGTAATGGATAAATATTGTGCCAAGTTTGACAAGCATTTTTCGCGTTCGGATACCCTTATTGTGCCTTGTGGTGGCTTTTGCAAGAAAGTCTACCATCGTTCTTGCTGTGAAGGCAACTTTTCAGAGTACGACGTGAATTTGCTTATGAAGAACCGCCAACTAAGTTATATGTGCGCGGATTGCCTAAACGCCTACGGCAAGCTTTGTAACGCCTATGACGCTGTGTTGGCATCCCATAAAGCTACAATGGAGTTCACAATGCTTGCCTTGGACCTTAAATTTAAGGATTTGTTTGCGGAGATGGCTGATATGAAAAGTGTAATCAAAAAACATTTTAAAGATAGTGAAGACGACTCTAACAAAAACAATGAAAGGTGTGTGGAGGTGATGGCTGATGGCATAAATAAAATAAAAAATGTTGTTAGCTCTATCACTAATCCGAACTCGTTGAGTAGTGGTAATATTAGTTGCGCGCTCAAACCGCATACTCTATCGATTTCACCTACACTAATGCAGCCATGTATACATTGCCACTTGCTCGCCCGATCACCTGCTTATGCAAGTCCAATTTCTGCTGATAACAATAGTGAGCCTTTTTGCGTACACTCAGCCACCCCCTCGCGTGATTTCAATGCACAAATGTCTTATGCTAAACGATTGACAGCACCTATTAATACTGATGATATTCCCAATACAACTGTTAACCCAGTACTGCTGCTAACTTTGCAACGTCTAGTAAGAACAAGACTCCAGCTTCAAAAAACAAAGCGAACGCTGTTGGGAATAGCACTAATTCTGTTAATGCTGATGATTCTGATGGTATTAATGTTCCTGTACTTGTTAATACTGCTGATATTCGCAATACAACTGTTAACCCCAGTGCTGCTGCTAACATTGCAATGTCTAGTAAGAAAAAGACTCCAGCTTCGAAAAACAAAGCAAATGCTGTTGGGAACAGCACTAATTCTGTTAATGCTGATGATTCTGATGCTGTTAATGTTCCTGCTATTCAACCTAATTCTGGTAATGATTCGACTGCTGTAGCAACAACCACACTCGCAGCCCTAATCACAGCCCCTGTTTCTGAATCGGTTGCTTTAGAGCCTGGTGCTCCTAGGGAGGTGACTGCTGTTCCCCCCGTAGGTGCATTTTTGTATCACGGCTCCACGCATCGCTGACGGAAGTTGATATATCTAACTACGTATGCTCCAAGCTTGGTGTTGAACTTAACAGTAATATTAATGTTTATAAATTTAATTTTAAGTCTGGGAGAGAGATCTCTTCTTTCAGAATCTTAGTTCCTGACACATTTTTTGATAGGGTACTCGATTCTACTTTCTGGCCGAAGCACTCTGTGGTGCATTTGTTTACTAGAAAGTCGAGCCGTGACCGCGCTACTTTAAATGCATCAAAAAACTTGCCAGAAAACACTCCAGAAGTGGTACAAACTTAAATTATGTCTTATCAAACGTAAATTATATCTCACTTAGTATACTTTATCAGAACGTTAGGGGGTTGAATACCAAACTAACGGAAATTTTTCTACGGAGTCATGAGAGTTCTTATGATGTACTCGTTTTTACTGAGACTTGGCTAAAACCAACAGTTTTTAATGCTGACGTTTTATCGAGTTCGTTTCAAGTGTTTACAAAAGACCGACTGGCTAGAGCTGGTGGAGGTGTGTTAATTGCCGTTCACACTAGGTTTTCCGCGAAGGAACTACATTTTCCTGACTTTGAGGATGCTGAGCTTCTTTGTGTAAGAGTAAATCTTTCCTCAACCTACAAATATTTTATAGCCAACTACGTTCCCCACAATCTGACATTTCCTTATATTTGAATCATTCCTCAATAGTGAAATCTGTGTGCAGTACTGCCAGGGCCTGTGATTCTGTCACTGTACTTGGCGATTTTAATCTGACATGTGTGTCATGGAGTCTTATCGATGGGAAGCTAGTCCCTACTTCTTCTCGTGCCATCGAATATCGATTTCCTAAACGAGTTTGCAGATGTTGGACTTTTTCAAGTTAACAACATTCAGAATAAATTCGGTAAATGCTTGGATTTAATCTTCTCAGACGATTCAAATTGTTTTGTAAATCGATGCGATCCCCTTGCCCTGCCTGAAGATGTGTATCATCCTGCTCTCGCGATGTTTATGGAATCTTACAATTTATCTGAGCGTTCCTCCAACGTAATGCGTAAGACCCCTCACCGATTTCTGTTTAGAAAATCCAATTGGTCTACAGTAATACTCGAAGTATCGAGAATAAATTGGCTTGGAGCACTAAAGAATTGAAACGCCTGAAAAACCTGAAGACGCATTCATTCAAACGTTACAAACTTTCTGGATCAATGACTGACTATGCGGCCTACTCAATTTTACGTCACAAATATAACACATTGAACAGAATTTGTTACAAGAACTATATCAGTAGGATTAAAAGCCAAATTTTTGTCAATCCTAAGTCGTTTTACAGCTTCGTTAACTCAAAAAGGAAGATAAAAGGGTTTTCTTCTACAATGAAGCTAAATGATCAGATTTCCAACGATAGCTTCGAAATTGCTAACATGTTTGCGGATTTCTTCGAATCTAATTATTCAAACACCTATGATTACTCGCCATCGAATTATCCTTTCAGATTGTCTCCTCTGGATTCCCAGGCAGTTCCATATATATGTACTGATGATGTTTTAACTCATCTGGAAAATCTAAAAATTTCTTACTCTAGTGGTCCGGATCATATTCCGTCGGTAGTGCTAAAATCTTGTGCTCGATACTTATATCGACCTCTAACCTGTTTGTTTAATGCGTCCCTGAAGCAAGGGGTATTCCCCAAGAAGTGGAAAGAATCATTCATTATACCACTGCATAAAAATGGAAGCAGAACGTGGGTTATAAATTATAGAGGAATAGCCAAACTCAACACTATTCCTAAGCTATTTGAATTGATTATCACAAAACAGATTGCTTTTAGAGTATCTTCATTAATTGACTTGTCACAACACGGCTTCTGCAAGGGTAAATCAACGGTGTCCAACTTGCTCGAGTTTACAACCTTTGTATCCAACAGTTTTAAGACTAATTGTGAAGTTGATGTTATTTATACTGATTTTAGTAAGGCATTTGACAAAGTTTCTCATTCTATACTTTTATTCAAACTTGATCGGTTAGGATTTCCTCCTTTGCTTCTATCTTGGGTTTCTTCTTATGTGAGGGAAAGAAAACAAACAGTTATATTTAATAATTGTTGGTCTCGGTTCATAAACGTAACTTCTGGTGTTCCCCAAGGCAGCCATCTTGGTCCGGTTTTGTTCCTGTTGTTCATTAATGACCTTCCTAGTGTTTTGAAGAGCTGCAAGCCGTTGATGTACGCTGCTGATGTAAAACTTGTAATACCTATCCGCTGACCTGAATAGTCTTGGTGACTGGTGTAATGTAAACGCCATGTCACTAAACCTACCTAAATATAAGTTCATGTGTTTTACAAGGAAGTACTTCCAATCCCATGATTATGTTATTGGCGACTATGTAATCAAGCAAGTTACTAATTTTATTGATTTAGGCGTTACAATGGACCCAACACTCGATTTTAAACTTCATATTGAATCTTGCGTGAATAGCGCTAAAGGTACTTTTGGCTGACTCTTTTTACCACATTGGTCAGACCTACTTTGGAATATGCTTCAATTATTTGGAATCCGCGTTATCAGGTTCATTCTGACAAGCTGGAATCGGTCCAGACAAAATTTTTGCTTTTCGCTTTAAAACACTTACCATACCATGAGATCCTTCTAAAAATCTTCCCCCCTATTGCAGCCGGTTAAAACTAATACAGCTACCTACATTGCAGAGCCGCAGGGAGATGCTTGGTGTCTTATTTATTGTTAAATTAATAAGAGGGTCAATAAATAGTCCATTTTTGGTTGGTGAAATTAAGTTTAACGTTCCTATTAGGCCATCTAGACATTTTCAATCAATTTTTGTAGCTACATGCAGGTCGAATTATGAAACGCACGAACCACTTCACTGTTTATGTCGTGATTTTAATAAACACTGTAAAAATTTAGACGTCTGCGACTCGTTTCTTGGTATTAAAAAATAC
Source organism: Eurosta solidaginis (assembly GCF_040869045.1). Classification (NCBI taxonomy): domain Eukaryota; kingdom Metazoa; phylum Arthropoda; class Insecta; order Diptera; family Tephritidae; genus Eurosta; species Eurosta solidaginis. The sequence goes on along the minus strand of NC_090320.1, from coordinate 101,543,947 downwards.
CTTTTAACTACATTAAATTTGTAATTCGAAATGAAGCAAAGAACGCTAAACCGTGATATACTGTTCAACCCTCTGTTTCAAATATGAAGTACCAGTTACGTGAAACTTGGTTGCAAAATTGCGTTGTGATCATTATTTTTATATGTATGCAATCAAATTTACTCTGTATAAATTCTATTCTGTATATATTTTATCTACTATTAATTTGCTTTATTGTCAATTTCATAAATTATTATTTACTAGCTCTTTCATGAGTACATTTTAACACATTTACAACATTTTATCTTTTGCTTACTTCTAAGTTTTTAATTGAAATTGTCAAGCGTTGAATTCAATACTGTTTAAATATTACTTTAAAATTGATGACTGTTTATGTTGTTTATATCGTGTATTACATCTGAGATTTAAGTGTCGGTAAATTTGGTCTGTATAATTGTTTAAATTGTAGACTGATAAATAAATAAATAAATAAGCCGGTGTTAAGCTCATGAATTCTTAAATATAAGTATAAACTGAACACACCATTAAACAAACATACATAAATATGTACAACTGAGCCCGAGTTGACAAAGCTTCTCATTCGCAACGAAGAAGAACTTTACAAAAACAAATCTACATGGCACACAAAATAATATAGAGACAAAATATCTCAATTGTGTTGTTAGTGTAGAAATGAGAAAAACTGAACTAAGCATGAAAACAAATACCAGCAGGATGGCCTAGTGGTTAAAGGCTACTGCAGTTTCACCATGTGATTCACGGTTCGAATCCCGGTGAAACCTTTGATAACATTACAAAATTGCCTGATGATGATTACGTTGGCGGTTTTCGAAATGGGTCCATCGCAATATGCCAGTAAATGTTTTTTTCTTTTCAGTTTCTCTTAGAAAACATAATAATTGAAATTCAATTATTATAAGCCGGTGTTAAGCTCATGAATTCTTAAATATAAGTATAAACTGAACACACCATTAAACAAACATACATAAATATGTACAACTGAGCCCGAGTTGACAAAGCTTCTCATTCGCAACGAAGAAGAACTTTACAAAAACAAATCTACATGGCACACAAAATAATATAGAGACAAAATGTCTCAATTGTGTTGTTCCTGTAGAAATGAGAAAAACTGAATTAAGCATGAAAACAAATACCAGCAGGATGGCCTAGTGGTTAAAGGCTACTGCAGTTTCACCATGTGATTCACGGTTCGAATCCCGGTGAAACCTTTGATAACATTACAAAATTGCCTGATGATGATTACGTTGGCGGTTTTCGAAATGGGTCCATCGCAATATGCCAGTAAATGTTTCTTTCTTTTCAGTTTCTCTTAGAAAACATAATAATTGAAATTCAATTATTATACGCCGGTGTTAAGCTCATGAATTCTTAAATATAAGTATAAACTGAACACACCATTAAACAAACATACATAAATATGCACAACTGAGCCCGAGTTGACAAAGCTTCTCATTCGCAACGAAGAAGAACTTTACAAAAACAAATCTTCATGGCACACAAAATAATATAGAGACAAAATGTCTCACTTGTGTTGTTCGTGTAGAAATGAGAAAAACTGAATTAAGCATGAAAACAAATACCAGCAGGATGGCCTAGTGGTTAAAGACTACTGCAGTTTCACCATGTGATTCACGGTTCGAATCCCGGTGAAACCTTTGATAGCATTACAAAATTGCCTGATGATGATTACGTTGGCGGTTTTCGAAATGGGTCCATCGCAATATGCCAGTAAATGTTTCTTTCTTTTCAGTTTCTCTTAGAAAACATAATAATTGAAATTCAATTATTATAAGCCGGTGTTAAGCTCATGAATTCTTAAATATAAGTATAAACTGAACACACCATTAAACAAACATACATAAATTAGACAAAAATAATTTTTAAACAGATAACTTGATAAGCAGGCTAACGTGAATAGCCCATATATTTTATTTTCTCCTTGCGGACGGGGCCGCGGGTAAAGGCTAGTAATATTATAAATGCGCAAGTTTGGATGTTTGGATGTCCAGACCTTTGCCGTTGTGCCTCAACTACGCAAGAGCGGCTGGGCGGATTTGGATGAAATTTGGCACACATATAGCCAATAGTCTAGAAGGATCTACTAGATATATTTTTTTTGAAAAGTAGGGAGGTCCCCGCTCCCTAGGAGCAGTTATAATTTAATTATTGTATTTTTTCGTCTTTGTGCCTGAATCACGCCAGAACGGCTACACGGATTTTGCTGAAATTTGGGACACAGATAGACAATAGTCTACTGGCGAAAGTTTTTTCGAAAATGGAATTTGGGACACGGATAGACAATAGTCTACTGGCGAAATGTTTTTGAAAATGGAAAGGGGAGCGTCCCACGACCCTTCGAACAATTGCTTTTTAATAATTTTTACACATTATAATTTAACGTTTACTGATCTTCACCAATATTACAAACTCAATAGGTCAAATAAGTCGAGGGCTTACAAAGTGCGCAGTGGCACCCTCCGTCTCCTCACCCCCTTCCCCTTCTATTACAAAACCTATAAATTGTTATAGCTCAATATAAATTTTCTCCAAAATCAATAGTTTTTGGTATCTGGCACATACAGATCGAGATCTTAACAATTTTGGAAAAACGATAGGTGGTTCTCTCCTTCTCCTCACGCCATCCGCCCTCCTTCAATTGTTTTTATTAGCACGCTTTTATTAGCTTTACCTGTATGTTTCTATGTAACTCTTCATTCGCTCCAACGCGCCTGCTGCCTTATTAACATGGTTTTATAATTAGCTTCACTTTATTTGTAATCCCGTTAGGGTAATATCGAAACCCTTCCGGGATCATTTCTGGATGGTTTTCGGGATCCGTCCGGGATCCCGCTGGAGTCATTTCGGGACTTTTTCGGGACTATTTGGGATCATTTCTGTATAGTTTTCGGGATCGGTCCGGGATCCCGTCGGGTGATTTTGGGACATTTTCGGGACTATTCCGGGATCATTCCGGGACTATTTCGCGATCATTTGGGGACCCTTACGGCATCATTTCTGGATGGGTTTCGGGATCAGTCTGGTATCCCGTCGGGGTATTTTCGGGATCATTTGCGTACCTTTGAGAGATAAATTCTTGATGGTTTCCGGGATCACTACGGGACTTTTTCGGGGTCATTTTGGGTCCCTTCCGTAATCATTTCTGGATGGTTTTCGGGATCCGTCCGGGATTCCGGCGGGGCTATTTCGGGATCATTTGGGGTATTTTCCGTCATCATTTCTGGATGTTTTTCGGTATCCGTCCGGGATCCCTTCGGGGTCATTTCGGGACTTCTACGGGATACATCCGGGATCCCCTCGGGACCATTTCGGGACTTTTTCGGGGCTAATACGGGATCATTTGGGGACCCTTCCGGCATCACTTCTGGATGGATTTCGGGATCTGTACGGGAACCCATCAGGGTAATTTCGGGACTTTTTCGGGACTACTTCGGGATAATATGAGGACTATTTCTGTATTATTTCGGGATAATTTGGGGACCCGTCCGGCATCAATTCTTGATCGTTTGTGACTGAATCACGCCAGAACGGCTACACAGATTTTAATGAAATTTGGGATACAGACAATAGTCTACTCTTTGTAATATTTTAACCAACTATATACCCGAAAAAACAACACTATTTTCATCTAAAAAATTCTCTTTGGGTTTAGCTAATTGTAGTTTCACTTCTTTGTTCTATGAATAGTAATTCCTTCACCCTTGTCGTATCAATAATTTTAACGTAAAAACAAAATATATTCTTTTAATTCGAAAAAACTGTATTGTACTATTCATGTAAGCGTGCCTTTCAGGTTATCAGCTCATTTGGTTCTTTTTTTACTCTATTACAAAAATAAAATACATTAGACAAAAATAATTTTTAAACAGATAACTTGATAAGCAGGCTAACGTGAATAGCCCATATATTTTATTTTCTCCTTGCGGACGGGGCCGCGGGTAAAGGCTAGTAATATTATAAATGCGCAAATTTGGATGTTTGGATGTCCAGACCTTTGCCGTTGTGCCTCAACAGCGGCTGGGCGGATTTGGATGAAATTTGGCACACATATAGCCAATAGTCTAGAAGGATCTACTAGATATATTTTTTTTGAAAAGTAGAGAGGCCCCCGCCCCCTAGGAGCATTTATAATTTAATTATTGTATTTTTTCGTCTTTGTGCCTGAATCATGCCAGAACGGCTACACGGATTTTCCTGAAATTTGCGACACAGACAATAGTCTACTGGCGAAAGTTTTTTCGAAAATGGAATTTGGGACACGGATAGACAATAGTCTACTGGCGAAATGTTTTTGAAAATGGAAAGGGGGGCATCCCACGACCCTTGGAACAATTACTTTTTAATAATTTTTTTAAATTTTATAAATTGTTGTAACTCTCCTAAATCACTAATTTTTGGTATCTGGCTAATACAAATCGAGATCTAAACAATTTTGGAAAAACGATCGGTGGTACTCTCCGTCTCCTCCCGCCATCCTCCCTCCTTCAATTGTTTTTATTAGCACGCTTTTATTAGCTTTACCTGTATGTTTTTTTGTAACTCTTCATTTGTTTCAATGCTTGACCTTATTTGTAATCCCGTCAGGGTCATATCGAGACCCTTCAGGGATGATTTCTGAATGTTTTTCGGGATCCGTCCGGGATCCCGTCGGGGTGATTATGGGACTTTTTCGGGACTATTCCGGGATCATATTTCGGGACTCTTACGGCATTATTTCTGGATAGTTTTCGGGATCCGTCCAGGATCCCGTCGGGGTTATTTGGAACTTTTTCGGGACTATTGCGGGATCATATGGGGATCCTTCCGGGATCATATCGCGACTATTTCGGCATCATTTCTGGATGGGTTTCGGGATCCGTCCGGCATCCCGTCGGGAAATTTCGGGAATTTTTATGGACTATTTCGGGATCATTTGCGTACCCTTCAGATCAATGGATGGTACTCTCCGGCTCCTCCCGCGATCCTCCCTCCTTCAATTGTTTTTATTAGCACGCTTTAATTAGCTTTACCTGCATGTTTGTTTGTAACTCTTAATTCGCTTCAATGCGCCTTCTTCGTTTGACCTTATTTGTAATCCCGTCGGGTCAAATCGGGACTTTTTCGGTATCATTTTGGGACCCTTCCGGGATCATTTCTGGGTAGTTTTCGGGATTCGTCCGGCATTCCGTCGGGGCAATTTCGGGAATTTTTCTGGACTATGTCAGGGTAATTTCGAGACTTTTACTGGATCATTTCTGGATGGTTTTCGGTATCCGCTCGGGATCCAGTCGGGATAATTTCTGAATGCTTTTCGGGACTATTCCGGGATAATTTGGGAATCTTCCGGTATAATTTCTGGATAACTTTCGGGATCCCGTCAGGTTAATTTCGGGACTTTTTCGGGATCATTTGGGGATCCTTCCGGGATCATTTCTGGATGGTTTTAGGGATCCCGTTCGGGTAATTTCTGGACTATTTCGGGACCCTTCCGGCATCATTTCTGGATGATTTTCGCGAACCGTCCGGGATCCCGTCGGGGTTATTACGGGACATTTTCGGTATCCTTCCGGGATTATTTCTGGATGGTTTACGGGATTCCGTCGGGCTTATTTCCGGATCCTTTGGGGACTCTTCCGGTATCATTTGTGGATGATTTTCGGGATCGGTCCGGCTACCCGTCAGGGTTATTCGGGACTTTTTTGGAGTATTCCGGGCTCATTTGGGGATCCTTCCGGGACCATATCTGGATGATTTTCTGGATCCCGTCAAGGTGGATGGTTTTCGGGAATCCTTTTAGGATCCCGCCAGGATCATTTGGGGACCCTTCTGGCATAATTTCTGGATGGTTTTTGGGATTCGTCCGGGATCCAGTCAGAGGCATTTCGGCACTTTTTCTGGACTATGTCGGGATAATTTAGGGACCCTTCCGGGATATTTTTTGGATGGAACTTGGGATCCGTCCGGGAGCCCGTCAGGGTCATTTCGGAACTTTTTCGGAACTATTTCGGGATCATTTATGTACTATCAAGGGATCATTTCTGTGTGGTTCTCTGGATCAGTCTAAAATCGCGTTGTTGTCATTTCGGGACTTTTTTTTTGGACTATTCCGGGAACTTTTGGAGACCCTTCCGGCAGCGTTTGTGGATGGTTTTGGGGATCCGTCCGCGATGCCCTATCAGGTTATCAGCTCATTTAGTTCTTTTTTTACTGCATTACAAAGATAAAATACATTAGACCGAAAAAATTTTTTTTGCAGATAACTTCATAAGCAGGCTATCGTGAAAAGCTCATATATTTTGTTTTCTCTCTGCGGACGGGGCCGCGGGTAAAGGCTTGTAATATTATAAATGCGAGAGTTTGGATGTTTGGATGTTTCTGTGTCCAGACGTTTGTCTTTGTAACTCAATCACGCAAGAACGGCTGGACGAATTTGGATGAAATTTGGCACATATATAGAAGGATCTACTAGCTATATGTTTTTGAAAAGGGGGTGGGGTCCCCCCCTTACTCATTGTAATATTTTAAACAACTATATACCCGAAAAAACAACACTATTTTCATCTAAAAAATTCTCTTTGGTTTTAGCTAATTGTAGTTTCACTCCTTTGTTCACCCTTGTCATATCAATTAATTTAACGTAAAAACAAAATGTATTCTTTTAATTCAACAAAACTGTATTGTACTATTCATGTAAGCGTGCGTTTCAGGTTATCAGCTCATTTGGTTCTTTTTTTTACTCTATTACAAAAATAAAATACATTAGACAAAAATAATTTTTAAACAGATAACTTGATAAGCAGGCTAACGTGAATAGCCGATATATTTTATTTTCTCCTTGCTGACGGGGCCGCGGGTAAAGGCTAATAATATTATAAATGCGAAAGTTTGGATGTCCAGACGTTTGTCTTTGTGCCTCAACCACGCAAGAGCGGCTGGGCGGATTTGGATGAAATTTGGCACACATATAGCCAATAGTCTAGAAGGATCTACTAGCTATATTTTTTTGAATAGTAGGGAGGTCCCCGCCCCCTAGGAGCAGTTATAATTTAATTATTGAATTTTTTCGTTTTTGTGCCTGAATCACGCCAGAACGGCTATACGGATTTTGATGAAATTTGGGACACAGATAGACAATATTCTACTGGCAAAATTTTTTTCGAAAATGGAATTCGGGACACGGATAGACAATAGTCTACTGGCGAAATGTTTTTGAAAATGGAAATGGAATGGAATAGAATTACTTTTTAATCATTTTTACACATTATAATTTAACGTTTACTGATCTTATATTACAAACTCAATAGGTCAAATAAGTCGAGGGCTTACAAAGTGCGCAGTGGCACCCTCCGTCTCCTCACCCCCTTCCCCTTCTGTTGCTAAATCTATAAATTGTTATAACTCAATATAAATTTTCTAACACCCCCAAATTTTCAAGTTCTTGTCTAAAAACCGTTTTTTCGCCTACTGCGCGCACTCTAACAATCATAACGTTGTCACGTTTTACCCGATTTTCGCTCTCTTTATGGTTGTGGAAAGAAGAAGATTCAAGCTTTAAGCTGATATATATTTGTTTATACTTTATACAAAAAAATTGGTACATTTTCCAAAAGTTATCTAAGATTTCCCATTTTTCCCCCGTTTTTCACAGTTTGACGTCTTTTTTATGTAACGTGTCATAAAAAAAAAATATTTTTTACATTCATTCTCAAATAACTATTTATCCAGCGAAAGAAAAGCCATGGTTTATCAAAATCGGTTTTAAATGTTTAAGTTACGACGCCTATTGTAAACATGAAAATTAATAAAAAAAATTCTATCAATGATCGTACTCTGTTAGTTGCTGTGGATCACATGTATAAATTGAAAATATTTTCATACCTTCCTTGATTTATGCGTCACTTAGTTTTGGAAACACGGCTATTAAGTGCAAAAAAGCCTCGCTGAGTTTGTCAAGTCGTTTGACAAACTGCTTCATGTAGCCCAACTTGAGGTGTAGCGGTAGCAAAATAACTTTATCGTTCTGAACGAGTGGAATGTCAACGAAGTTTTTTTCTTCCTATTTCTAGTGTTTTCCTACACGGTGGTTCAGCGGTTTTGAAATTATCTTTTCCTCGACTGTCCTATACGCACAGATTGTGTATCCTCCTTGCATTCCGAAAAAATTGTCAGAACTTTAAAATCACAAACCATTGGATTGCTATTTCTGCCAAACAAACACCGTTGGACATCACTATAAAGCCCATGAGCGGATAAGATGTGCTGATGTAGTAACTGTATCTCGCTCAATAAAGGAAGAAAAAACGAATACTCTTGTTGCAACTCTTGAATCGAAAAATGCATTGGAATTTGAAGAAGAAAATTCTGACGGCGGTTCTAACGACGGAGCGTTATGTAGTCTCAAATGGAGATTTCCGTGAACTTGTGCGTGATTTAGGATTGTCTTGGAGGCACACGGAAGTTTTGAGCTCGAGGCTGAAACAGTGGAATATTGGGGAAAAAACTTTAAGGCTATATTCCCGAGGGATGACAACCTTCGTCCTTCGAAAAAATATTCCGAGCTAACGACGTCAACAATTAACTTTTTTATTGTTCAGATATAGATGTTTGTCTTGATCACGAATACCAACCAAGAGTGGCGTTGTTTTATCGAAAATGTCTTTACAACTGAAAAAATGTTTACCTACGTAATTTTTTTTTGATCTGTCAATTCACTAGGTTTGAAAGCTATCCTACTGCAAAACGAGAACCAGTTTCCGTCAGCTCCAATAGCATACGCTACCAATATGAAAGAAACGTATGTGACATGAAGAAAATTTTACACTCCATAGATTACACGGAGCTACAAAAAAAAAAAATTTCAAAACACTTTTGAAGTGACCTAGTGTACGTTGTAGGCCTTGACAAGTACATCATGATAATGTGTCTCAAAATTGTCTAACACCCCCAAATTTTCTAGTTATTGTCCAAAAACCGTTTTTCGTCTACTGCGCGTCATAACGTCATCATGTTTTAACCGATTTTCGATTGCTTTACGGTTTTGGAAAGAAGATTCAGGCTTCAAGCTGGTATATATTTGTTAATACTTTATACAAAAATATTGGGACGTGTTCCAAAAGTTATCTAAGATTTACCCATTTTTTTCCGTTTTTCACAGTTCGACGTCTATTTTATGTAACATATCATATAAAAAATTTACTTTTAGACACCAAGTTTTGTTAAAACGGACTCCTGCACGAATATAGTTGACATTTGCTGAATTTTATGGATGCTAGTTTCATTGCACTGGCCTAAAACACTTTATGAAGATTTATTTATTCTTTCCGCAAGGATTGTTTACGTTTTCTCTTCACCTTCCTCTACTCCAGCAGCTTGCTTTGGCATATAACTGGACCCAACGAACGGACACAAATTATAGCTGTCTATTATACTGGAATCAATAGCCGCGGCATTATTTGTGGAGTTGGAAAGCAACGCATACGAAAATGGCCAGGCGAGAATGGAAAGGCAAATATTGCGAGATTTGTGTAATCCATTTGAGATGAGTGACGAATTGTAAGAAATTGAACTTAAAAGTGGTAAAGTTTAATGACTTATTTTCTGATTTAGGTTCAAAAAAACTTTTGACTTAATAAGTATGTGTTAGATACTTTTGCGGGACAAATACTTCCAAGGACTTCGACATCGACAGGTTGTTTTTGATTTGGAAACATATAAAAAACAATCATCATCAAGCCTTCTACGTTTCTTAACAAGCTTTACTTAAATTTTTGTTATAATTCTGTTATAAATTAATAAAAAAATAAAAAGAAAAAAATTTTCCGCCAACTAATTTGCAACTTAGAAAAACGGAACTACGATAGGAATGCAGAATAAACAAAATCGAACGATTCGAAGTTGGATCGAAAGAGATTGGAACACAGAATACCAAAATTGCCAAATCGAAAAAATTCCAATCCAAGTCGAAATGCAGAATAGGGCTGATTATCATGATGTACTCGTACACTCGTACACAACGTACACTAGGTCACTTGAAAAGTGCAAAATCACTGTAGCACTGTGTAATTTTTGGTATCTGGCTCATACAGATCGATGTCTAAACAATTTTGAAAAAACGATCGGTGCTGCTCTCCGTCTCCACCCGCCATCCTCCTCCACAATTGTTTTTATTAGCACGCTTTTATTAGCTTTACCTGTATGTTTGTTTGTAACTCTTCATTCGCTTCAACGCGCCTGCTGCCTTATTAACATACTTTTATAATTAGCTTCACCTTATTTGTTATCCCGTCAGGGTCATATCGAGACCCTTCCGGGATTATTTCTGGTCGGTTTTACGGATCCGTTCGGGATCCCGTCGTGGTAATTTCGGGACTTTTCTGGACTATGTCAGGTTCATTTCGAGACTATTATACTGTTTTCACACAGAAACTTAATGATCTCATTTCCCCTGCTAATGAAATCGTAAATTTTTTGCTTTCACACAGAAGTAACTGCTCGATTAGTATGAAGGATGAGACAGACAATCATGGCGGAACGATACAAGGTGGGAGCATGGTGACATACCTACAAACAAAAAAAATTCCATGTACTTGTAAATTCGATGGACAAATGTCAAAATCGTACTGCGCCGGTAGTTGATGTATCAAATCAAATAAAAAAGGTTATAATCAGCTGTTCGATGCGGCCACCTTGTATCGTTCCGCCATGCAGACAGTGACATTTGCTTTGAAAACTAAGAAACGGAAACGGAAGCGGAACGCTGCCAACAGAGTTGCATTGTGCTTTTGACTTCATTAGGCATTCGATTAGCTACTAATGAAATAATAATAGATTCGAATTTTGTAGGGAAGATTGAGCTCAATAAGCGTCTTAATGTAGAAAATTGCCTT